>NW_028227270.1:15691419-16271419 GCF_978045245.1 Mus caroli
GGCTGGTAGTCCTGGGTTCTATAAGAAAGCAAACTGAGCATGCCAGAGGAAGCAAGCCAGTAAGTAACATCCCTCCATGTCTGCTACATCAGCTCCTACTTTCTGACTTGCTTGAGTTCCAGTCCTGACTTATTTTGGTGATGAACAGCAACGTGGAAATGTAAGCTGAATAAACCCGTTCCTTCCCTACTTGCTTCTTGGTCATGATGTTTGTGCAGGGATAGAAACCCTAAGACAATTACAGATCAAAGGTTTTGTGGTTTGGTTGTGTTTACTCTTCTTCTTTTGGTAGCCATCAGAGTATCCTTCCATGTCATAAACACTAGAACATGGGGGTGAAGATTCTATATAGACACCAGCTACACCAATCCATGTTCTGTGATTCCTGTGGGTGTTGTGTCCAGCAATAGGGTCATGTCAGTTTTGAGAGGCAGTCTTAACAATATCCTGGGGGTTTGGGTCAACAGTTCAAGTAAATGCAACCCAGTTCCAGCACTGAAAACTTCATTTGGTGGCAAGTGGAAGCCATTAGCAGTTCTGTCTCCCTATTTGAAAACTTCATTAGGATTGTGTGTGTGTGTGTGTGTGTGTGTGTGTATGAAGTTTCCACTGCACTAGGTTTCCATATCACTTCCCAAATGCCCTTCAATTCTAGATGCCTGTCCCCTCATTCCCTCCCTCAGTACTATCTTCCCTCCTCTTTCCCATCTGATGCTCCAGTTCACATCTAAAATCTCTTCTAACATGTCCTCCCAGGGAGTACTCGGTGTCTCACTGTCCCCATTCCTTTCCTATGTGTCTAATTTCTCAGAATCTGAAGATTTTAACTTTTATTATAATTTATTTAGTGACTAATATCAAAGTATAAGCACATAATGCCATATTTATCATTTTGCTTTTGGGTTAACTCACTTATGATTATATTTTTCTAGTTCCAACCATTTGCCTTCAAATTTCATGAAGTCATTTTTAAACAATTGAGTAGTATTCCATTGTGGAAATGTACCACAGTTTCTTTATCCATAATTATGTTGACGTGTATCTAGATTATTTCCTATTTCTGGTTATTATGAATAGAGCAGAAAAAAAAAAAAAAGAATAGAGCAGCAAGGAACATAGTTGAGCAAGTGTCCCTGAAGTAGAATGAAACAGCTATTGAGTATTTGCCCAAGAGTACTATAGCTGGATCTTGGGATAGATTCCATTGTGTCTGTGTATGTTTTCACTCTTACTAGTAATGCAAGAGTGTTTCTCTTGCTTCACATCCACATCAGTATTCGCTGATACTTGTATTGTTGATCTTAACTACAAAACTTGTATATATTTAAAAAATCCAGAGTTACAATTGAATGGGAGTTAAAGGTCTAATAAAATAAGAAAGGACTTATGTTATATTTGAGCAATTAGTTGAAATGGCTACTATATAAGAATATATATATATATATATATATACACATATATATATATAACTATGCTCAAAGGAAATTGAAAACTAATGTTTACATACCATTATGAAAAGTCTATAAAATTCAACACTTAATCTCCAAATAATTTTTTTTTTTGGTTTTACAAGACAGAGTTTCTCTGTATAGCCCCAGATGTCCTGGAACTCCCTCTGTAGACCAGGCTGGCCTCAAACTCAGAGATCTGCCTGCCTCTGTCTCCCAAGTGCTGGGATTAAAGGCATGTGCCACCATGCCCGGCTCAAATAAAAATTTTAAATATCTTGTTAGTAGCCTTTCTTAATGTGGAGTAATTCTAAATCAACGTATTTTTAAGAGAAGGCAGGGAGTCACATTTCTATGACTTAAACATTAAAGGACAATATGAAAGAAAAAGTCTGCAAGATGGGCTTTCTGAGGAAAAGTCACAATCTTTCTATGAGTTTTTTTTTAGTGTTTAAAATACAATTAGGAAGGTACATTACAACCAAATTGCATATTCCAGGGATTGCAAGTTCGTTTCAATTAGAATATTAAATTAGGACAACTAATGCATTGATGCAAACGACTAATGGAATCCAACTGTGAAATCTTTTAAATTGGTGAAGAAAGTGACCCTCAATGCTCTTAACGAAACAGTAATAGAAATGTGTATTGCTAAGGTGATAAATAGCAGTTTCTAGAAATATTTGTACCAAGCTATGTCAATGCAGAATCTTCTCTTTGTAGTTAATCATAAACAATATAAAGATCATCGTCATGCCATGTTTGTTGAGGTCGTAGATATTGAAAGCAGACAGAAAAAGGGTTAGTATGAGAATTGCAAAGAAAGAATTTTCATAATGATGTAAAAAAAATTTCTCAAAACCTACATAAAATTATGTAGAAATATAGTCTATAAGATCCATTCTTATAAATAAGTTTCATACTTATATTTGAGCAGAAAACAACATGAGATACTAAGTTTAAAAGGAATCATAACCACAGAACCCCTCCCCCCAAACAATAAAGGCTTTACCCTTTTCACTTTGGTTGCCCACCAGAATTGAGTAATAGCATTTTGCGGAACACACTACACATTTTGATTGCATGGTTTAGAGAAAATATGATAGAACTGAGGAACAAGCATATGTATGTATGTATATATATATGTATATATGATATTAAACATATTTGTTTGTATTTAATATATATATTAGTATATTAATATAATACATGTGGGTATGTATGAGCTATAAAAGATATACAATTTAACTTCTGATATTTAAAGAATATTAATTTTAAACCTTTTCCTCATTTTAATACATGTAAGTATATCAAAGTAAGAAAAATGAGACTGTAAGTAATTGAAGCACAACTTTTTCAAAAAGCACATTAGAAAGCAGTGTATGTGAAAGAATTCACATTTACATAATGAAAAAGTAAGCAAGAAGAAGCAAGAGAGGGAAGAGAGGAAGGAGATGGAGGATAGGGAGAGAGAAATGAGAGCTTAGTCATGATCAGATATTTCACAGGAGAAACCAAAAGATGAGCATGACAAGTTAGCATTCACAAAGTATAAGGTTAAATCACACTACAAATGTGTTGCTCTACATCCCAGAAATTATTCTCATATCCCGTAAAATTAATACAAGTATATAGCCATGGGAAGCCTAACAACATTGTTCTCAAGAGAAAACTGAAAATAACTTAAAATTCCATCAGCACTAGAATGGACAAATTATCCATGGTAGATTTGAAATAAATGGCAATTAAAATTACAAATGAATAAGATGATGAGTCACAACTGCATAGTCAGATATTGTTGAGTCATATCACTTCAAATAATCTGCTATTTTTCTTCTTATAACAACTTCTTATAGTTGTTTTTCCATTGTGTCTGCAATTTGAAATTGCCTTCATTTTCTTTCTGTGATAATCTGACTCAATTTAGCATCGCATTTCATAGCCTTAACGTGCAATTAAAATATGTTTAAAGTTGTGTGTATTGTATGTGAGTTTTACCTGCATGCATGTCTGTACATTTTGTACATGCAGTTCTGACGGAGAGCATCAGATACCCAGGGACTGGAGTTACAGATAGTTGGTGGTCACCATGTGGATGCTGAGAATCAAGCCTAAGTCTTCCATAGGAACAGCCTGTGCTTTTAAACACTGAACCATCTCATAATCCTGCATCATGTAACTCTTGTCTTTGTTCTAACGTACCGCGTTCTCCACTTCCTCTGTCAGCTGCTTCAATGAATGACTGTGGTTGTCAGGGACCAACATGTGTTGATCACTCATGCTTTCACTTAGTTTCATGAGTCACTTAGTGATTCAACACTTTTCTTTGTGGTATTCTCTTCCTTTTCTATTCTATGTTCTCAAACACTTTCCAAGAAAATGTGTTAATATGAAAAGGAGGATTCAAAGTCATTACTTACCTGAAATTTGATTATGGCTTCATACATACTTTGAGTTCTCAGTTTCTATTTTATGTAAGAATTCACTGTCCCCCAACTTTCTATTGGGGAAATGCTAATCATTTAGTGTGATTCTGTGAATATAAAATTCCACAGGACACAGGTAAACTTCCATTTTTTAGGATGCTAGCTTCCCAAGCTAAGGTTGTTCTATTGTCTGGAAATTCCTGAATAGAACTTAATTGGGGCCATATATTTGGGCCTTTGGTTCTTCTACTCTGGGTGATTTCTGCTGGCATCAGCAGTCTGAATCATTCCTGCATGTTTGTGTATTCTGTCAAAGCTGAGTCATTTTCAAAAGATTATCCAAGTTCACCACAACAATCTTTTCATGTTTCTTTCCCACGTGAAAACTTCTGGTTTTCTCAAATAAAGGTCATATAGGGGTAGTCAGGGAGACAATATTACAAGAAACTGAGCAAATGTTGCAGACTGTTCCACATTAGACATCCAATGTCATATGCTTTACTCCGACTCATCTGCCATATAGTGCAGAGCTACGAGACAAATTCCATGTAGGTGTTATTGTATGGTAAGACAACCTTTGTTCTTAATCATCTGTACAATCTCTGGTTCAATTTAATGTACGTTTCATTATTTTGGTATAGGGACTTGACACAGGACCTCATATATGCTAGAAAGTTCTCTATACTTCCCATCCTCTGTTGGCCTCATTACAATGCATGCTACTGTCCTGATTTCCTGTTTTTTAGTAAAAGGATATGGGATTCTGTTCTTATACTAGCAGAAAAATATTTTAGCTCATGAGAGCTACTCAAATATTTAATATGCATATTGAACATATTGAAAAACAAATCTGCTTCTGTTTTTTTAAAATTTTGTCTAAGTGCTTGAAAAATGATGCTCTGTTATGTCAATAATAATAGAAAATTCTTTTTATACAGAATTAAGAGATATGGTATCTCTAAGTAACCTGTTTGTTGGCGTGTTTGCTTACCAGAGTCCTCAGTCTAGTCCCCTATGTCTTTGGAACTATGCCATTTCTTTTCCTCTTGCTTTAAGGTCATTTGCCTTGTTGAAGTCAAATTCTTCTCTTAAAATATATATATACCAGCATGCCAACAAACTGTGATCTTTGTCATTGACATTTAAGCTGAAGCCAGGCATTATCATTGCATCATCTGTGTTCAATTAAGTTTTCCAGGCTGTTGCTGGTAACTGGGTAAACATCTTGTTCTTTTAAAAATGTCCCTGATTTTTAAAAACACCAATTACCATTCTAGAAACCATTTAATGTAACAACTGTAATTTAGATAATTATCACTATATATTCCTATTAGCTACAATTTTTCATATATTGGAATTTCTCCTCCACTAAATTAAGCTAAAATTTACCACTTTCATTGCTAATATTTGCTCACTCTTTAGTCTATTTGTGTAATAAACAAATGTGATCTTGTTTTTTCTGTATAATTTCAGATGGTACACCTCATGTTATGACATTTGCAGATTTAGTTACCAACTTCAAAACATCAGAGGGAAGAAAAAAAAAAGTCCCTGAAATAGATTTGCTTTTTATTTGAAATGTATTTACTCATTGGAATGCAACATCTCATTTACAGCAGCAGCCTGTGGAAACTCCCACTGGGTGTTCCGGGGCTGATAAACTCATTCCAATAAGTTTATGCTCAAATTAGCATAAAGAGAGCAATTGCAATCATTTACCAGAGTGCTCTCTTTTGTGCTCATAAGCAACAGGAGAACTTGTACATTTGTGTGGTTCAAAAATATGATTTGAAAATAATGGCCCTGAATCTTTCCATAAGGTCCAAGAGAACTACAGGATACTGGATAAATTAAAAATCTGTAGAGGAGCAAATTAGACTCACAAGATAAATGGCTTTTTAAAAGAGTTTGAATGCTACTGATTGCAAACAGGGATGCTGAGGAGATTAATTTTTTTTAAATAAGGAAAATACTCAGAAATATTCAGAGCATACTGAAATATCACTGAGATTAAAGCAAACCCTATTCTTCAAGAAAAAGTCTATTGATGCCTTCAATATATTCCAGCAATGGAAAATAGACAATATTGTGAACACAACAGTGTGGAAAATGACATTTTCTCTTAATGTCTTCTCTAGTCTTACATACCAGCATCCAAGACTAACTCTATTGTCAAGGATCTTCACACAATACTTCACAGTTACAGCAAAGTATTATCATCATTTTTATACTTCATTGTTGTAGAGAACAGAAGTCGAACGACTACCTGAATTTACTTTAGTCTTGTTAAGCCACATGTTCTGCCACACAAACGCTGGCTTACTGCTCAATTCACTAAGAAAAGTCAGAGGGAAGCTTCATAATATGCTAATCTTTGGGTCAAAGAAAAACACCAGGTACATTTTCCCCATAGACATTGGGTGTTGTTGCACTGAGCTTCTATTTCTGAGGCCAAACAAATAAATGATGAGATCTTGAAAAACATAGCAAAACAGAAATTTAGTGATATAATTTATTGATAAGTATTTATATTATCTACACTTCCCTTTCTCCCCTCCACCAACTTCAGTATACCCTATTAATCTCACAAATTCATAACATGTTTTTTTTTAATGTGTCTAAATAGATAACTACTACAAGCTTAAGTTCCATGTTTCGGTTTCAGCCTTGTGAGACAAACATTCAACTGTTCAAGAATCCTTTTCCTATAGATTTGCCAGCTGTTTAAAAGATCCTTCATGCAAGCAGTTCAGGTAGAGCTTAGATTACATGACCACATTTATTTCTGAGTCTGTGTCAGATAAACATGCAGGCAACAGTCCACATCCAGGGAAGGAGGCTGCAGAGACTCGTGTCCCGCATCCTCAAATCACCAAGTCTGGGAAAACAAGTCTCTTCTCATACCTTCTCTACCAAAGTTCTTGAATCTCATTCTGTGGCCTAATAGGTTTTATACCCCAAATGTTCAAAGCAAACAGCAGGATGAAAAGGTTTAGGCTAATGAATATTCTTAATTAGTACCTGTAGGTAAATTCAATTCTAAGGAGTCATGAAACCAAATTTGAGAAATCTGTAAATTTATATAGTAGAAAAAGAACATTATTGGTAGCAGAAATCAGAGAACAAATGATAGAAAAACTTGCTAATAGAATTTAAATGCCGATAACAGTAAAGCATAAAGTGACAAGTGCTTCAAAGCCACTCACTCTACTTTATAGGCTCGCAAATAGGAAGGTCAACAGTCGGAGACTTCAGGCTGGTGAAGGTTCTGCCATCTTCAAAATGGATTTTCCAATACGGCCTTAGACATGTTTATCACAGCCTTTTGAGGTTTGTGTAGGACAGGTGGAGTCCTAGGAGGACAACATGAAAGGGTATTTTTAAGTTTTTTTCAATTGAAGGACAACATAAAAGCAGTAGAATTTAAGCAGCATAAGTATATAGGATTGCTGAGGCATAACCCATGTGACCACCATTGAGGCCACAGATAGGACATCACTGGTCTCTGTTACCTCATGTCTCCTCATCACTACTACTTCTTGAAGTCCCAGATGTAACTTCACTTGTGATTTCCAGCATCATAGATTCATTGGGCCCCTTTACATAGTTTATAGATCAATGGACACAAGACAAATTTATGACAATCATTGGTTTTCCTGTAATTGCACTAACTCTTAGTCCTACAAACATATCTATCTCCATGAGGACTAGGATACCTAATCTGGCATTATTCTGTGCAGCTCCCTGTCAAAGTTACCTGATAGTTATTCAGTGTACTCCTTTTTAATGCTGTTTAGTTATTCTATCCTTCTGAAATCTTAGGACAATGAAAGTACAGGAGGAAACTTTCATGAATAGTTTCTAAGAAGAACCTTTACAAAAACCACTAAAAGGTAACTAAAAGTATTAGTGCTTTAATATTTTCGTTTCTGCCAAAAATGACTAACTTTTTTATCCAAAGACCCATGATCCTAAGCATAAAATCACATTCTCATTGGTATATATGTTTGGAAGTAAAAATTTGAGAGGAAAAAGAACAAAGAGAAGAGACAACTAATTTGGTGTCAGTTTTCCAATACTTAAAGTCAGAGTCATGCATATCAGTTGTTGTTTGGTATGAAAAAGGTGCATCAAAAAACTGTCCCAAAAATTCCTTGGTGATTTTGTACTTAGCCACAAGGGAGGCTGAAACTATGCCATTGGCAGAAAACTGGATAAAATGGGAAATATCATATTAGCCAAAATAAGTGATTCCCCCCGAACAAACAAGAAAAAATACTACACTGTCAATCTAGGCTCTCTCTCTCTCTCTCTCTCTCTCTCTCTCTCTCTCTCTCTCTCTCTCTCTCTCTCTCTCTCTCTCTCTGTGTGTGTGTGTGTGTGTGTGTGTGTGTGTGTGTGTGTATGCACACAGAGACATCACATGAAAATCAAACTGAAAGTATTTGACAAGAGAAAGTAGAAGAGGAGAGAGAATAGAAGTGACAGAGTGAATGTTGTCAGAGTGCATTTTCTGCTTGATCAAAAGTCCCCTGATGCTCACTGCTTCACACAATGAATGTAAACTAATAAAAAATGTAGTAAAATTATAAAGTGAAATACCATTTAAGAAGAACAAGCATGACATACCGTTATTTGGGAGAATTGTGAATGGAGCTGGAGATTATGTCTAGTACAGTAAGCCAGACACAGAAAGGTGACAAGTCATGTATTCTCACTCGCACCTGGATTCTAAAGAAGCTGGCATTATAGAAGCTGGATATAGGAAGGTGGCCAATACATGTTTAGCTAGGATGGAAGATGGAGAGCTGAGAAATGGTTAGTGAATGGATACTAGAAGCCAGGATCAAGACATTCTGGTTGTTACTGCATGGTGAGAGGAATATAGATAAAAAGACAGTGCACAATTTTAAAATCTAGAAATGATTGTGAAAGTTAGTATTCAAGAGAAATGGTAAATGTGGAAATCGATATATAATTTAATTTAAATATTACACAATTACCCATGTTTCAAAACTTCTCTTGTTGCAGGTTCTCTGCTGCTGCTATATATTCAAATGCTGGTCTCAAGATCTGTTTGCCCCCATGAGCAGATTTTCACTTTCATCAAATGATTCTATGTAAACTTTGCTCATCTTTTTCTCTAACTGGTTAAATAATGCGCTGACAGCCAGTTACTGGTGAAAACACAGATAGATGGATCTCTGTTACTGGGTTGTGGGTCACAGATAGGTAGCAGAAGGAAAGAGAAGTGTGATGGTTTATGTATACTTGGCCTAGGAAGTGGCACTATTAGGAGGTGTGGCCTTATAGGAGTAGGCATGTCACTGTAAGCCAGTCCCAATTAATCATTGTCCTTCAAAAGCGTTGCTTGGGTCATGGTATCTGTTCACAGCAATGAAACATTAACTAAGACGTGGAGGGAGAAGGAAAGAGAAGGGAAGGAAAGAGGAGAAGAAGATGTAGAGGTCACGGGGTCTCTGTTAGACATATTGCGCCAGGAGCACATGGCCAAGTGAAATACCCCCTGAGGTACAGGCTGATAAAGAAGAAATAACCCAGGTGAGACTCAAACAGCAAGTACTTGTGGAGTACAGCTGGGGAATTAACAATCTAGTATATAAAAAAATAGATTAGGGTTAATTTTCCCAATGATTGCACTAAAGCTGAATAAATAACTCTAGGAGGCCTTAGTCTCTGTTATCAGGGTGCTGGTCATATTAATAACTGATATTTACATTTCAGTTCATAACAGTAGCAAAATTACAATTATAAAGTAGCAACAAAAATGATTTAATAAATTTTATGATTGGGTGTCACTACAGCATGAGGAACTGCATTAAAAAGCCACAATATTAGGAAGAATGAGAACCCACAGGTATAGAGGATGATAATTTTCAATTACACTGTATTGTCCTCTTAAGAGTAATTTTGAAAGTAAACTATGTGAGAAGCAAGAAAACTCAGAATGAGGGACTAACTGACCTCACTGTATAATTTCTCACTGGTAATATTTCTCATAATCTTCCAATCATGACATCATATATACAGCATCATTTTTAAATGTTTCATGTAAGAAAAGATTATGGCTTTATAATTTCTTTATTTTTCTATAGTCAGAGTGATTGCATAAGATTATGGGTTTGCATAGGTTTTGATGCTGATGTCAGAAAAACCTTAGTCCAAGAGGATTTAACATCCTTCTGCTTGTAATAACCTTACTCCTCAGTTTATGTGTTTTCCCTCAGATGTTTGATGGTTTTCATTGCCTCACTAAAATATGTAAAGATTTGTTCATAACAGTGTATTTTCAAAGTTCAAAGCATCCATCCAGATTTTATTTGAGGGCTCCTAAGGAGATAGTCACAGAGCAGAATAGGCTTGAATAACAGAGTCAAAAGCCCTTAGAGTTTATATTATAGTGAAACAGACATATCCAGTTTTCGGTGAAAATAGCACTTTCATTTTGAAAAGAACATTGAAAGGATATGAGTTGTATACACCAAACCCTGGTGTAACTGCAGCCCTGGTTTCTATTTCCATTTGACTCCAAAGATTCAGTTCACCTTAAAAACAGACTTATTGGCTGCTGTACTCTTCCACCCGCTGTGGACATTGTCTGTGTTATTCTGTAATCAGACTTACTAAGTAATGATGCTAGAATAATGGAGAGTTTGGACAAATAACTTATTTCCATCTTCTAAGTTATCTACTTACAGAGGAGCCTTTGGTGGAAAGGATGTAAAAGCTCTGGCTTACAGAGAGCAATGGCCAGGACAAAGACAGTCATTTAAAGGTCTATTAGAAAAGTCTGTAGCTAAATGTTTACTAATTTACTAATTTGTATGCTCCTGCATCTGAGATGAAATAATATCTTAGGTCAAAAATTTTGAAGGTGGGTCAGTGTCCTGGTTTCCCCATCCCTCCACTGAAGTGGTCTCTTCAGGTTCCATATCCCCATTGTTGAGCATTTCAGTTAAGGTCACCCACATTGAGTCCTGGTAGCCTCCACAACCAAGGTCTTGGGGACTTTCTAGAGGTTACCCCTGGTCATCTTTTTTTTTTTTTTTTTTTTTTTTTGGTTAAGACATTTTTTATTTGTCTTGAAGTTAAGCTATTCTGTTAGATTTTTAAAATATTTTTATTAGGAATTTTCTTCATTTACATTTCAAATGCTATCCCAAAAGTCCCCTATACCCTCCCCCCCCCCAGCTCCCCTACCCACTCACTCCCACTTCTTGGCCCTGGTGTTCCCTTGTACTGAGGCATATAAAGTTTGCAAGACCAGGGGCCTCTCTTCCCAATGATGGCCGACTAGGCCATCTTCTGCTACATATGCAGCTAGAGATATGAGCTCTGGGGGTATTGGTTAGTTCATATTGTTGTTCCACCTATAGGGTTGCAGACCCCTTTAGCTCCTTGGGTACTTTCTCTATCTCCTCCATTGGGGGCCCTGTGTTCCATCCAATAGCTGACTGTGAGCATCCACTTCTGTGTTTGCCAGGCACCAGCATGCATATTTCCATTCATTCTCCTGGCCATTTGGGCTTCTCTCCTATTTCTCCCAATACCTGATCCTGCCTGCCTGTTCCCCTCCCCATCCCATCTTTCACCTAGATCCTTACCTCCATCTGCCTCCCATAATTATTTTTCTTCCCCCCTTCTAAGTGGGTTTGAAGAATCCTCACTTGGGCCTTTCTCCTTGTTTAACTTCTTAGGTCTATGGGGTATATCATGGGTATTCTGTACTTTTGGCTAATATCCACTTATCAGTGAGTACATACTATGCATGTCCTTTTGTGTCTGTGTTACTCAGGATGATATTTTCTAGTTCCATTCATTTGCCTGCAAAATTCATGATGCCCTTGGTTTCAATAGCTGAATATTATTCCATTGTGTAACTTAACCACCTTTTCTGTATCCATTCTTCTGTTGAAGTGGGCATCAAAGCTTGACACTATTGCTGATGCTATGTTGTGCTTGCAGACAGGAGCCTAGCATGGCTGTCCTCTGAGAAGTTCTACCAGCAGCTGACTAAGACAGATGCAGATACTTAGAGCCAAGCATTGGATTGAGGTTAGGGGCCCCTATGGAAGAGTTAAGGGAAGGGCTGAAGGAGCTGAAGGGAATGACAATCCTATGGGAAGACCCACAGCATCAACTAGCCTGGACCCCCGAGAGCTACCAGAGATAGAGCCACCAACCAAAGGGCATACATGGGCTGGTACACTACAGGTCCAATAGCATCTCCTTAGGAAGCTCAGTTGGTCTGATCTTCCTCAACTCAGCTTTGCTGATCCCAGTATATTCCTTGGAAGTTCTTCCTGCTTAGATAACCTGAGGAAGGAGGGACCTAGTGCATTTGGTCAGTTATAGAGATTTCCCGAAGTTTTGAGTCCTTTCCTTAGAGTTTTTATGAGTTTCCCCATGGGATATAATATCTTAACTTCTTTTAGAACATTCTGGGTTTCTATGAGCTTCCTTCTAAGCTGCCATGTTTTATTTTAGAAGGAGTTGCTATATTATACACTCTCCTGCCAAGTGTAGCAGTCATCACCAGTGAGCTCCTCCAGCCTAGAAATAATTGGGCAACTTTAACCAGCTAACTACCTCTAAGCCACACAAAGGGCAGATTAGTCACTGAATCTGCACTGTATGGCAGCAGGACCCCAAGGCCCATTATTAGATGTCTTTATTTAAATTAAGAGTTTATGGAGGTCAAGTTCATGTGAAAACAGCAATACTATACAATATCTGTGAACCCCTTCTTACAGAATCCTACAAAACACACACATTCTCTTCTCTATCGCTATCATTGCATAACAATCTATCTCTAAACTAATTCTCAAACACCAGTGAAGCTCTATCAATCACAAAACCATTGATCTTAACACATGGATGTTGCTACTATAATTTCTGCCCTATCTGGAAATGTAACCTTAATGAGAAAAGGGTTCAAGTAACATTTCACAACATCCTGTGGTAAATCACACTGATAGTTCTTCTGATTCGAACATTTCCCTGATCAAAATCATCTGTAATTGAGGTTGGAAAGATGACTCAGTAGTAAAGAACACTGCTGCTTTTGAGGAACCAAACCTGGGTTGGGTTTCCAGCATTTGTAAGGATAGACATCAACCTTGTGTAACTCCAGGAAATGTAACGCCCTCTTCTGGCCTCCACAGGCATTGCACACACATAGTTCACTGGGCAAACAGTGGTACACATTACAGTTCAGGAAGCTAATGACTGACAAGTAAACTTCCTTCCCTTTCCTTCCTTCTCAGTAAGTTTTCATCTGGAAGAAAAAAAAGGGAGTTAAATGAGAGCTCAATGGAAGGATGAAGTGTCACTCACTGTCCCTGCATGGGGAGGGAAGTACCAGATATATATAATAAGAAAAACATATAAACTTCTTTTAAAACTTTAATCTGTAATCAATTCCAAATACTTCGCTAAAGTAAAGTTTCTCTCTCAAGTATCCCTGGCAGATATTAGCTCAGTCTTTAACAAGGTTTGAATAATAAACACTCACCGTTTGGGCAGAGAGAAGCCCACCAACTCATTTTTAGAGTTTTCTTTTTTTGAAGTAAGCTGAGCTCAGCCACCCCTGTCCATGTTGACAGTGAACCACAGTTCTGCTCTATGATGCAAAACAAAATAATCCTAATCCTCCTCCCAGCTGCCAATCTTTGTTCACAGCTATCTGTGCAATCAGCCCTGGCTCTGTTGGCTGAGTCTGGACAGATCCGGATCACAGTGGGTCACAGGAGACGGAGCTCTCAGAAATTCACCAAACGGAATTTCTTTTAATTCTGGTATTTTCACTTGTATGTTAAGTACGAATAAACTATCATGAATGTCGTTCCTCTTTGTTCTGTACTCTACCCTGTGATGCTTTCTAAGTCCATAGTCACAGAGTGACAACAGACATTTATATGTTAGCATTTCCTTATTGGAGATGAACCATCAAAAAAAAAAAAAAAAAAAAAAAAAACCTCTACACGGTTTCTGGAATTCATATTGTATGATACAGATCTGGTGACGTTCAGACATATACTTTTAGATCATCCAACAGGAAATTAGATTTTTCAGTGTGGCTCTGTGCTGACTGTATGACACACAGTTTAAATTAGAAGTGGCTTGCCTAAACTCTGATATGGAAAATTTTCCAATTTGCATTATAGAGTTTGATGAATTTAGACTTGATTGTGAAAATTGTCATAATTTAAATAACAAGATAACTTAAGATTCAAGGAGGAAAATCAAATTACTTTTTATCAATGAAATAAGAATTCAACCTGATTTTAAGTGCTCCTTCATGGAAAGAAGTGAAAGCCATGGCTGTATCGCTACTCTAGCACACAATGCTTTTAGAACTCCGTTACTCATATCTCAATAAATAAATATCAAGAGAAATAAAATTAAGAGCCTCTTGATTTGTAGGAGCAAATGTTCATCACCATTCCCTTGGTGACACTAAAGAAGAAAAGCCACCTTATGATCCAAGAAATCTATGAAGGATAAATGAATACCAGAAGCTTGAAACCTTAGTAGGAAACTAATCTTTTGTTTGTGTTTGCTTGTTTGTTTGTTTACAAATTGAAATTTCAGAACAGTGATAGGTTTGTATGTAGAACGCTATTTTTATTCTCTAATACTAAGTACAAAAACAGAAAATGCACTGATATAGATAGCAATATGAACAATAGCATCACAATAGTTCTAGATTAAAATATTTCAAGGGTTTACTGAGAGTGTGTGTATGTGTGTGTGTATGTGTGTGTGTGTGTGTCTTTGTGTATGTATACGATGTGTTTGGGGGTGCAGGCAGAGACCCAAAATAACCATCAGACCCCCTGCTGTTTAGAGTTACAGAAGGTTTGAACCACCGGACAGGGACACTGAGAACACCAGCCTTCTGGGAGTGCACTTAATCAGTGAGCTTTCCTTCCAGCCACATATCAAAATATTTTACAGGTTTTAGCCAGCAAGTATCTTTCATAGTTGCACTAAGCTAAGAAAAATATTAAGTCCATCATAAAAAAATCAGCCTTCACCCAGGATTCTATCTCTCCATAACTCTTGAAAACTCCTGCTTTTCATCTCTCAGACTGCACTCAAGCTAAGCACATTTCAAAGCACAGCAAAGTACCTCACAATAGCCGAGAGACACAGAAAGCGGACTAATAAGATGACCTTATTTAACTTGGATATCTTAGTTTTATGCTACTAGGAAGAGTAAAGGAAATTAAATTTTAAGAACACATTTGAAAATGACCTGAAAGTTCATTGTTGAATCTCAGCTAAGGAAATGACCATGAGACTACAGTTCACAATGTTCTGTCTTAGATGCTTATTATATCGGTAGGCTAAGGTTTCTCATGATATTATGAAATTAATAAAAACTAAAGGGAACAGAAAACACTAAAAACTAATATACTAAGTAAGGAAGAGTTTCAAGATTAGCAGCATAAAACACTATATTTTTCTCAAACTCTTTGAATGGGAGAGTTACAGAGTAGACTAAGAAGCTATACTTTAAGATATACCATAAAATAATGTCTTGAGAAAGAAGAATAACAGTGACAATGGGTCTTGCCTCCTTATGAAGGCTTATTCACTGACTTTTAGTGAATATAGCATTCGATAACTCATACTTCTGTCAAAACGAGTAGCCAAGCACTGCTGAGTAAAACTTGTTAAACATTCCATTTGCCTAAACACTGATCAGTTCTAAGCCATTTGCCTAGGGAACCCGTGGGCTTTCTGCTTCTTGTCCTGTAATAAGCAAGATTGTGAATGGGTCAGAAATCAGAAGACTTTTGGGGTAAGTATTCACTCGACTGGAGCTGTAGAAACTCATAGAAATATCTTTCTGAGGGGTGACATACATCTTTGAAGGGATTCTTTCTAAACCTACACCATCAATGGAAACCCTTCTAGCTAGCTTCTGATGTTTTCCATATCTTCTACCATACCAGCTTTCAACGTACTGCAACTCTGTGTAAATCCCCCATTCTTTACTGACTTTAAAGCTGCAGCGCTGCACAGGGGGGTTTTCTTTCCTGAAATGAGACTAATGGCTAATGATATACTTTTTTTGATGCACTGTCTTGCATATTGCTTGGTAGAAAGCTTAGATTATTGGTATACTTGTCTAAAAATATGTTGTGTGAAGTTGTTAGAACTGCAGTAGCTGGACATGATTCAACCATGATAATAAGAAGCAAAACAACAGCTGTGACAAGAAGCATGTTTATCTCAATGTAAAGGATTCCAGAAAGGATAGTGCAGAAAGATTTTTAATTAAATAAAAAAAAGATCTTTTCAGCTTTTTAGGTTCAAGAACCTTTCTATCTGGTCTCATGAACTGAAGGACGACTTTATGATATCTGAACAATAGAATTTTAAAAAGTATTGAAGATATTATATATCAATCAAAAAAGCTTCCCTTTGTAAGAACTGTCTTGGTTATTGTATATTTTCACAACAATAAAACAGTAACTAAGGCAGCTGCCTTTCAATGTGTGTGTGTGTGTGTGTGTGTGTGTGTGTGTGTGTGTGTGTGTGTGTATGTGTATTTAATACAAACCTAGCACATCCCTGATACAAAAACCTGTTAAAGAGATTACAGAAAATGCAGTTTTAGATGAACACTTTCTCTTACTACAGAGTCAACAAAGGCTGACAGCAATATATCTGTGTATGGAAGCCAAAAGTATAGAGAGATATTTATGAAGTATGATGAGTTTGGCTTTACTTCAAGAAAGACAAATTTGTTTTGTTATCAGCAGGTGGATTCCTTTTCCTTTACCCAGGTAGACATCGTTGTACAATTAAATGCTCTTCAAGGATGGGGTTTTGGCAGCTTTTGCCCTTCTGGTTGTTTGGCAGCAGTGAGCTATAGCAATAGGCAGGTGGGAACAGCAGCCTTATGTAGTAGGGATGAGCTTCTAGGCAAGCACAGTTTAAATTCTCTATAGTCTATTACCCAAGTATGTTGCATCTTCAACTTACTGTCAAGTTATAGAGGGTAATCAAAAATGTTGGCAATACCCTGCAGTGTTTTGAAGTATATAAGATTTAATTAGTCAACAACTCTTAAAGATGCAACAATATTTTTCGGCATTTGGAGTTTTATTTGTTAACCTATAGATGTTTAGTAGGGGACATTGTCACCCTGTTACAGGGTAATTATAATTCTTCTTTTTTTAATGTCAACCAGTTACAGGGCAAGTACATTTAAATTCTTTTTTTCTAGTGTAAGTATATAATTTAGGAAGTTTCTACAGTAGTAGTAACTTTTTATATGACTTTTAAAAAGGCCTTTAGTTTTATTTATCCCTTCCACATTTCTTCCTCTACCCTGCCTTCCAACTGCATCTCCATTTAACCCCTCTTGTTCTACGTTTCCCCTTTTCCCTTTTATAGCAACATGTTCAATCTACCTTCTCTTGAATGACCTCCACCATGCCCCAGCACTAATTTTGTGATTATTCCAAATGAAACTCACATTCATTGGTGGTTCAGTGGTAGAATTCCTCCATGTCAAAAAAGTCTCTTGGCTTTGAGTGAGTACTGAGTACATTCTGTAAATAAAATTCATTTCTAGTGCTCTTTATGTGTTGTTTAAATTTTTTTCTGTGATAAAACAAAAACTAAATACCCAGCTTTCCCCATAACATTTTGGAGTCTTTCTCTAGTCAACACCACCCTGCCTCGGTAGTCACTCATCCTCTCTTCATTGCCTCCTCATTAATCATGTTTCATGTAATAATATGTTTTTCTTCTTAACACTTTCTCAGTTACTGCAGCCTTTCTTCCCTCCCCTCTGAAATGAATGGGTTCCTTTCTCTTTCTCCCTTCCCTGATGATGCCTATACTCCTGTTTAATGGCTGCTGTGGTGAAGTGTATCTATCTCATTGCTTTAACCGATACTGAGAAACTGAGGACTTCAAAGATCGCCGAATAATCTTTTATGTGGTTTACTCTGATTGCCCACAGGTCTTAAAAGGACAAAATTCTTTTGAGACTGATCAGGAGCATGCATTTTTTTGGTATTCAAAGAAGCTAATGTATTTCCCAAGGATTATATCTGTGGGGCTCTTTAACAGAGATTAAAAATCATTTCAACAGAGAAAACTATTGCTTCTGTAATTACAGTTTGCTCAAAGTTCAAAATACAGCAAGGGCAAAGTAAAGAGTTGTTTCCTTGTGCTGTGGTTAGAATGTGTTACTAAGCTAAGAGATAAAAGCACCCTGCCTTTGAAGCTTGTATGTTGTCCATTCTGTAGAAAGGGGGAAACAAATGAATAGGTTTTTGGGTGAAAAGTCAAGGTGAAAGGGCAGAGTGTGCAATGTACTTCAATAATCCTTCTATAGGTCAGCTTCTGTATGACATACTTCAGAAATAAAATAATCTGGCCACACAAACAGTATTGAATATCATTCCCACTGACCCAATATCCTGTCATGAGTATGGTTAGTGGTTGATGATGTTTATATTTCTGAAGATTTATAGCCTTTCATGATTTTATACACTCAACTTCTAGTTATTTCTAATGCCAAAATGTATTTGTCAATAAAAGTAAAATTTCAAAAAGAAAACTCTATTTAAAAGTTACAATGCACTTAATCCTCCAATCATGCACAACTTGTCCAACTTGAACACCCACCCAGTGCAGTAATACTTTTATTAAAGTTGACAATCACCATAAGACAGACCATAACCTCTTAAATCTCACAGTCTGTATGAGACTTTATTCTTGGCATTTTATATTCTTTAAGGCTAAACAAATTTATAATTCTGTTTCAATTATTTTAGTACTATGAAGAATATTTTTGACCTAAAAATCCATGGTGTTCTGGCTAACATCCTCTAATTGCTTTAAATTATATTAGGCATTGCCTTACTCACCTTTTTCTGGATGTCATGCAATTACAGCCATGGAGTGCACAGAAATTCCATAACAATTTCTTTTTTTAAATTTTTTATTAGATATTTTCTTCATTTTCATTTCAAATGCTATCCCAAAAGTCCCCTATACCCTCCCCTGGCCCTGCTCTCCTACCCACTCACTCCAAATTCTTGGCCCTGGCATTCCCCCATACTGAGGCATATAAAGTTTGCAAAACCAAGGGGCCTCTCTTCCCAATGATGGCCAACTAGGCCATCTTCTGCTACATATGCAGCTAGAGACATGAGCTCTGGGGGTTCATATTGTTGTTCCACCTATAGGGTAGCAGACCCCCTTCAGCTCCATGGTTACTTTCTCTAGCTCCGCCATTGGGGTTTTGTGTTCCATCCAATAGATGACTGTGAGCATCCACTTCTGTATTTACCAGGCACTAGCATAGCCTAACAAGAGACAGCTATATCAGGGTCCTTTCAGCAAAATCTTGCTGGCATATGCAATAGTGTCTGTGTTTGGCGGCTGATTATGGGATGGTCCATCCTTTTGTCTTAGCTACAAACTTTGTCTCCTTCCATGGGTATTTTATTCCCTATTCTAGGGAGGAATGAAGTATTCACATGTTGGTCTTCCTTCTTCTTGATTTTCTGTGATTTGCAAATTGTATCTTGGTGTTCTATGTTTCTGGGCTCATATCTACTTATCAGTGAGTGCATATCTAATGGCTTCTTTTGTGATTGGGTTACCTCACTCAGGATGATATCCACCAGATACATCCATTTACCTAAGAATTTCATAAATTCATTGTTTTTAATAGCTGAGTAGTACTCCATTGTGTAAATGTACCATATTTTCTGTATCCATTCCTCTGTTGAGGGACATCTGGGTTCTTTCCAGCTTCTGGCTATTATAAATAAGGCTGCTATGAACATAGTGGAGCATGTGTCCTTGTTACCAGTTGGAATCTTCTGGGTATATATATGCCCAGGAGAGATATTGCTGGATCTTGTGGTAGTACTAAGTCCAATCTTATGAGGAACCTCCAGTCTGACTTCCAGAGAGGTTGTACCAGCTTGCAATCGCACCAGCAATAGAGGAGTGTTCCTCTTTCTCCATATCCTTGCCAGCATCTGCTGTCACCTGAATTTTTGATCCTAGCCATTCTCACTGATGCGCGGTGGAATCTCAGGGTTGTTTTGATTTGCATTTCCCTTATGATTAAGGATGTTGAACAGTTTTTCAAGTGCTTCTTAGCCCTTCATTATTCCTCAGTTGAGAATTCTTTGTTTAGCTCTGTACCCCATTTTTAATGGGGTTATTTGAATTTCTGGAGTTCAGCTTCTTGAGCTCTTTGTATATATTGGATATTTGTCTCCCATCAGATTTAGGATTGGTAAAAATCCTTTCCCAATCTGTTGGTGGCCTTTTTGCATTATTGACAGTGTCTTTTGCCCTACAGAAGCTTTACAATTTTATGAGGTCCCATTTGTTGATTCTTGATCTTACAGCACAGGCCATTGCTGTTCCGTTTAGGAATTTTTCCCCTGTGCCCATATCCTTGAGGCTTTTCTCCACTTTCTCCTCTATAAATTTCAGTGCCTCTGGTTTTATGTGGAGCTCTTTGATCCACTTAGACTTGAGCTTTGTACAAGGACATAAGAATGGATCAATTCACATTCTTCTACATGATAACCTCCAGTTGTATCAACACCATTTGTTGAAAATGCTGTCTTTTATCCACTGGATGGTTTTAGCTCCCTTGTCAAAGATCAAGTAACCATAGGTGTGTGGGTTCATTTCTGGGTCTTCAATTCTACTCCATTGATCTACCTGTCTGTCGCTGTAGCAGTACCATGCAATTTTTATCACAATTGCTCTGTAGTATAGCTTGAGGTCAGGCATGGTGATTCCACTAGAGGTTCTTTTATTGTTGAGAATAGTTTTTGCTATCCTAGGTTTTTTGTTATTCCAGATGAATTTGCAAATTGCCCTTTCTAGCTCTGTGTAGAATTGAGTTGGAATTTTGATGGGGATTACATTGAATCTGTAGACAGCTTTCTGCAGGATAGCCATTTTTACTATATTCATCCTGCCAATCGATGAGCATGGAAGATCTTTCCATCTTCTGAGACCTTTTCAATTTATTTCTTCAGAGACTTGAAGTTCTTGTCATACAGATCTTTCACTTCTTTAGTTAGAGTCACACCAAGGTATTTTAAATTATTTGTGAATATTGTGAAGGGTGTTGTTTCCCTAATTGCTTTCTCATTCTGCATAACAATTTCTTAGTAACATGCTTCTTGCTTTGTTTTGATCTTTCTGGCTTTATGGTTCATTTCCTTTTATCCCTTTTTATTTCCTTTTTAAAAAAATTTCCTTTTATTCCATTGTGTGCTTATACTCTTTTATTTGTTCATCCACTTCCTGAAGCTCATTGAAGTTATTTTCAGATGTTAGCAATTGAAAATGCAGTTGCTGTAAATATGAATTTGCATGTTTTGGGGTGGATATTTTATCAGCATCTTTTGTAGACGTAAAGATGTATCACTCCTGTATTATATGACAGAACATTGTTTATTTTTTTTTTTTAGAAATCACCAAATTCTTTTCCAAGGAGGCTATACGATTATGTACACCACTAGCATCCCAGAACTTGTAGATCAGTCCTCTCATTTGGACAAAATCATAATCCTATCCAGCAATGAGTGGAGCAGATACTGCAGAAAGTCTTGCCAGCATTAGGTGCTGTCAGTTTTCTGGTTTGACCATACTACTAATAATGCCATTCATTTAATAATTAATTTACATCTCTAATTCTATATTATGTTGATCTTTTCCTAGTCCTATTTGACACTTTTAATTTATGTGGGTTGTCTGGTAATGGCTTCCATGATCTGGATGTTATTTGCCCCTCTAGACACTCATATGTTGGGAGATTGGCTCTCATGGTGGGATATGAAAATGTGTTAGACTTGGAATGTGGCTTGAGAGAGATTGTGAGACTCTAGATGCTCTCCATCCCCCTGTTCAGAAGAATGGATCTCTTTCTCCTGCACACACTCTTGCTATTTGCCATTGTGCACTTGCTAGAGCCTGAACCATGACATTAGACTTTCAGTCTCTAGAATTATGAACTGAATAAACCATATTCTTTATTGAATCTTTTAATTTTCTTTTACTCTTTTCTTCAATTTTTATTGTTTTATTGGTTATTTTATTTATTTACTTTTCAAATGCTATCCCTCTTCCCAGTTAAACCCCCATCTCCTCCCCTCTCCCCCCTGCTTAGATGAGAGGGCTCCCTCACCCACCCACCATCTACCACCTCACTACCCTAGCATCTCCTACACAGGGTCATTGAGCCTCCACAGGAACAAGGAGCTCCCCTCCCATTGATGCCAGATAAGGTAATCCTCTGCTACATATGCAGCTGGAGCTATGAGTCCCTCCATGTGTATTTTTGGTTTAGCCCCTGGGAGCTCTGGGGGGTCTGGTTGATTGATATTGTTATTCTTTCTGTGGAGTTGGTAACCCCTTCAGCTCCTTCAGTCCTTCCCCTAACTCCTCCATTGGGGTACCTGTGCTTAGTCTGATGGTTGGCTACAAGTATCCACATCTAAATTGGTCAGGCTCTGAACAGAGCCCCTCAGGAGACAGCTGTATCAGGAACCTGTCAGCAAGTGTTTCTTGGAATCTGCAATAGTGTCTAGATTTGGTAGCTGCAGATGTGATGGATCCCTGGTGGGGAAGCCTCTGGGTGGCCTTTTGTCTTAGTCAAGGTTTCTACTCCTGCACAAACATCATGACCAAGAAGCAAATTGGGGAGAAAAGGGTTTATTCAGCTTACACTTCCAAACTGCTGTTCATCACCAAGAAAGTCAGGACTGGAACTCAAGCAGGTCAGGAAGCAGGAGCTGATGCAGAGGCCATGGAGGGATGTTATTCACTGGCTTGCTTCCCCTGGCTTTCTTAGCTTGCTTTCTTATAGAACCCAGGACTACCAGCCCAGGGATGGCACCACCCACAAGGGGCCTTTCCCCCTTGATCACTAATTGAGAAAATGCCTTACAGCTGGATCTCATAGAAGCACTTCCCCAACTCAAGCTCCTTTCTCTGTGATAACTTCAGCCTGTGTCAAATTGACACACAAAACCAGCCAGTACACCTTTCCTTCAGTCTCTGCTCCACTCTTTGTCCCTATATTTCCTTTTGACAGGAGCAATTCTGGATTAATTCAAAATCTTTTTAAAAAAATTAAACCATTTTTCTTTATTAAATTTATTCATCCCTTATTTTATTATAATTGCAAAAAGACTAAAGCAAGGCCCTTATGGTCACTGTTTAATTGAGTTATGTTCTCATTGTTAATTTCTAAGAGTGTTTGTATAATCTAAATAATCACCCTTTATGCTACTTTTTATATACCTTTTCGTCTCTCTATGCTTTCATTCTTTTGACACTGTATTTTACAATGTAAACCTTTAAAATAATTCCTTTTGACTTTTTGAAATATAATTACATAATTTTCCTTTCCCACTCATTACTCCAAACCCTTCTATTTTTTCCTTGTTTGTTTTTAAACCCATAGCCTCTTTCTTCACTATTTGTTGTTACATACATATGTGTACATACACATATAGTCTTAAATACATACATACAACATGCCTAGTCCCTATCATGTTATGTGTCTATAACTTTATACAAACTGACTTTTGGGGGGACTGACTGACTGTCTATTATTGGAAAATCAGTTGGTGTACTCTTTCCTGGGTAAGACTATTTTTCCAAATCTTTTCATTTTTTAGTTAACTGTAGTTCTTTGTATATGGTTGGGGTCTCCTGGGTCTCTGTCCCTCTCCTCTGTGTTAGCACAAATATTCTAGGTATCCTTGTTCATCTCATGTATAGGCGGCAGTCATGTTGGTAGCTTTTCTGACATTTGCAGGAGACTCAATTTCACAGCAAATTCTCTGTTCCTCTGCTTATTACAATCCTCCTCCCTACTTTTCTTTCTCAAAAAAAAATTATTTTAATTGACACTTAATCCAATTTATAATAACTATTTTTTATTTATTTGGTATTTTCTTCATTTAAATTTCCAATGCTATCCCAAAAGTCCCCCATACCCTGCCCCCCACTCCCCTACCCACCCACTCCCACTTCTTGGCCCTGGCACTCCCCTGTACTGAGGTATATAAAGTTTGCAAGACCAATGGGCCTCTCTCTCCAATGATGCCGACATATGCAGCTAGAGACACGAGCTCTGGGGGTTACTGTTTAGTTCATATTGTTGTTCCACCTATAGGGCTGCAGACCCCTTTATTTCATTGGGTACTTTCTCTAGATCCTCCATTGGGGGCCCTGTGTTCCATCCAATAGCTGACTGTGAGCATCCACTTCTGTGTTTGCTGGGCCCCAGTTTAGCCTCACAAGAGACAGCTATATCAGGATCCTTTCAGCAAAATCTTGCTAGTGTATGCAATGATGTCAGCGTTTGGAGGCTGATTATGGGATGGATCCCCGGGTATGGCAGTCTCTAGATGGCCCATCCTTTCGTCTCAGCTCCAAACTTTGTCTCTGTAACTCCTTCCATGGGTGTTTTGTTCCCAATTCTAAGAAGAGGCAAAATGTCCACACTTTGGTCTTCGTTCTTCTTGAGTTTCATGTGTTTTGTAAATGGATGGACCTGGAGGGCATCATCCTGAGTGAGGTAACCCAATCACAAAAGAACTCATATGATAAGTACTCATTGATAAGTGGATATTAGCTCAGAAACTTAGAATACCCAAGAATAACTATTTTTTTTAATTTCTTTTTTTATTGGATATTTTCTTCATTTACATTTCAAGAGCATTAGGCACAGGAGTCGCATTGTTGGTGTATCATTTGGTAGTGGATGCATTTTGATTAGTTGTATTTTGTGGAATTGACAACATTTTTTAAAACAATCTCTGCCTTATGGCTTGCTTCTTTCAGCACCAGTGACTACTACTGTATCTAAGAAGTCACCACCACTCACAGTGTCATTAAACTTACTGTGTTTTCTTCAAGGTGATTTATATTTCTATACTCAAACGGTAGAACTATTACTGATTTTGAAATAAATTTCTTTAAAAGTTTTGTTTTTTGAGATTTTTGAGAGTTTTTGTTCTTCTGTTCACATGGATATCAGAAGCCTCTCTTAGCTGGTCCTCCTACCACAGAGTTTGCCTATGTATAACCCTGGAAAGCTGATTCACTGTCAAACTAGGTTACTAGAAAATCTGTCTTTAGTGGCCCATCACTGATGGTGTTTCTGAAAACTGTACAAAGGGCCAATGTCATACTCAAGCCACCAGAAGCAGAACTCTAGATGCTTTCCAGGGTCTTTCATTACCAATTACAACCTTTGAGGTCTATGTCTATGTCTCCCAGGTTCAGTAAACTAAGTACTTGGAAAGTTGAGTTTTGTAACACTCTTCTAAACTATACAGACATCAGTCTGGTCTTTAAGTACCTATGAAAATCATCAATGTTATCTTTCAATTTTAAGATCAAGTAACAAAGACAAAGGGGGCTGTCATTTGTATGATATCACTGAGCTAAAAGGTGAGAGAGCCTGCATTTAATTTCACCTACCTTTTACCAAAAGTGTGGCCTATGAAGCAATGTCTTCCAGCCTCCCTGGAAGCTTGCTAAAACTGCAGACTCACAAATGTGGTGATTTGATCAATAATGGCTAGTGGTTTTAAATACTTGGTCTTTAGTTTGGGAAGAATAAGGAAGTGTGGCCTCCATGAAAAGGTGAGTCACTGGGTCACACAATGAGGTTTTCAAACCCTGTATGATTTTCAATCTCTCTATGCCTTCTGGTTTTGTCTCCAAATAGGAGCTCTCAGCTACTGCTAAGGCACCATGCCTGGCTACCTGCTGTCAGCCTCGCTACCACGATGATCATGGACTCTATGACCTAAAACTCTGAACCACAAATCAAATTCTTTCCTTTATAAGCTGCCTGTTTTTATCACAGCAATAGAAAAGTAACTAAGGTGATAGGCCATCCCAGAACTCCTGGATCAGTCTTTTCATTTGGACAAATTCCTCACTGTATTTATATATGCATGAAAGTTAGAAAATCAGCTAACTAAATCCCAGTAATATGCCAATTCTTTGTGAATTAAATTATTTAAACTTCACAATAAAGGGAAGATGCCAAATATCCATATTATATATGAGAAAATACGAGGCAAAGGCAAAGTACCTAAGATTCCCTGTCTGGGGACCAGTACAGAAGGAACTCAAACATGGGTCATCTGAGTCCATAGACTTTGCTCTGTCTAAATCACAGCACTTTGTCATTCTGTTTCAAGGCAACTTCTACATTGTTGGTTTACAGAACAGGAGTGATTTCCAAAAGATGCCTGCTGTTTTGTCTGCTTTTTGGAAGGAACACAATCAGTCCCATGACAGGATCTGAATTACTTCTTCAAGATATTCGAATGATTTTTATAAGACTTTTAGCAAGAAAAGAAATCCAATATCAAAAAGAAAGTCTAAACTCCCACAAAATCAATTAATCATCCTGAGCTTCGGAGAGCATATTATTTAAAAAGGAAAACAAAGCAAAACAAGTTTCCATTACTTTCTACTTGCTTTCAGTTTGATAATGGGTAAAAGAAAGATTATTTTCCTGAAAGATTGTACAAGATGGTATTCTGAGAGCCCTCACGAGGTCCCCTTGTCCTTCTGTGTATGTCTTGGTTAATATACTAAGTTGGGATGGAATAGCAGCCTTGTACTAGAGTTATTTTTTCTTTACTTTTAAAATTTTTTAAATTTATTTTTTACACTCCATATTCCATCCCCTGACCCCTCCCATCCACTCTCCGACTGTTCCACATCCCAGACCTTCTCCCCACCCCACCTGACCTCTTAACTCTCTGGGGCCTCCAGTCTCTTTAGGGTTAGGTACATTATCTCTGAATGAACACAGACCTGGAAGTCCTCTACTGTATGTGTGTTGGAAGTCTCATATCATCTGGTGTATGCTGTCTGTTTAGTGGTCCAGTGTTTGAGAGATCTTGGTGGTCCAGAATAATTGAGACTGCTGGTCCTCCTGCAGGATCACCCTTTTCCTCAGCTTCCTTCAGCCTTCCCTAATTCAACTACAGGGGTCAACTGCTTCTGTAAAATTGGTTGGGTGCAAATATTTGCATCTGACTCCTTCCGCTGCTTGTTGGATCTTTTGGAGCACAGTCATGATAGGTCCCTTTTTGTGAGCACTCCATAGCCTTAGTAATAGTGTCAGTCTTTGGGACCTCCCCTTGAGCTGTATCCCACTGTAAGAGAAATCAGAAATACTGTGGCATAAAGGCAAATTGTAATTAAACAATTTTGTCATTGAAAAGGCACTGTAGTTCTGTAGGGGACAGTTCCCTAAGTTCTCTTTCTGTGTGTCTCATCTGCTTTCATCTTCACCACTGTGAGGAAGGTATCAGGGGAAGTAGTCAATGAGCAGAGATGCAAAAATTTGCCACTATCTGCTTCTCTTTTAGAGCCCATGAGCTCAGCCTCTATGTTTAGATTGTTTCATGAGCTTCATAAATTTATGAAGAAGAATAAAATCCTATTTGTCCAACTAGGTTCCTTGTTTGGCTGTTCTAGAAGAAGCAAGCTGACCTCAGCACACAGAAAACTTATTTTTATCTATTAGTAACACATTGATTTTACAATCAACAATCTATTGGATTTTTTTTTAAAAATTATGGTTCTACCTAAAATTAAACAGAGAATGGGCCCAACTTCTGAAACAGTGATTTTTAGACAACCTAAACCTAAGACAGCGACTCATAAAACAATTAACTAATCAAAGCTAATTAAAATATATAAAATTTAAAAACTTAGCCTACTTTGAAACATGTGGAAGACACATCATGCAGCACTAAATGTTCTACCAAGATTTAAAGCATCCTGGAAAAATAAACATTTATATTATTGGTTCACAAATAAGCTATATCTTTGATAGATGGTAAAATTATATGTATATCAAAATTGTTTAAAATACATTTTTATGACATGTTCTCTGTTAATGCTTGGTTCATATAAAAAGTTTTCTATAGCTATATACCTGGAGACTCATAAAATGTTTTCAAGTGAAAAGGGGTCACAGAAGAACAAGTCCAAGGAATGGTGACCTGAGGCCACTGTGTTGAAGCATGCTGGTATCCCAAACTACAGGACTCTGCTGCACGTCAACTCAGGGGCACCTTACAAGAATACTCCTTTGAGAGCTGAAGGAGTTTGCAGACCCATGGGAGGAACAACAATATGAACTAACTAGTACCCCCAGAGCTTCCTGGGATTAAACCACCAATCAAAGAAAACACATGGTGAGACTCATGGCACTAGCTGCATATGCAGCAGAGGATGGCCTAGTTGGTCATCAATGGGAGGAGAGGCCCTTGATCCTGTGGAGGTTATATGCCCCAGTATAGGAGAATGCCAAGGCCAGGAAGTGGGAGTGGGCAGGTTGGTGAGTAGAGGGAGGGTGGATTGGATAGGGGATTTTCGGAGGGGAAAGTAGGGAAGGGAATAACATTTGAAATGTAAATAAAGAAAATATCTAATTAAAAAATTTTAAAAAATGTAAGTACATAAAATATCCAATAAAATAAAATAAAAAGCCAGGCATGGTGGCTCACGCCTTTAATCCCAGCACTTGGGAGGCAGAGGCAGGTGGATTTCTAAATTCGAGGTCAGCCTGGTCTACAGACTGAGTTCCAGGACAGCCAGGGCTATACAGAGAAACCCTGTCTCGAAAAACCAAACAATAAAATAAAATAAAATAAAATAAAATAAATAAAAAATAAATAAAAAAGAATACTCCTTTGAAATCATGCTATTGTGTAATGTAGCATTTTATTCATGCTTTAAATTATTGAAAATTGGGAGTCTTTTACAGGTCTTATGTAATTTTCTGTCTACAGCCTGAAATGTTTTCTCTGTTCTCTCAACTATTTATATGATACTCTAGGTCAGTGTTTCTTTTTATTTTCTCCTTTGTAATTTTATTTTTTCCTTCAGAGTTGGAGATATTATCCAAGTATTTGTTACCACCCTTTTCTCTTTATTAAGAACAGTTCACAATCTTGACAACCCTGTATATGCCACCTGTTGGTACTCCACTCTCTCTCTGTCTCTCTCTGTCTCTGTCTGTCTCTCTGTCTGTCTCTCTGTCTGTCTCTCTCTCTCTGTGTGTCTGTCTGTCTGTCTGTTTCTCTCTCTCTCTCTCTCTCTCTCTCTCTCTCTCTCTCTCTCTCTCTCTCTCTCTCTCTCTCTCTCCTACTTAATGTTAGAGATAAATGGGCAGGTGCTGATATGGCTATGGCGGAGTTTCTATTTTCCAGTCACCAAATGCAGTTTCCCCTTGGCTCATCATTAGTTAGTCTAACAATCTTTTTCTTTAGATATTTGTTCAGTATTCTAGTGTTCTAGTTACTAGAACACATAGCCTAGAACCATCTGAGTGAGGTAAGAAGCCAAAACTGAGAAACCATCTGGGTCATATTGGCCTGCAGGCATGTCTGTGGGGGGTTGACTTGATTGTTTTTTTGGTGTAACAGGGCTTACTCCACTGTAGAGATTACTCTGTCTAGACAGATGTTATGATTTATAAGAAAGGTAGCTAATCACGAGCCCATGAGCAAGACAGTAAGATGAATTCCTCCATGATTTCTGCTCCATGCTTTTACTGAGTTCCTGTTCTGAAGTCCCTCAAAGATGTTATGTAACCTCCAATCAAAATAAACCCTTTCCTCCCCTATCATTCTTTTAGTCAGCATGTTATAACACAGTGACAGAAAGGAAGATGTATTTAAAACCTCCCTTTACTATCACCAACAGTAAATAGCCAATGTGGATACAAACTAGAAAAAAATAAAAAAATAAAAAAACAACGGTGGATTGGTAAGGGTGAAGAAAGATTTTGGTCATTAGCAGTATGTAATACTTGTCATGGATATTGACCTATGGCCTTATTGCATCAAAAACAGTTATAACTAACAGATGTGTGAATAGGGAGATCTCTGAATGTGTCCCGTGGGTCTTAAGCTGCCAATTCAATGGCTTTGAAGAAATACATTTCTCAGCATTTTTATCATTTTTCAATCATCCTGATATTCTGTGGTATTTCTAGGCTATACAAGAATCAGTGATAAGCAAATTATAAGTGTAATATCGACCACATATCATTCATAAATGTTTGTAATTCATGAGTGTACTTAATAGGCTCATAAGAAATCCATGTGTTTGCAATATACACCTGCTATAAAAGCAGATTGGTTTTGCGACCACTTTTAACTGGATCGTATAATTGAACAGTCCTCATTCGTGTCAGAAATAAGGCATTCTGAAGCAGCAACAACTGCCCTCAATCAAGCCCTTTCTATTCCAAAGTAAACTACCTTCTTAAAATAGCAAAGGAATTGCATTTCTTAGATCCAAATAAGGTCAACCATTTTCCTTATTGTGGTAAAACAATATTAAATCACAGCCTTGTGCTTGTTTTAGTTTCTTCCCTGATAGCAGGATCTTCAACATTTAAGGTGGTTTAAAACATGCTTTCTATCCTTAGAAATATCAATTTAGCCTCAGAAATACTGAAACATCTAAAGGACACAGCATGTTACCCAGAACCAGAATTTTGGGGATAAATGGAAAGACCACATGCATACTCTAAAGTACTTCTGGGGCAAAATCTTGCTAAGATGCCTACCCAGAGTCAATTTATTATAATATAGTTTTAATTTTCAATTATGAAAATTCACAACAAATATTTGGATAGTTTTCAAGCTAACTGGAGTCATCTAGAACAAATCAAAACAACAATGAATGTTGCCCAGATAATTATTTATTTAATCATTCTTTTTTTTTCCCTGCTTACTTATTAGTTCTTATGTGGTGGCAAAACAAAAATGTTCTCTATATAATTGTCTCTGTATATTTTCCAATTTCCAAAACAAACAAACAAACAAACAAACAAAATTTATACAAATAACATGGACAAGGAATTTCCAACTATGTAAGATCTAGAATTACAGTGATTATAAACAAGGTTCATAGAAAAAAGACCATTGGCCAGAGATATATGTGCTAAGAAGCAGCACTCTTGTTATACATATCACCTCATCCCATCATCTTCCAGGTTGTTAAATGAGAAGATGGGCAGAAAGTCTCAGTGAAGTGTGATCCATAAGCTAGGGGACAGAAAAGACAAGATTTCTTCCCAACAATCTTTCCAGCATGGAAAGCACTGTCCTCATTATCGGGTGAATATTTTTCTCCATACTGTTGACCTTTCAGTCTATCACTCTCCTCCCCTCTCTGTCTCTGTCTTCCCGTGGAGACAACTATGTATACTGACTTTTAATATTCAAACAAATGGAACAGCAACTTACTACATCATGTTAGAATAGAAAATTTAAAACAGAAAATTCTAGGAATACATCTTTGTATCACTTTGAAATGTCTTTCCCTTTCAAATATTGGATAAATTCTATGTGTAAACACAACATTCTTATAATCAAAGATAATTAAAATAGCCTTCCTTCAATGTGTTACCTGTTTCTTTCAACAGAGACCTTTATCATTGTTTATGTCCTTGATTTAGACAACAGTGCATTTCCTGTGTTATAGGTCTTTTGATTAAATATATATTTGAAGATATGAGCTGCATGCTGACTTGTCAGAACTTACTGCCCATGATTTCTACACTGTCTTTTTTAATGGTTTTCCTTCTGTGATGATGTAAGCCTTCATCATTCTAATAAATGTGGGTGACACTGGTGACCCTGGAATTTGGCGCTAGAATTATTATGTATAACTATCTAGTAGAGGTGAAGGTTGCTGTTGGAAAGAATCCTTTTGAACTTAAGATATGGCTATGCTTTGAGAATATCTTTTTCCTGCTATTAAACTATGTGGAAGATTCATTTAGACTTTTGAGAGTCGATGCATCAATATATATTAAAAATCCTTTATTCCATTTAGGAAAATCGTCTTCTATTTTGTACTGGTACCCTTTCTTTAGTTCTCAGTCCCCTGTCAGGAGAACATTCTTTTCATTTTCTATATCTACAGCCTTAATATAAATGATCTTTTCCTTTGAGTTATTGTGAAGGTTTTCCTGCACATCCGCAACTGTTTTGTCTTCCAGTGACATGCCAGTTAATCATTGCCCTCACATGGGTTTTAATTTAGGCACAGAAAATTTAACATTTATAGGAACTTTCTTACCTGTGATGTGTAGTCATGTATGCATATGGTATGTATGCATGTTTGTTTGCACATGTATGTGGGTGCAAGTGTTCATCTGTGTTTTTTGGAGTTAGTTCTATCTTTCTGCTCCTGTTTCTGCTGCAGTTCTGGGTACTGCAGGCTAGCTGGCCTGCAATATTCTGCCTCACGTCTCTTTAGCTCCTATCTAGACATAACAGTGTTAGGGTTAGGGATGTGTGTCACTACATTTGGCTTTTTATTTGGGAAATATAGATCAGTGTTAGGTTACCAGGTTTTGGTGACTATCACTTTTATTTACTGAACCATTTCCCTAATCATCAGCTACAGTATTTTAAGTGTTATTCTATTGTTATTCTAGTGAGATTTATTTCTCTCAGGTCAAACTCCAATGTTCTGCTGTTTCTTAAAACTATGTTTTTTCATATCAATCTATGATAATAAACCTCTTAGAAATTACAGGCAGTAATTCTCACAAGAAATATCCCTCAAAATATTACTCTCATTTTCTTAATTCGAAATTATTTTTAAATAGGCACCACTTTAAAAAAAAAATGTTACTTTTTCTCAAGAGTACCTTGGCCTTCTCTTACATTTGGTTCTCAGCCTACTCTTGTACATATTCAATTCTTAGAGGTCAAAAGGAGATATATAATAAAACAGAATATACTTTTCCTATCTAGAAGGTTTCACTTAAGTTGACTCAGCTGTTTGTGGGCAAAAACATCTTCCTAGTCATCAGAAAATAGTTTCTATGCCACATTATCTCAATGGCTGATAGCTTGTAACAAAGTTTTCAGGAATAAGCTGACTGGCTGAACAGTGTAATTCAGCATTCATATTTCAGTGTGATTGAAAATATAGTGCCTTAAATAAGCAGGAATAGTTTACAGGTGTGAGTTAGAAGCAAGATATCGCAGGGCATGACATTCCATGTGTTGGTGAATATGGGAAACATGTAAGAAAGTGGGCACATAAAAGACAAGTCCAAGAAATGAGAAGTTAAAATACTGTGAGCGTTAGGAAAGCCATTCTTATGGTAGCTGGCAGATCAAGGGTACCAGGATTTCCAAATAAGTAGTCAGTACATTTATCACAATACTGCAATGGCCACCGGTTGGAGCAAAGCCAAGTTTCAGATCGTGCAGGAAGAGTAAAGAAAAAGTCCTGATAAACAACTGACACAGTCAAGACAATGACAACAAAACATATGACACAAAATACTCATGACCAGCTATGGCTTAAATAAAGAAATATTGCTTCCCAGTTTCTTGGTAAATGAATGGGCAACCAATAGCAACAGTCAAAGAAAAAGTTCAAGAAAAATGCCAGACCTCTCCCCTTCAAAAAATGTTACATGGTGAGAACCAATCCATATCAGCTCTAAAAATTTTAAAACTTTCAAAAATTGGGGAAACTTGAGAGTGAATATTACCTTTAGAATATTTGAGTGCGTATTTGAGTGTGTATTTGAGTGCATATTTGAGTGCGTATTTGCCTGTGTATTTGAGTGTGTGTGGCTTTATTATTAAGGCAACAATAATAAAACCCAAAAGTATAAACATAATCAGAACACATTTTATTTATCTATACTTTGGGGGTAATTCTCTTCTTGGCTGCTGAGGGTAGGGTTATGGGCTGTTCTTCCTAGTTTCACAGGCTTTGTCTTCACTTTGGCACAATGAAGTTGCCTATGGTAGAGGTTTTGTGCCGAGACAATTGGTAAGTACTACATGTAAAACTTTGACTTACCTGTTTTGTTAATTGTCTGGACAAGTTATTGCAAATATATTGACTGTTTTTATGAACAAACATTTACTTAAACACAGCAAACAGTATATTGTTTATAGCACAATACAAGGCAAAGTTGAGTTTCTGAAACAGACATCATAGGATTCATATGCCTAAAGTTTTGCCTACTCATCTCTAAGTAGTTTTCTAATCCAAATGCTATAGTTAAAGAAATAATGGGAAATATTAATGATTCTGATTAGCATTAATGTAAATGTGTGCCATTATATCTACTTCACTGTAAATAATGCGAAAATGAGAAAAGAATATACTCCTGATATTTAAAACTACTGTCCAATTTCACAAAATTGTCCATGCTATTGAAAAACGAGTATAATACAGGCATATGTCTTCACTTTATTAATATATTTTTACTCATTAAATCAGATAGAATTACCATTAAACATTGGATTTACTTAGAATCCATGCTGTAACTATACTCATTTGAAATATCGTTTGGTTAAAAATACAAAGGTTCAGCAAAAGGCAATGGAAGTTTCCTAAATGAATTAATTGGTGATATAAATTTATAATAAAAGGACATATATTATAATATTTTTCATACAGCAAATTGGTAAGTATTTACCAGTACACTTCTGAGTAATTGATATTATCAGGGAAGTCAGATGTCAGTCCATACTTAAATGGGGTTCCTCGGGAGCACCATGACTGTATTTATGTAAATGTTCAGCAGTATGAACATGGTAGGAATTCTTTAAGAAGACATGGTGAAAAATATAGTAGAATGTGTTGTGAAAAACTCAACTTTGGATCTGAAAGTTGCTGGTTGTCACTGAATTGGAAGATAAAGATGACTTACTTGTCGTGACCCTCAGATGACAATTCTGATAATTTCAGTGTCCCTAGAGCAGTAAGAACAGTAGTGTATTCTCAGACTATTAAGCCTGTCTGCAACATTATGAAAGCTGTGCTCAGCCATTCTGCAATGAACCTGATGACTGACTGCCATGCTTTCAATAGTCATGTGGAGATAGTTCCCAAGTTACTCAGTGCTTGACAGAACCAAGGGAAACCTCTGGTCGTAACACTTGGAAATTAGTCCAGTCTGTTCCTCAGTTTGTGCAAGAGCATAGATTACATTGTCATCTTGCCCAGACTATTTTCTATGTCTCAAGAGGCCACCTACAGAAGACTGCTTGCTGATGCTCTTCTCCTCCTGTCTCCTAAGGCAGTCATTAGTCTACGTGAGAGAATACCATGATAATGAGTAAGGTGCTATGATGAAGAGCATGTGGGTAATTCAGAACAGTTCTGCAGGAGGAACATTCAGAACTTGCCTTAGAATAAAATACAGAAGGCCTCTGAACTCAAGTTCCATCTTCTATAGTTAACAATAGGGAATTAGTACACAATATAATAGCCCAATAATAAAATTTAGAGGACTAAAAATCTAACTGATAGACATATTACTTTTCTCATATGTAAAACATGTCAATTTTAATGCTTGTCTCACATATAAAAAAAGTCAGTATGTTTTATATTCTTCACAATTGAAGATTGGGTGGTGGATTTATTAAACATTTTATAGCCTGATAAAAATACTTACTGCTTTGGGCATGGTGAGGAGAGTACAGGTGTTTTGATTTTCCCCAAATTTTAGAAATAGAAACTTTTGAGAAATTATGTGAATTGTAATCAGACTGATCTGCCCATGTTCATCACTCAACCCAAAAAATGCTCCAACTGCCAGGGTTTTATTTGTATCTGCTGCTGAAGCAAGTTTTTTAATTACACTTTCTGCTTATATTAATGAGGATGAAGGGAAGATATTTCTCAAAAAAGGGAAATTATCAAAACCACAAATAAATGTTTATTAAAATAATAATCACAGGAAAGTCAGGGGAGTTTTACAAATCAAGATGCAACAGAGAAAAAGGCATAGACTTACAGATATTTGGATGCTGCTAGAAATTCAGTATGTTAAAGAAGGACCAATGGCATTTGGAAAGCAACAAAGTGTGGGAGACTTTAATCACCTGCCTCCTATGGATGCATTCTCAAAAAGACTTTTAAAATTTAACTGATATCTTAGATCATCAACTGGACATCTTCATTTCAAGAACCAACGTGTTTTATTTTTACATCACATTCAGCTATGTTAGTGAGCAGATGTATATATTAGGGAGGATCAAACTAAATGATAAAGATTTGGACTGTGAGTCAAAGATCCGATGTTCTTGAATCAAGATGTTTCTCTTTTAGAGGACAGAGTTAATAACATTCATTTACTCTTGATGCAAAGATCAGATTCTTTGGCCTGGCAAAGTCATTATGAATCATTGTGTTGAGAAGATAGGGTAAGAAAACAGAAGCATGGTTTCCAGTCTTTCAAAGATAGCAGAACCAACAGCAAGCAGAATGTTTTTTGTAACCATTTTTTACCTTTTCCCTCCAGGTTTTAAGCAAGTCGTTATCCACAGAGCCATTTTAAGACAATAGAAAACCAACATTGTACCTATATTTACAAGAGTACCAGTGATCCACAGGAATAAGAGGTGGGTACAGAGATAAGTACACATGTCTCTCTCTGCCTACTAGGAACTCAGACTTCTTTGTATGCAAGCCTTCTGAAGATTTTGTTTATTTGTTTGTTTGTTTGTTTGTTTGTTTTTAACAACAAATGAAATAGAGAGGTAGAAATCCAGCCTAATGAAAGGAACGACTAGAACTCTAAGGGGAGTACATGTGTGTACAAAACACAGGGGATAGCAGAGACTGGTTTCCATCTCAGCACCAAATAACAATGACTTGATCTTCTCAGAGTTTTACCTGTTCCACTTTGCTATGCAGGGTCTTACAGACAGTCTCAGAATGTGTTCACCAAAATCATTTCTAAGCACCTTCTGAAGCCATTGTCACTTCAATAACCTTGCAGATAGAGCATATGGCCCACAGAAAACACATTTGAACTCAAATGACTGCTATGTGAACTCCCCACAGCTTTTCATCATTAGCAGGGTCATGGCTATGCTCTGTGATGAGAATTTTCCTAAGTATGGGAGCTCTGTGAAGTTATCAGACTGTGTAGTGAGTCCCCAGTATTCCATTGCACAGAGACATCTGTTGGGCCTCAGTAGAGTTGGAAGAGCAGAGCTGAAGATGAAGTTCTTCAGCAGGGACATCTTCTAGACTCACAAGCAATATCTTTTGCAAAGAGGTCTAAATGGAGAGAATCTACATAAGCAGAACACTATCCACAGACCAGTGTCTGCGTGCAGTATATTCTGTGACCTGTGACTACTAGTGCTTGATTTTGTAAAGATTTGACAAAGCACACACAGGCTCCAGCTTCACTGAGGCAAATACAGAATTTACTGTAAGAAAAATAATATACACTGGTACGAAATCAACAACAATATTACAGAACATCTGAATTTGGTGCATAGCATCTGATGCTAAGAGCCAGTTATATGTCCAAAAGCTTTCTCTGTTGTTGCTTTGGTTTTTGTTTGTTTTTGTTGTTGTTGTTGTTTTCTTGCTTGTTGTTGTTGTTTGTATGGGGTTCTGGCACTCTATACATATTTAATGTGTTTTCTTTCAGAAATACATATTCTCACAGAGGTGACACTGAGCCCACTGATTACTGCCAAGAGTTCATATGTGTTATTCCATTACTGTCTCTTGTCAAACTTGAAATACTGAACTTGCTTTCTTCAGAGGAACAGGTTAAGTTGCTGGAGGGAAATGCAGACTACATACTTCCACTGTAACCAAACAGGCTACTTCTCAGATGGAGTTTTAATGAGAAACTGATGGTCTGTCACCTAAAGAGCAACCAGAGATTCCTAAGAAATATGCCAGTCATCACAGTTGCTAAGGAGAAAGAAAGTCCACTGTGCTGACATAACAGTGGAGTTTAGGGTGTGAATCCAAGAAATAATTAATTTTTCAAGACAATAATAAAAACAGATTTGTGGGAATAGTATTCTGATTCATAAAAGGAATGTGCCTTGAGCCATATTAAAAATGAGAAGATCTCAGGGTATCTTTGAGAGAGTAAGGGTGCACTTTTGTACTTTCATGGAAACTTTTTCTGTAGCTTTCATTTTATTTACTTGTTTTCTTTATGTTCACTAATTTGTATGGGTTCTTCCTGGGTTCTTCTCCTAAATGTCTCCTAATAATATCTTTTCTGGCACAGCTCAGCTTCTCCTGCCTCAACTATTATTGTCTTCTTACTCTGCTCTCTGACCTTATTCTTCTGTCTCCTAGAACCTTCTCAAAGCTACTTCTGAATCCTACTCCCCTCTGCCAGACTCTGCTGATTTTTATATCCTCTCCTAGTCCCAGAATTCCAAGAGGCAACAGACACTGAAGGGCATGGGGTCCTTTAAAGAGCCAGACACACACATCCCCCAAAAACCAACAACAACAAAAAAATCATGCTGCATTCTTCCCTTATCAGTTGCTGACTCTTCCAGTGATTTACCTTTTGCTAATGATTCCCTTTTAACTATGAAATGGGTTCAAGTCATCTTATAAATGCAGACAATAAGAACAACTGTGGCCACAATACCACAAATAGTCTATTTCTGTGGTATTATAGTTATCTCCACGTGTAATATTCTGTAGACTATCACACCCGTTAGGTCAAATGCTAGTCTAGGTGGTTTCACAAATGTAGTTGTGAAGAACATCAAAGATTATAATCTGTGAACTTTGAATAATGCATATGACCCTTTGTAATGTAAGTGAGCCTCATCTAATCACTTCAAGGTCTAGATTTTGCAAGGAAGTAAGATTGAATGACTAACTCTTTGAAAACCCTAGTGGATAGGTTGGAGTGTGAACTAATGTGCCATTGCTTTTGCTTCTCTAGAGGACCCTGAACAGTGCAAAGTAAGGTTATGTCAATCACCGTGATGTTTTTGCCATAGGTTTTCTCTAAGAAGAATGGCTTCTCCCAATACATTTCACAGTGATTTTCTGAAACATTAATATTTTTCACAGTATTCTACTCTCTAAACTGAAAATAGCCTCCCTTTTGTTTTTACGAGTATGGAAAGAGACTCAGAGAGTTCAAGTAACTTTCTTGAGGACATTTCACTTAGAAGCTAGGTCTAAACTTCCTATGCATGTACTCTTTACATCCTCACACTTCCTAGAGACATTGACATCTTTTTGGGTTCAAGGAGCCAAATTTATATTGAGACAGTGATGGAATTATTAAGCCTACAGAGGCATGGGCAAGAGAAAGTAACTGGTGTTTTCAAACTACCTTCATGTGTAATGAACTGAAGGTGTAGTCAACACAAATCTGTGAATTGTTGCTTTCACTGCATTCCAAATTTGCCCTGGTCCTATACCAAAACCTATTGTCTATCAATTTCACAGGTTTACATTTAAAATCAATGACTATCAATGGTAAGTAACTTTTTCAATTCTGTTCAGTTATAATTAAGTCAGATTCACAACTTGAAAATAAAATCTTGTCAAGTGGAAGTTAATATTCTTATATAAATATTGTCGTGCAGGCTACAATAATATTAGTGTTCCCCCTCCTCTCTGAGAAGAGAAATAATCTTCACTAGAGAATGCCATACCAATTGGCCATCCAATACTAAATGCCTACCCCTGAAAACTTACATACAAGCCACAGTACACTAACTGAGTAGGTCATAATTATGTGTGGGGGAAATGTATATACAATTTATTTCCAAGTTAAATAATAGACTGTAGAAGTTATTTTGTTAACTCAAATGCTTAGAGCACCCTAGAATACAACAGCTTCTTCTACCTTCTCCATGGCTGCATTACTTCCATATACTGTGGTCAGTCTTACGTAAAAATTGAGCACATGACCCTAAAAGTTACAGACACCTGTTGGCTGTGTGACTTGGGAAACAGTTATTTGGTTTCATGAAATAAATCAGCCCATATCTCAAGGCACATAGTGAAAATGAAATGAGGTAAACTGCTTAAATCACAGAACTCAATGTCTGACCCAGGGACATAGAAACAGCATGTTACTATTTCAACAGTAGCAGACACTTTCTCAGCACCTCCTAGAGATAATGATATTAGTAATTTATATGTCCATATGAACTCAAGTCTTACTAAGGTTGGTGACATTCTTGCTCCCATTTCATTGGTGACAAAACTCAGTAACTAGAGGTTAAATATTCAATGCCATGGAACAAATAAGAAGCAGGGGGTGGGGTCACCAGAATCTGACACCATAAATCCATCATCTCTTCACTGGAAGAAGTTCCCCTTGCTTCCTTCTCTTTATTTCAAGATACACAATGCATCACTATGATACTTGTGAAAAATCAAGTTCTCATCTTCAATAACAATTTGTGCTATTTCAGCCTTGGGTTCAGTCAACTATTTCCCAAAAGCTGTGGCAATACTTAAAGAACAATTCAGAATCTGTGGCATCATGAAAATAAAAAAGTATATTTGTGAGTGATAGGAGAGAAAAGAGAGCATCCTGTGGCAGAAAATCTAGACAGACCTCACTAGGTTAGGAGGCAACTGACTTGGCTTTCCCTGGAGACAGTTACTACCACTGTCTAAAGCCCTGGGTCCTCAGATGAGCAAAAAAGGCAAATAATTTAACTGTAGAACTGTAACACTGTCACATGGCACTAGAATAATCCTAATAATATTTTACTTTTCATTTGGAAACCATGGAAATAAGGGTCAGTTATCATGTTCAAGAGAAAATGTGTTTGAGGGGAAAATTAGCCTCAGATTCTGCCCTTTGAACCAATATTGGTTTTTCTCCACATAAAAAAAACAAACAAATAAATAAACAAACTGTGTTTTGTTCTCAACAGAAGACTTACATGAACTCTAGGCCTCAATTTTTTTCTCTGTATATCAGATACAATAATATATACTGTATTTTCTAATGTAATTTTAAGGATTAAAAGTTTTAAAAATAAATGGCTTTTTTGCAAACTTTTAAGTGTTCTCCAATTGTGAACTGTATAATTAGAGTGGGTGCTTGTAGGATGTAATTCCAAACTGAAATTATATATATTCCAGATCGTAATCCTCTAAGCCACCTTGCCCCCATACTTCTGCTGTTGCAAATAATGAAAGGCTCAGGAGGTTAGATATAAAGTTAGCAATAAAAGAGTCACTGTGCTGCAGAATTCTGTGAGCCTAAGCATCCTTCTAATGGGAGTATATATATATATATATATATATATATATATATATATAGAGAGAGAGAGAGAGAGAGAGAGAGAGAGAGAGAGATTTCCATTTTTTCTGAGATACTGAAAACAACTGAAAGCAAGCAAAATGGTCAGATGTTTTGTTAAGGACAAATATTGCTTTATCAATGATCTGACTGCACCCTTAATGGTCCTCCTTACCAAGGAGAAATTTCCCATAAAAATGAGAAATGATACCTAGGATACATGAGTGTGACCATGTGCAAATTTAGGCAAACAAGGCACTGAGATTGTGAGACCCATGATGAGACAGTCACTTGCAGATATTCTTCAACACAACCAAAGGAGCAGAGACTGAGGGACTAAAAGACAATGGTTCTGACCTGTAACCTAGCACACCAGTGGAAGCAGGACCAGGGGGTTAGGGTAAAGTTCTGCTTCATAGTGCTTTTGAGGCCAGCCTGAACTACATGTAACTCTGTCTTAAAAGTCAAGAAGACAAGAAGAAAGAAAGAAAGAAAGAAAGAAAGAAAGAGAGAGAGAGAGAGAGAGAGAGAGAGAGAAGAAAGGAAAGGAAAAGGGGAAGAAAGGAAGAAGGGAAGGAAGGAAGAAGAAAGGAAGGAAGAATGAAGGGAGGGAAGGAGAGAGAGAGGGAGGGAGGGAGGGAGGGAAAGGGAAAACCAGACAAAAGAGAAACAAAGAAACTATTGCAACAAGTTTCATAAATCAAAGAATGACATGTCTGAATGCCAAATGAAAAGGTTTGATTATGAATTAAGAAAAGAAAAAATGATGAGCCAAAATTACTAATAATTCCATCTACCAAACTGGAAAAACAGATGTGAAAAGAATGGAAATTCTTGGTATTTGGGACAAAAATCTCACCAGTGATTTTCACATCAGGAAATAGTTCAGATAAATTCATAGCTGTAGCTAAGACATAAGAAGACTCATTTTACAATTAAACTAGAAAGTTAGAAATTTAGCATATCAAGCTTGTACAACCACTCTGGAAATCAGCCTGGCGGTTCCTCAGAAAATTTGACATAGTACTACTGGAGGATCCCGCAATACCTCTCTTGGGCATATATCCAGAAGATGTTCCAACTGGTAAGAAAGACACAAGCTCCACTATGTTCATAGCAGCCTTATTTATAATAGCCAGAAACTGGAAAGAACCCAGATGCCCCTCAACAGAGGAATGGATACAAAAAATGTGGGACATTTACACAATGGAGTACTACTCAGCTATTAAAAAGAATGAATTTATGAAATTCCTAGGCAAATGGTTGGACCTGGATGGTATCATCCTGAGTGAGGTAACCCAATCACAAAAGAATTCAAATGATATGTTCTCACTGATAAGTGGATATTAGCCCCGAAACTTAGAATACCCAAGATATAAGATACAATTTGCGAAACACATGAAACTCAAGAGGAACGAAGACCAAAGTGTGGACACTTTGCCCCTTCTTAGAATTGGGAACAAAACACCCATGGAAGGAGTTACAGACACAAAGTTTGGAGCTAGGACAAAAGGATGGACCATCTAGAGACTACCATATGCAGGGATCCATCCCATAATCAGCCTCCAAACGCTGACACCATTGCATACACTAGCAAGATTTTGCTGAAAGGACCCAGATATAGCTGTCTCTTGTTAGACTATGCCAGGGCCTAGAAAACACAGAAGTGGATGCTCACAGTCAGCTATTGGATGGATCACAGGGCCCCCAATGGAGGAGCTAGAGAATGTACCCAAAGAGCTAAAGGGATCTGCAACCCTACAGGTGGAACAACAATATGAACTAACCAGTACCCTGGAGCTCTTGTCTCTAGCTGCATATGTATCAAAAGATGGCCTAGTCAACCATCACTGGAAAGAGAGGCCCACTGGTTATGCAAACTTTATATGCCCCAGTACAGGGGAAAGCCAGGGCCAAAAAATGGGAGTGGGTGGGTAGGGGAGTGGGGGACTTTTGGGATAGCATTGGAAATGTAAATGAGGAAAATAACTAACAAAAATATTAAAAAGAAGAAATTTAGCATATCTAAATTAAAAATAAGCATATAGGCATACTCATTACAGCAATATTTTCTGAAGAATTAAAACAATGACCCTAAAATGTGAAACCCCAAATCACAAAACAGTGTTTAACCACCACTGACAGTGTTTCCAAGAGCTCTAAAGGAGCTATTTCTGCTGCTAGAGAAATATTTGTTTTCAAACACCTCCAAAACTCTGGTCATCAATTTTACTCAGAAATCAATGAGTAGGTTTAAGAGGATAACTGCACAATACAAAAGCTAACTGGACTATTTTCCATCTCCAACTTCATTTCTGTGTGGGTAGAAGGATAGGAGTTTGTTATACAACTGTAAGCACTGAGCAGCAGCAATGACTGACATTTGTATCACTCCTCCATAGTCCCTAGTATATACCCTGTTCTTTGTAACTTCCAAAATATACATTGTAAACCATACTCATATTCTAACTATCATTAGAATGTTAATACCATGTAAACCATCCGCATTATGGAACGAAGTTCTGATGGGAGAGATGAAACCATTGGAGACATACATTCAATGCCTTATGTACTTCTCAAATTCCAGAAACAGAGGAAAGCTAAACCTACTTGCAATGTGGAGCATTGCTATTACTGTATGATAATCATGGTAAATCCGGAACCTTCTATGCTAATTCTGTATCAAGAACCGCAAAGGAAAATAGTAATAGATTACTTACTGAGGTGATGATTGCCCAGGAAGATCATTCATCATGAAGTAAAAGAAAGCAATGCAGTTAAAATGGGAGGGTGGCCATTAGAGGTTGCAGTGTGGCTGTGCGACAGTCAACAGAGGTCATCTTAAATCAAAGATGAAAACACACAGGCAGATACTTGGCTCCACATCAAGGAAGAGAGAAAAGGGAAATGGACTAAGTTCATCATTTTTTATCTTTAATTGATCTAAAAGAGAACTGCATGATAACAGCATAGTAGCTACAGACTGATCATGGTCTAAAGACAAGGAAAAGTAATGACATGGTGTTTCAATGAAGAGCAAGCAAGGCATTGAGAATACTCTGTTTCTATTCATACTGTCAAAAGTTAGTATTATGTATATATTTGGAGTTTAGACACATTTTCTGTGTGATTTTTTAATTAATTCAATAATTTATATCTCGATTGCAGCTTCTCCTCTCAGTCCTCTCTGTTACCTTCCCTTCCCTCCCTTCTCCCATTTCCATTTCTCCTCAGAAAAGGGAAGGCTGCCCATGGATATAAACTCACTTTGTCATGTCAAAATGCAGAATGAGGCACATAGCATCTTCTTCAATGGAGGCTATACAGGCAGCTCAGTTAAGGGAAAGGTACCCAAAGGCAGCTACAGAGACATAGACAGCCCCTACTCCTGGTATTAGGAGTTCCACATGAAGACCAAGCTACACACCTGTTACATATGTGCAGAGGGCCTCTGTACCTCCCACACATGCTCTCTGGTTGGAAGTCTATTCTCTGTGAGCCCTTATGTGTCCATGTTAGTTGATTCTGTAGGTTTTCTTGTGGTGTCCTTGACCTTTCTGGCTCCTTCAATCCTTCTTCAACCTCTTCCACAGGGTTCCCCAAGCTCTGGCTAATGTCTGATTGTGGGTCGCTGCATCACTTCCCATCAATTTCTAGGTGAAACCTCTCAAACAGTTATGCTAGACTTCTCCTTCAGGCGTAGCAGAATATCATTAGTATATTCAGGGCTCTCTCCATGACCTGGATCTCAAGCTGGGCCAGTCATTAGTTGTTCATTTCCTCAATTTCTGTTCTATCTTTATACCTGCACATCTTGGAAGAAAGACAAATTACAGGTCAGAGGTTTTTTTAGCTTGTTTGGTGTCCCAATCCGTCTATTGGAAGTCTTTTCCAATTACGGGAGTTGGCCTTTTTAGGCTCCATATTCCCCATTGGTAGTACTGCTAGCTAGGTTCAGCCTCACACATTCCTGAGTTTCCATGGTTCCAGGTTCCCAGCTCACCCCAGAGATGTTCTCCAACACTTTCTTTTGCAAGTTATTTATAATAAATCTTTAAAAGATAAAAATACTACTTTCTATATCACATGCAAAGTGGTATAATATTTAAAGTGTATTTAGAATAAAAATGTATACTGTAAATTCTAGAGCAACAAAAACAGATTTTAGAAGCATCATAGTGATATGCTTTAAAAAAAACAATTATAGCAAATAATCAACTAAAAGCCAGGGTAAGTCAGAAAATGAGGGAAAATTGGGTCAAATAACAAAAAGTATTTCTGTTCAACAGGCCTATAGCATCTGTAGTTACTTCTGTTACTTGCAGGTGAGGGACTAGAGTTTTGAGAACTTCATTGGGGGATCTCTAAATTCCAGTATTTGCAAGAATGCTCAGCAATGACAATATCCTCAGCCATTGTCATATTTCTTTCCTAATAATATTTATTTTTTTTAGAAATTATTTCTATTTTTCCATGAGATAAATTCTTATCAGATAGCTATCACCAGCAGTGTATCTGAGAAAGGTTAGACATTGGGTGATTGCTTACAGACAGATCTGAATTAAGCTATGATTCTATTTTTCTATCCCATCCAGCTTCTGGCTCTAGTAAGTATAGAACATTTAATATATCACAAAGAAATGTGTTTAAAGTGTGCCAAAGCTATAAACCAGCATCTTTTGCATATGTTTTACTGAGCAACAACTAAGATATCTTGTCTACAAAGGATAACAGCTCTCTAGAGGTTTGTCCTTTGGCCACAGGTCTCTTACAGAGGGTGCTTATACTAGAAATTTTGCTAAGGCAACATTTTCAGGTAACAGGAAACCTTTGAAAGTTCAGATATCCATGGCACATAGAAGGTATATGTAATTTAGCACATGTTATTATATAGCTCTAAGAGCTAACTAAATTCCATGTGTAAATTCTTAGTGACTTCAGAAGTATAAGCCTGCCTTATTTCTTCTGGGTGAAGACCTGATAGGAGTCCAGAGCAGCTATGTGCCTCAAACCTTGCAAACCTTAAATGAATTGAGAGGGGTTCTGTTCGGAGGTGCCTCACAGATTCAACAGCCTTGCTGAGTGAATTGCTCCCCATGTCTACTCTAGCTTTAGATTTCCTCCATCACTTCCTCATCCACAGGCCTTCCTTTTCATTTTATTGAGCTGCACTGGACCTATCTATATGTTCTGGCTTAATTTTGCCCATCTCTTCTTCTGTATGCAGAATAACCTTTTGCTGTTTATTATTAGAAAAATATAGTTTCTGCAAATCTATTTGACAGACAGGCATAGTAATGCTTAACTATAATTCTAAAACTCAATAGGCTAAAACAGGAGGCTCAACAATTCATAGCTAACTTGGGCTGCATAGTAAGACTTAATAATACAGATAAAATTTAACTTCTCATCCAAGTATGAATCTTTTCTGTTTTGGTTAGACACCAGAATAGCACAAAGTGTCCTCCATAAATGTGTTAAGTAATTGAATCATCAAAGGACAACTTCAACAAATGAGAATCCAAGTTTTTTATGTGCCCATATGATTTATAGAGATATAATTATTTTCTCCTAAAGGTCACTGTACCATGTACCTAGCTGCTGGTAAACTGTGGAGGCAGATTGGTTATCTCAAATAACAAAGCCAGTTTCCACTTCTAAATTCACTCCTAGCAAAAAAAAAATGTGCCAGATATTTTATATATATTTAGATTTTTTCTTTGCAAAGCACCTATGAGATGTAGTGAACTAATTCTTCATTCTTTCACAATTTTAGTTCAGGTATCTCTTTTCTTACTACGAATATACACACATAATAAATATAATGCATGTAATATACTTGTGTGTGTGTGTGTGTGTGTGTGTTTAAATGCTTCATATGAAAAGGAAACTTGAGCTTGGGGTAGTGGGGTTTCTATAAGATTTGCCACATGAATATAGGTTGGATACACTCTTAGCAACAGTAGCAGCTGACAGGCTGTGCTACAGCAACATCTTGACAATGACTAAACCAAGCTTAAGGTAAGAAGGAAGGAAAATTAAGATTGCAAATTAACCTGAAGTGTTATTGATTCAGATGTATTAAAGATGGTAAAATTAGAAAAATTGCAAAACCCTTCAAATATTTGTGTGAAGAAAAAACATGATTTGTTTTCTCGTATTGCAAGACATGCTGTTCACTCCAGGAATACAGTTAATAACCATTTTTATCAGGATTGTAAACAAATGGAGCTTTGTTTAAAATATGTAAACAAAAGAGCATCTTTGAGATGATTAATAATGTTTGAAAGAGGTAAAGTCCCAATGTCTCAAGCTTATATTGTTCTTATTACCTAAATAATGCCAGTTGCCAGGAACAGCCCTTCAGCCCCCATATTATAAAGAGTTTAAATATGTCATGATACAGGAGCCATAACGATTGTATTGAAAACTGTCTGCAGCAAACTCATGAGTTCCAGTCCATGGTCACAATTGATTGTGCTGCTTTTGGAGACCATGGGTCATTTGGCAGATCAAGCCTATCTGGAGAAAGGGAGCTGCTAAAGGGAAAGCCTTGAGGTTTGTAACATGGTTCTTATTTGTGTGTGCTGTCTGCCTTCTGGGCATGGAGAAAAGAGCAAGCAGACTCATATGGTTGTAGGCACAGCCTGATGCTATTCCCACTGTTAAACCTCCTCCCTGCCATGTCAGGCTGTGTCTTCTCCAATGGAGAACCAACATAAACCCTTTATCACTGAAGTTGTTTCTTGTCAACTAGTTGGTCTCAGTAGTGAAAAAGAAACCAATGCTGGAGCAGAGACTGAATTTTAATTCAGATCCAGGTCGTTCATTTTTCTGTCAAAAGTGAGATGAAAATTCTGTAAGATTTTCAAACTACAGCTCACTATATTGTTATACTTTAAAACTTAAATTTGCTTGAAGAGAAATATTTTGAATTTAATTTCTTATTTTTGTTATTTAATTTAAAATTATCTTTATTTACTTATGCACACACACACACACACATCACTACACGTATGTGCAAGTCACAGGGCAGTATGTGGAAGTTAGTTTTCTTCTTCCATCAGGTTTCTCTCAGAGACTGAATCCTGGTCATCATCTATTGGTTGAAGTACAGGGCCCCTAATGAAGGAGCTAGAGAAAGTACCCAAGAAGCAAAAGAGGTCTGCAACTCTATAGGAGGAACAACAATATGAACTAACCTGTACCCCCCAGAGCTGTGTCTCTAGTTACATATGTAGTGGAGGATGGCCTAGTCGGCCATCAATGGAAGGAGAGGCCCTAGGTCTTTTGAAGATAATATGACCCCAGTACAGGAGAATGCCAGGGCCATTCTCGCAGGAGTGGGTGGGTTGGGGAGCAGGGCAGGGAAAGGGTATGGGGGTTTGGGGGATAGCATTTGAAATGTAAATGAAGAAAATATCTAATAAACATTTTTAAATGGGCAACAAGCCCTTTTTTCTTCTGAACTACCTAAAATATTAAGTATTTTCTAAGTTGTCTTTTCTATTCCCTGAAAAATGGAAACCAGTCGTGTGTGTGTGTGTGTTATACGTATATGTGATATATATATATATAATTTTAATGAATATTTCAGAGGAAAGGGTATTTTAAAAGTTTTTTTCAGAATCAACTTTCAAAAACTGTATATTGATTACCAAGAATAAAAATACATTTACCCACTTAAATTATACTACTTAATTTTCTTACACAAACATCATATTATTAGTTTTCTTGTTAAGAAAATTAATTTTTGGAAGGATAAATCCATCAATATTTCAGAAGAGATAGGAGAGCTAGCATACAAGACCCGACCCCAAGTTGTATTCTTGACCAATCATATTTTAATAATAAGAAATATGGACTCTAATTGCCCATCAGAGTAGAAAGATAAATAAATCAATGATCCAACCACACAAAACAATGTAACATTTATAACCATGTCTTTGTTGAAAAAGCAAAGTAAATCACATTATATTTGTCAATTTTTATATAGGAAACTAACTGAAAATGATTCATAAAGGGAAAATTTCCAAGTTCACTCAGAATGTCTATAATTTTATGATACAATTGTGTTTACCTTCAAGATTCTCAAGATTCCAAGAGAATACTTGACAAGCTTGTGTTAGGCTCTTTCCCAAAATCAAGTGACCGGAAGAGAAGAACAGCATCTGCTTTAATGCAGTTTGGTTATCATATCCAAAAGAAAGCTTGACAGAATTACAGTTTTCACTTGCAATGTATGTCCATCGTGGAATACTTGTTTAACATCCACTAGACACTACATCTACAGCACCGCCATAATTTTTTTCACTATACACAGAGCCACAGGCCTCTTACACACTACACTATACTTTGATGGTTTCTAAAGCACAAAGTCTACATTAGTTCAGTGCTTATACTGAAGATGAGAATTTCATACTTCCATATTTCATTGAATGATATACCACACTACAATACTTCTAAGTGCTTCTGGGTTCTATTATTCCTGCCAATATCAACTCATTACCATATAAAAGGGAATGAAGCAGACCATGAAGTCTCATCCAGCTTTGTAATAGAATATCCAGGAGTGGTACATATTAAATGCCAATAGAGAAATTAGATGCAGCTTCAGTCTAACTCTAAAATCACTTTTATCTTGTCTTTGAAATTGTAAAAGTACTAAAGAAAATAAGTAGCTTGGCAACCTACAGAGTGGATCCTTCAGTGTAATTCCTATGTAAAACATATATTCTCCCTAGGAACTATGCTGTCTGTAAACAATATCATCACATATTTTTCTTAGGTAAAATGTTTGTATCTCTCTACACATCTGATGAGAACTGGAAGAAATCTTAGTAGAGTAGAACCAGATAGGGTATTGAGGCTGATATTACCCTGTCAATGGTGGCACAGGGAGCCACCCCAAGGAGTACTTGCCATTGGCTATTATAATGGTTCTGATGTCAGAAAGGAGCAGACCCAGTGACTCCAATAAGAGTTTTACCTCAGTATTATTGGTTATAGGACTTTATTTATTTATTTTATTGTTTGAGAATTATAGACATTTATTTTGATCAAACCCACTGCCAGCCCTCCTCTCTCATTTCTTCACCCATCTTCCACACCTCTTCCCCAAGCTTCACGTGCTTGCTTCACTTATTTCCATTTTTATTTTTATTTTTATTTGTTATTACTGTGTCTACTTGGTGCTTTTTGTATGTGTGGGAGGTATCACGATGTCCCATACCACCTGAGGAATGTTGGCAAGATGCTGACTGCTGGGGGAGTAGAATTCATTGTGGGATTTTGTTTGGTTGGTTTTGGTTTGGTTTGGGTTTTTTGTTTGTTTGTTTGTTTGTTTATTTGTTTTTGGTTTTCTGCTTTGTTGTTTTATGCTTTCTTTCTCTTTGATGTGGCCCCTGAAAGTGTACCCATGCTCCAAGAGATACTCCTATCCTTGGACTTTTTTTTTTATTGCCAGTTGGCAAAGCTCATGATACACAAACTTTCAAAACAAGCCTTAGAGGAGGTGCGCAGACAGATTTTCACATTTAAAAATCAGTCACTTCTTTGCTCCAGCACTCAGCAAGTATTCCAGATTTATTGGCTTGTGGATAGCTAGATTTCCTGATACAAACTAATTAACTGAAGCTCTAAAAGTCTCACCTGACTTTTTCAAGGAACTATCTCAGGGCAGAAGAGGCTCGTTCAATAATGAACACAACACAGGGAGGACTTCACAGTTGAGTCAGGGGACAATATAGCCATGATCATAGTTTCATTTTTTTCATAAATCATCCATAATACTGAGTTTTGTTTTGTTTTTATTTTTTTACATACTTAAGACGAAAAGAACCTTTGTCTTAAACTATTGTGGATTGACTTTTTCTGCCAATTTCCATTAGAACTTCTCTTACACATATTAAAACAGCAAAGCAACTTAATCAATACAGATTAAGGGACTCGAAGCAAGGGTTTTCATTCTCTCATAAATTAAAATGCTAGACCATCTTCAGAGAATAAGAGAAAGGTAGTAAGGAAGTTGTGTGAGTTTTTATAGTCACTGAAATAGGTATGCCGGGTGAGTTATTGAAAGCCTAATTGAGATACAGGACCACAGGTTTGTAATGATAGATAGCTAAGATATAAAATCAACTTATTCTCAGCGATGGACTCTTTCACAGCTCAATTTTCACAAAGTAGCAGATAGAAGATTTATTTTTAAAATGTAGGCTTAAGTATGTTGGGAATGACAGTAATAAGAGTGGGGTTATAATGCCCCAATAGGAAACAAATTGCATTCTCAAAGAGGTGATTACAGAAGTGTTTAATAAAGCAATGTTCACAGATATGTATTTGACAACAGCATTATGGGAACTGTAGGAAAACATAGCTTACTAGGGATAATGCATCAAGTTGATTTTATCATACCTCAGTGTGAAAGTATTGGTGAAAGAAATTGGCAATTTACTCAACAGAGAATTCTCTTTTTTAAATTAATTTATTTATTTACATTCCAGTCATTGCCCCACTCTGCATCCCCCTACCACTACTCCTCATCCATTCCTCCCCCCCCTCCCCTTGCCTTGGAGAGGGTGCTCACACACACACACACACACACTCCTTCTCCTTCCCTGGGGCCTCAAGTCTTGTGAGGATTTGGTGCATCTTCTCCCACCGAGGCCAGACCTCTGTTATATATGTGGGGATTTGGAGGGGTTCAGACCAACCTGTGGATGCTCCCTGGTTGGTGCAGTCTCTGGTCTCGCTGGGGTCTTACTTAGTTGAGACTGCTGGTCTTCCTATGGGATCACCCTTCCCTTCAGATTCTTCAATCCTTCCCCTAATTCAACCATAGGGGTCCCTGACTTCAGTCCAATGGTTGGATATAAATATCTATGTCTTTCTCAACCAGCTGCTGGTAGGGTCTCTCAGAGGACAGCCATGCCAGGCTCCTATCTGTAAGCACATCATAGCATTAGTAACAGTGCCAGGCCTTGATGTCCTCCTATGAGATGGATCCCACATTTGACCAGTCATTGGACTGCTTTTCCTCAGTCTCTTTCTCATTTTTGTCCCTGTAGTTCTTTTAGACAGGAACAATTCTGGATCAAAAATGGGTCCCTCCAGTTGAGGCTCTGTCTATCCACTGGAGGTGGACTCTTGGAGTTTCTTCTCCCCAGTGTTGAGCATTTTGGCTAAGGTCACCACATTGAGTCCTGAGAGTCTCTCATCTCTTGAGTCTCTGATACTTTCTAGAGGGACTCCTACTTCCAACCCCTCAAGACTGCATATTTCCATTTATTCTTCCTGGCCATCTGGGCTTCTCTCCTGACCCTCCTGCTCCCCCTTTCCCCTCCCCTGATCCTGTTTCCCCCTTTCCCCTCCCCTCACCTCTCCCACCCAGATCCCTTCCTCCATCTGCCTCCTGTGATTATTTTCTTCCTCTTTCTAAGAGGAATTGAAGCAGCCTCAGTTGGGGCTTTCTGCTTGCTAAACTTCTTATAGAGTCTGTGGGTTGTATCCTAGGTATTCTGTACTTTTTGGCTAATATGCACTTATTAGTAAGTACATACCATGCATGTCCTTTTAGGTCTGATCTTATACTAACTGGACCTTAAGATAGCCAAAAGCAATCCTCCGTGGAGGAGTGGGGGGACAGGAGAGATAAGTATTTTTTCTTCACTTTTCTCTGACCACCTACTGATTCTCCTTTAACTCAAAGCAAATGTAAAGGAATTCAATGGAAAGTTTGCACTTCTGGATAACAGAAAGCAGTACTAAATAGTGGGAGATGGGCATGAGGGAGCAAACAGAAGATTTCCATCAAATAGCTTAAGATTTAAGATGGTAATTTCTTAAGGATTAGAAACTTCTATTAATTGGCATAGATAATGATACTTACAAAGATAAAATACCATGTCAGTTAATTAGTATCAAGGAATATGTCTAAATGGGTACTTATATTGAAAGTTCCTGACAGAATGTAAAAGGACACAGAAGCCCTGAAATTGGCAAGATAGACGTCAGTGTTAGCAGAACTAGCTTCACTGATTTAAAAAAAAATAGAGGTGCACAATGCTCTGGCCACTCCTTGAACCTGTGTGACTGCCAATGTTTTGACCGTTCTTGACCCATGTGTGTGCCCACTGATGAAGCCCATTGCCAGGTGTTTGTGATATTGATTGCTGAGAAAGAGTCAGAAAATCTCCCCAGCAACCACAGCCGGGCCAATCCTGAGTTGCTACACCTGCACCAGACTCTTTCCTTGTACCCCTCCCTGAGAATAGACATTGTTTAGATCTGGAAATCCCCTACTCCCCACCTTCTCCTTTCTCCCCTGAGGGCCTATAAAAACTGGGACCTCTTTCCTCTCGAGGTCGACTCCTCTACCCCTGAATGAGATATGAGTCATCCCCAGAGCTCTGGCTTTCCCCGAATAAAGCCTCATGTGGTTTGCAACAAGCTCGGTCTATCATGAGTTCTTGGGTGTGCGCTATTGTCCTGAGGCCTGAGTGAGGGGCTCCTCTCGGAGTCTTTCAATATAATTAAAAGTGATGGTGGCACACTGTTATAGCTGAAGCATTGGGTAAATCTGAAAGCTGACTGTGAACCTGAGTAAATATCAGACATCATAAACAAATAGTGACTGAGAGGAGAACAGGTATGGCTCAAATACATAATGGGTTACAAGGACTGTTAATAAGAAAGAGATGTCCTTAGAGGCTCTGCCAGAGCCTGACAAATACATAGGCAGATGCTCACATCTTGCGCGCGCCCAACTCGCCAGCAAGAACGATGCTGCAACAGGATCCTTCTGCACACGTTTATTGGGAGAGCTTGATTGCAGAGGCAAAGAGACCCCAAGCCCAGAACTGTTGCTGCTTATATAGGCCTAGGAGAGGCGTCTCTCACACACGGATTGGTTGTGCTTGGGTTATACTTACCACCTCTTTGCATGCCTACATCTGATTGGTTAACTTCTCTCTCATCTGATTGGTTAACTTCTCTCTCATCTGATTGGTTAATTTTGGTTAATTCTCAAAGCCTCATCTTGGCAAAAAAAAAAAAAAAAAAAAAAAAAACTTTACTGCCTATGTATGCGTGGTGGCCAGCAGTAGCCAACGCCACCCTGCAACGGCACATGTGGCTTCCCACACTCACAGCCAACCATTGGGCTGAGCACGGGCTCCCCAATTGAGGAGAGAAAGGATGGAAGGAGCTGAAGCTGTTTGCAACCCCATAGGAAGAACAAAAATATCAACCAACCAGACACACACACCCCCAGAGCTCCTAGGGACTAAACCACCAAGCAAAGAGTACACATAGAGGGACCCATGGCTCTAGCTTTTTATTTTTTTTTATTTTAATTAGGTATTTTCTTCATTTACATTTCCAATGCTATCACAAAAGTTCCCCATACCCTCCCCGCCTCCCTTACCCACCCACTCCCACTTCTTGGCCCTGGTGTTCCCCTGTACTGAGGCATATAAGGTTTGCAAGACCAATGGGCCTCTCTTTCTTCTGATACATATGCAGCTAGAGACACGAGCTCTGGGGGGTACTGGGTAGTTCATATTGTTGTTCCACCGATAGGGTTGCAGACTCCTTTAGCTCCTTGGGTACTTTCTCTAGCTCCTCCATTGGGGGCCCTGTGTTCCATCCAATAGCTGACTGTGAGCACCCACAAGGAGCCCTTAGTTACAGAGCAGGTTCAGAGCTACCATGCTGTAACAAGGTGGTAACACTGAGACAAAAGAGAAGTGACACCACCAGACACAGCTTATCTTGTTTCAACTTCTTGCGTTATTTCTTTCCAATCAGCTGAGTGCCTGCGACCAACTGAATGACTCTAAAGGCCCACGACTGACTGACACTCAACCATTGGTTATGAGACCTCAGTACTGAAGGGGATCTCAGTCTTGTGCAAAGCCGGATTGCAGAAGTGTATGGAAGACCCCATCTCCAACAAAGAAGATCTCTCCAATCTACTCGCAAATGAAAAATGAGCTTGCTCCAGAAGTCTCACTGCGTACTCATGTCACTCTTAACATCAGGCCTCATACCCATCAGTGGATGACCAACACAAAGGGAACTCAGTGGCATTTTTTGGAATTCTTTGATCTGTTTTTATAATACTTTGTCACAACTTACTCCTTTTTTTTTTACAACTTTCAGATTCCTTATGATTGTATTACAATTTTGTTTTTACATTTTTATGGGATTTCTGTGTGTTTTCAAACATGTGCATTTCTGTTTCTCTGTGTTTCTTACGTCTTTTGTGTCTTTTCTGTTTGTTTTATTTTATTCCAGTTTGTTTGTTATGTTTTATTTTATCTTATTTTACTTTAAATTTTAAAAGATGCCTGTTTGTATTCTTATAAGAGAAAGAAAGGGTGTAGATTTCGGTGGGTAGGGAAGATCTGGGAAGAGTTAGTGGAGGAGAAACTATAATCAGAATGTCACATGAAAAACATCTATATTCAATAAAAATTAAGTAAATAAATAACAAATAAAAACTCAAACATGAAGACTGGGCAATGACCCAGTTAATCCAATGTTTGCTATGCATGCATAAGTACTTGAGTTAAGGACCGAAACACCCAACATGCAACAGATGTACAGCTTGACCTTCATGTGAATCCAGAACAACTGGAATGGGGGCTATCCCAAAAGCTATTGCCTGTATATGGGATGTGTTCTACTAGCTGGGCTGCCTTGTCTGTAGTGGGAGAGGAAGTACCTAGCCTCTCAGAGGGGGACAATGAGTAGAATGTAAAGTGACTAAGTTAAAAAAATTAATTAAATAAAAAAAGAAAAGATTCTCAGCACCCACAGATAAAAATCTGTGCCTGGGCACTAAAATGAAATTCCAGCACTGGCAAAGTGCAGACAGAAGGATCTTGGGGCTCACTGGCCAGTTAGTCTCACTGAATAGGCAAGTTACATATCCAGTGAGAGATCCTGTCCCTAAAATAAAACGGTAGAGGGTAACTGAAGTAGACACTTGATGATTATCATTTGAGTGCACATGAATACTAGTGACACACATGGACAGACACGGAGAACAGAAGGGGACCTTAAGTATACAGGTATCTTCAGGCTTAGACATTTAATGCCATAAATCTCTACAAGATGCTGTAGGCTCAGAGTTGGAATAGATTCATATAGTGGATTTGTTATTTTTTCTCTATGATGTCAATAAGAGCAGGAAACAGAATAGACAGTTTAGGGCAGGGACCTCAGAAATAATCAGTTCCACCTCTTATTCTTGATGAGTTCTGTCTTGGCCAGAAGTTGGAAACATCTTTGGTACTGTGGAAGTTCTGTCCTGGCCAGGGGCCAGAAATGCCAAAAATATTCAGGGGCACTGATTCATGATCTGTTTTCTTGTTTTTATCTTTCTTCTCCCTTTCCATAGCAACTTAATGAGCACAACTGCCTGAGAGCTGTGCACTCTCAGATAATCCATTGGCCTTGGATGAATTACCCCCAAGGTTCCATACAGACACCTGGATGGAGAGGCCCAGGAACCTCTTGTGGGAGTGAAAACTGCACTACCATGCCTTAAATATGCAAGCCTTATTAACCCTAAGTAGATACAATCAGTGGTAAGTTTTGCTTCCTGCTATAGAGCAGTCCTACTCGCTTTCTTACGCCTTTCTGAAATTACCTTCCACTTTCTATAAAATTTGTTCTTTGAGTTTGCAAAAAGAACATGCAAGCCACTAGCCTAAGGTGTTGAGTACCTGTGATGTTAGCCCTCTGACTTAGGCTGAACTGACAAGTGAGAGCCTCCAGAGGGTTGAGGGGCCCCATTTCACCTACATATAATTTTATTGGTATATCTACTTAAATCTCTGTATTGCTCTTATTTCTTTGGTGTAGTTTTTCCTCTTGACTCCAAGTCCCTTGCAACTGAAACTTATTTCCTATACATCTTATACATGTGCTTGATAAAAGCTACTTAGCACAATTTATCATGGGGAAACATTTTTATTCATTCTAAAAGCCTTAGTGGTTTTAGAAATGCAATTCTGTTCATAGATCAACATCACCACAGATTCCAAGTGTCATCCTTGCTACTATCCTTCTCACCACTCATTGAGGGACATGCTTTGCTCTTCATCTTCTCAGTAATCAAAGTGCACTGATCATTTAATTTCCGATGTCACAGTGTCCTCTCCTTGGTCTTCTTTGAGATCACAAAGAAGCTAACTCAACAAACTACATTAATTTCTCCAAGCTTCTTGGACATTCTAGAACTTAAGAAATTTAGTCCCCTGTGGGATGGTATTCATTACATATGTCTCAAATTATCAGATCTACTTCTTATGTTTGACTTGCCTATATAAAGAATGAATGACTATGTTTGCATTAACTCAGTGTCAGTACAGATGAACAAATGTATCTTTTTAAAACCAAAGGGAGCAATTCTTATCTAGATAGACTAAATTTCTGATCTAATATGTACTGTTTCAGATATTTTAGTTGATTTCTTTTTTTAAACATATGTTATGTTCTTTAAAATTGCATAAATTATACAAAGCACACTAATTATATTCATCCATACTGTCCCCCTCTAAATTACCCAATGCCCCATCACACATCTCTCTAAGCCTCATGATCAATTGTGCCTGTTATTGTACATATGTGGATAAACATATAAATATATACATATAGATGTTATTTCACAAATCCAAAAAAAGGATTCTTGCTTTTGAAATTCAAATTTAGTCCCTACTTCATAATTCAAAGCTGGGTAAAGAAAATGCTGGTCAGATTTCTATATAGAATACAAATTCAAGTTTAAATGATCCTAAAACTGATATATTCAAATTAATATTTTGTTTCCATTTATGTTGAAAATTGACAAAATTTATCGTATTATAAGTTATATTACTACATGCATGACAATTGAGCTTTGGTATTATGAGTGATTAATTTCACATTTCCCAAGATCATTTTATCACATGAAGTTGCACATACATATGACATGATTATAGTGTTAGGGATCTTACTGAATATGAACAGAATTCAGGTGATGGAATATTGATGAGTTATTCTAATTCCAGTTCTATTGTTCAGAGATATTGATGAGATAGCAAGAATGATGCTGTATGTATGTTAATGTTCATATTAAATTACAGATTTATATCTATGTCCATAAATATCTGTTCTGGTAAATCTTTCAATTACCCATTTACTGAGCTGATGTTGTCAATGAAAAAGAAAAACATTATTATTCCATAAACATTTCTATGGTGCTTTGATGTCAAGTTTATATTCCTAACAATTTGCAGCACTTCGTTAAAATACAGATGGAGTTATAGTATGGGCAATGGAGGTGACCCTAACAAAAATACTATTTACACTTATATAAGATGCATTGCAGTTAAATCAGCTCCGTGGATTAGCTGGATTGCTGAATCCAGTTCTGATCTATGTAGATTTACTTTGGAACTTGAAGTGCAGCAGTAGCAGTCTGTTGGAAGAGAAAAGAACTCATTTTTCTTTAGATCTCATCAATCACAGTAGCCCCAAGTACTAGAAAGCACTGGAGAAGAATACATGCAGCCATGCTGAGAAATCATAGTGAGAGCCTCCTGCATTAGCATTACCTGTGGCATTCAGCAAAATCAAGCAGGGAGGGTGTATCCCCTGAGGGGGGGAATTTGACTCTGAGGCAGTGGAGCCCCAGAGTGTGCACAGTTACAAACCTTCCTGATAACCTTACATACTCTGCATTGGAAAAATACAAAGGCATGGAGCTTGCTGGGGGGCTTAAAATACCACTTCACAAAACATTCCATAGATAACATGGGCAGCTTCATGAATTTTTATGAAATGACTAGATCCAAGAAGCCAGCTTCCACATATAGCAATATGATAGATTTTATCTGAGAGTTCTTCCCTAAGAAAAGTACTGTGTGTTCAAAAACCAAACAAACCAAAAAGATAGCTAGACATAGGTCATTATATGGGTAAATCCAAGGAAGTACCATGGAATAAATATCTAATAAATTTTAACTGGGCTCCACAAGCATCCCATGGAACTTAGAACCCTTGCTTTCAATCTAGAGTGGGATGTGACAAAGTATATCATGATTTGAGGAGGAATTTTGGGACCAAGACTGTTGTTGACACTTCACCCTCCTTTCCCAGCTAGACCTCCAGAGCATTGCATTTGCTTCCACATGCACTAAGACAAAGAGCAAATCTCTGGTTCTGTACAGAGAAGAAGACCTGTTCTAGTTGTCCTCCTGTGATCAGCTTATTTTACTTGCCTCAATGTCTGATGACATCCCATTTTCCTGCAGACAATGTGATACCTGTCTTTTTTATGGCAATCCATCCAAAGATGAGTGCCTTAGCTGGTTCTCTGGCGAGAATTTGTGACTCCAGTCTCAAAAGATACTGATTCTAAATGATTAGTGGATGTTAAGATGCTTACATATGAAATATACTTCCTTTATTATATAATAGGTAACCAATTTAAAAATATAGCAAAAAATAAGCCTCCCAACAACAATTATATATGTAATATACCTATCTATAACAATCCTGTTTGTGAAAATAAGGGAGACTTCGGTGAAATAGAGACTTGAAAATATTTCTGAAATATACAAATACAATATTATAAAATAATAATTCATGAATTATTACAAGCTAAACTACATTCCCATGAAAATTATGTGATTTTTCCTTACAGCATAGGAAAAAACTAAAATTTTACTAGAAGATACATGAAATTATATATTGAAATTATAAATGGAAAGAATTAAAATAAGGCTTTTCATACTCTAGAAGATATATCAAATGTCTAAATTTCTTATAAACCGTGTTGGGTACAGTTTCTCACATTTTTACATTCACGAAAAGCACCTGAGGAGCTAAGAAACATCCCAGAGTTTAAGGCTCCATATACAGTCTCTAAATCTGGACTTCCAGATGGTGACAGTCCCATACACCTACATAGACTCAATCCTCCTGGACAATTCAAAAAATGAAGATAATATAAATTTTGCTCTCAACTGTCTTGGTGGCTCCACTCCCAGAATAGCCCCTAGAAGGAGACAGGCAAAAAATTTATAAGTTATACAAAGATAAAATGGGGCAGTAAAACTTTTCTAATCTCAAGAACATTGATTATGAGATTCTTGGAGTAGCAGAGGACACACAACAAATACACAGCCATGTGGTTAATAAGGTACATTAACTTGATTTTGCAATTAAGGTCCTTTCCTGTATAGAGATATTTATTTGAAGTATATTGAATGTGCTTATACAAACTCACATACTTTTTTCCATTTTTCTAATCTCTCTCTCTCTCTCTCTCTCTCTCTCTCTCTCTCTCTCTCTCTCTCTGTTTGTCTCTCTCTCTGTCTCTGTCTTCTCTGTCTCTGTCTCTCTCTCTCACTCTATTCATTGGGACATTAAAAGGAGTAATTTGAGTTCTCTGTTTACATACATCTCCAAGCACTTCTGCTTATTTACTTTCATTTTTTATTACCTTCTCATATATTAGTGCCTTGAGAAATATATGAATTCTCAACTACAATGCCAGAATTTCCTTTGCTTTTAATTAACTGTCATCTAAGATATTAACTCACTATCATCAACTACCATACTTCCCAAGTAATAAAAAACAATTTGGCAACCCAAATATTGTTAGGGATGGGTTTTATTTCACCAGTTACAACTCCTTTGTCAAACATCTATTTCTGGAAATATTTACATTATGATCCATAACAGTAGCATAATTATAATTATGAAGGAGCAATGAAAATCATTTTATGGTTGGTGGCCACCATAACATGAAGAACTATATTAAAGTGTCAAGGCATTTGGAAGGTTGAGAACCACTGCTCTAGGGCAATCTTGCATGCAGGTCACCATTGTAGATTGAAAGGGTTAACCTAGTTTAATGTTTATCTTTCTTCTTTGATACAATGCAGAATATCTTCCAGTACCATGAACACTGGTTGGTAGGAGTGAATGTTCTAGGTAGGCACCAGCTTAACCTATTCATGTTTGATGAGTTGTGTAGGTATTGTCTGCTACAATATGAACTTATAATAATTTTATAGAGAGTAACCAACAGCTTTGGTAGTGGACTAGGTTGATTTGGGGTTGCTTCCTTTGGCCAATGACTCAATTATATGAACCCATTTCCAGAACTAGAAGCTTCATTTGGTGATAAGAAATGTACACTTGGGGCAGTCTGTCTTGTTATTTGGAGATTTTATTTAAAGCACCTTCATATATTCATATATTTTAGGAAGCTTCTACTGTATTAGGTTTCCATACAAACCCTCAAATAAATAGTCCTTAGTTTTAGATGACCCTCTCCAGTATTCAGTCTGTCATCTCCCCTCCTCTCTCCCCATCCCCCACTGATTCTTTCTTCCAGTTCCCTCCCATCCCACTCGTCTCCCATCCCAAACTACCTATTCTCTTTCCCCTTCCTAGGGAGAATTCATACTACTCCTCCAGCCCTCCCCTTTCTTTATGACTCTGTAGTTATATAGATCATGGCCTGCTTATCAAAGACTTAAAAACCAATATCCACATATAAGCAAGTCAATGATACATAACTTATAGTTAACAATTAATGGAAATTAAGAAAACTTAAATGTTGGCAATTAATTTGTGATTGGCCTTTGTATGTAGATAAACTACAGCCTTTATTTTAATCTTTCAAGACAATGAACTTTTATGTACAGAAAAGACATAAATAAAATTTAAGAACTCCATGTAATAGCACAGATTATTTCTTAGTATCATAAGACCTTTGATAGTACATATGGGACTTCTAGAATGATAAAAGCATAAAGACACTGACAAAGATAAAAATAACTGGATGTTATAGTATGGATAACATTACTACTTAAGAATAAACTATGTAATTTTTCTCAAATACTATCAGAAAAATTTAATTTCTAAAGAATCCTCATTAACTAATTGAGAAGCTAAATTGTCAGGTAAGCTTTTCACTTTAAAAAAGAAAATCTCTCAATATGTATCAAGAAGCAAAAAACAAACAAACAAACAAACAAACAAAGCACTTTCATTGCTAGCCTCACCCTTTTCCTTTTAGGAATAAGAAGGAAAGTGATTTGCAAAAATAAGTATAGCCAAGTACTTTTTATAAGCAAGCAGTAGCCTATGGGCTGAGATGATTCCATGTATCTAAGCTGGTTAAGCATTTAACACGCCAAATAACACTACAAAGTATGTAGTAGAGCAGCCAAAAAAACAATGATTGGGAGGTGAACCAAGAGTTCATCTAACAGAAGCACCCATCAAAGGGTGTGGTATGATGCAGAGGAGCAGCCTTAGCTCGGGCAAGGGTCCTGAGGAAGGAAATCATATTCAGAAGCTGTGGACGAACCATTCAGAGTCAGTGATGGATGCAAGCCGACAGCTCTGTGTTCTGCTTGATATAGCCCTGTGCTCAAGAGAGTTCTTTCCCACAGTCTTAGAGCTCTTCTGAAGGTCATAGTATTACCATTTTACTGAGGAACAACAGATATGTTCTCCATCGAGCTGTGAGCTGTCTCTGTTTATCATGGAGTTATTAACCTTGGCAGAGAGAACATTCTCTGAAGGAGAAACATCAAGTAAAATATATACATTGTTACACAAACAAGCTGTCCACCTACAGCAACTGTCAGCACTCGAGAAGACCTATGTCCTGTGAGCTCTGCTCCAGAGACAAGGACCATGTCACACTGTCCCTTCCATGGCCAGGCAGGACCTGGCAGTTTGCATCAGTGTAGACACCCATCATTCTATTTTACCCATCATTTAGGTAGCATGAGTTTGATCTCACAGATCAGAGCTGCTAGGCATAAACTGCCTCCCTAGTGTCAGAAATGGCTGGGCTGGGAAAATGGATTAGCCAATAAGAGTTCTTGATGCTCTAGTATGAGGACCTAAACTAGAATTCCTTGGGACCCAATGTTGAAGACCTGGCTTACTCTTTGTCATTCTTTAGGTTGTGAGGGGTGTAGAAAAAGGAATCACAGGTTTGCTGACTATCGGGTGGGCACCAGATTTAATAAGAGGCTTTTTCTCAAAGGAATAGGTGGGGAGAAATTGCAGAACACTTAAGACCCTCATCTGGCTTCTGATTGAATGAGAATGTACACCCCTACAGACCTGTGCACCCCCCGACACACACACACCACATGTACCAACACACACACACACACACACACACACACACACACACCCCACAAGAAATTGAATGATGACATATAAGTAATAAAAAAGAGTTTTAGGCACAATAGTTTCTACAGGATCTTGTGGTGTTACAGAGAAGGGGACAAAGTTTAAAGACACTGAAGTGTATGTATATGAGAAAACTTGGAGAATATATTTTCTAGTTAATAATTGATTTCAATATGAAAATTTTGTGTGTTTTCCTCTTTAATGTTACATCATTATAAAATTAATCTAGGTATGCTTTCTCAGAGAAATGGACTAAAGTGTGGAAGAAGGAAGACATACACACACATAAACACACCCACACGCACACTCACACAGGTGTCAGATGAATAGCACACAAGTTATGAGCACTATAAAGGGAGTGAGAAGAGTGAGTGGCAAACCTCAATCTACAACGGTATATCTTTAGTCATCCCAACCAGCATGGGACTGGCCCAGAGATTTCCCTGAGGAAATGGCATCTATGAGGAAGATGGACACAGGTAGATTGAGAAATAGAAAAATGTTGTTCTAAGTCAAGGAATAGCTGACAGATATGACTTGATAAGAAATGGGAGGACTTTACAATGACAAGAATCTTAAAAGCATGTAAGATTTATGCAAAGGCTAAACTGGGATTAATGAAATAAGCAAAAGTGTATATTAAAAAGACATGACAAAGAAGTTGACTGGATTTCAATGGCACTGGAGAGTCAGGGAGGAATTTATACAGAGAAATGATAGAATAGTTCAATTAGCTTTAATTAGGGTATAAAAGGTAGAACTTAATGTTTCTTGGGCTAAATATTGATAAATACTAACTCTTTAATCTTTACCATAATCCCAGGAAACAAATATTATTATTTTCTCCCTCTCAATATGGAAAGCAAATCCCTTAGAGGATTTTTCCAATGCCCACACAGCTAGAATGTAGCTGGGACAAAGTTGGAACCTACATTTATCTAACCTGGAGAAAGCAGTACAACAGAGAGGTCAATATTAGGTCAGGCAATATGAAATTGCTGAAAATGCCTATTTCAATAGCTGAATCTATCATGTCTTATAAAAATACCAACACCTCCTGAAATCAAATTTCAATTCAAAATTGAACTGCCAGGTGCATATATCTCAAAAGATGAAGCTGTTGCTTGAGATTCCCAACCTGACCTATTTTGGCAGTAATCTCATCTCTGTAGATTTTAACCCAAAGTTCTTTGGCTCAGTTCTCATTTATCTCTACCTCTGTCACTCCAAGTCTTTTTTTTTTCTCTTCCTGGCTTGCTCCCTGAAATTCCCTATCAGTCAGAAGGCTTCTGACCTATGTCTTCTGCTTTTCTGCTATGTGTTCTTAGTTTGCTTTTCACAGAGAGAAAGAGAGGAAAACACTGATCGCAGAGCACATCTTAGAGACTGGTCCTTGGTACCCAGAGGCTTCTATAGACCTCCTGTTTCACTTCCTAGAGCTCTCAGGTGTAACTGCTTCTCAAAATGCCAGCATCCACTGAAATGCTCTGCATCTAAGCTCATGTAGAGATACTCAGAGATCTGAGTCCAAAGCAGCTTGTTTTCTGAATCCTACTTTTCCTCTCGAGCAAGACAATCAATCATAGTATGCACAGGTGCTATTATACTTTGACCTCAATCTTTGAGTCTTGTTTGATATTCTAAGCAGGGATGCTTAAATGCCCAGTCTAGTGGATAGCAATGGGATTCAAGCCTAGTGTTTCACCTGATAGCAACTCTTGACAACTATGTCAATAACCTCACTCTTGTCTCCCTCATTATCATTCTTTGTTTACCTGTCTCTTACCCCTGCTAACAATTTCATCATTAGAAATAGTCTGCATAAGTAGTTTGCAAGCCTTTCTGAATCAAACACTGACTTTACTATTATTTAAACTTTATGTGTGTTCACCTCTAGGCAATAAAATTTAAAAACAAATATAAAGAAGTTAATAGAAATTACTAAGTCCCAAACTTGTCACTATTTCAAAAATCTCTCCATGAAGATTTACAGAGAAATGAATGACTATATACATAACAAATTATCACATAGGTTTTGAATAGGTAATTAGCTCAGTGAAGATGTAAGAAGATAAGCAGAATAAACATAGTATTAAATTTAAAATCTGCATTCAGTAGAAAAATCACAAGAGAAACTGAAAAATTTAGTCATGAAGTGAAAGTTTCTGGCTGTGTCACACGATAAAAATTCATGTAATGTTTTGCCAAGGCAAGACCCATGGGAGGACAGATGATGTTTGGAGAGAGTATAAATAGGACTCAACAGACAGTAAAGGGGGCTTGCATAGCCAGCCTTGAAGCATTTTGTTGGTCTTAAGTCTTCTTTGATCTTCACTTTGTTAAGAGAGGCTTGGCTTAGAACTCATTGTGGACTCCCAGATGACTCTGGTTGCTTCTGCTGACTCATGCTGATTTAGTGGAGGCCTGGTTATTTCTCTGGGCTGTACCCTCACTGCTGATTAATGTTTGCCATCCTGACACTACTGAACTGGACTGCTTGTATCCTAATAATGGAGATTGGAATTGTCCCAAGGAGCTACTTCTAAACAGGTCCACACGCCCCTGTCTTATTTACCATTTGTTCTCCTGTACCTTTGGATGGTGAGCTCAAAGGGGCATCCAAGATTTTGAGAACACTCATTAAAGTAGGTTTTGAAAATCTAAGCCTACATAGTGAAATTTAGATGCATATAATTTCTTATTTTATTATACTACTGATTTATATGTTTGTGTATATATGTGGGGACACATGTTCTATGCCACAAATATTGAGGGCAGAGAACTACTTACAGGAATCAGTTTCCTCCTTCTATCATGTGGGTCCCAGGGATCAAACTCACATTGTCAGGCAACAAGTGCCTCCACCCACTGAGATGGATCTCACCCCCTAGTATTTCTTTTTATGATAGGGTCTCCCACTCTATTTCAGGCAGGACTAGAACTCACTTTATATCCCAAGTGCTCTTAACTTGAAGCAATCCTCCTATTTCAAACTCCCAAATGCTTAGATTACGGGCATACATCAAAATACCCTGCCTAAACATATGGTTTTAATTTTAACATAAAATTTCCCTTTTCATCTGTGTATGAGACACATAGTCAAGAGACAACATTAAATATGTAATTATGACTTATTTTCAATCCCATGGCTCAGTTTTAGGCAAAGTAATTGACCTGCTTTTGAATATGAGAAAATCATCATGCCTGCTTATTATTCAGTCTTTAATTCCTATCAGGAATATTAATTACAAAATGTTTTTAATATGTGGTTTATGAGATTTATAACCTTTTCTGTAATTGTAATTCTCTCAATTATCCATTATAAATTCTATAGTTAAATAGGTACAACAATAATCACCATTCATTTTTACTATATTATATTGCAGTATTACCCTGGACTCATAGTTTCTATAGTCCATGTGTTCAGAAGTAATTTCAGTGATGCTAGGCTCCCATCTTTTGCACTACAGAGAACCCTGAAGGGACTTACTATTTCTGCCACTCTTCTGCACCACACTTTACCTACCTGTGACCACAGCACATTCTACCAAAACTACCTTGACCATGTTTCAAGTAATGACACAGGTACATTTCCCAAGTCTATCCTTGAGAAGGTGTCTAGATATAAGATATACACTAGCCTATTGGGCAAATATAAACAGAGTTTGCATGTGTAGAGTGATAAATTCAATGTATACAAATGAGGCCACCCAGATTGTTAAGAAAGTTTAGAGTAGGACTGACAAAGATGTTCCACTCTAACTATTGGGTATATCTAAATAGACACACCTATGTGTATAGATATGTAGGTATGTGTATATTATGTATATACAGATATGTGCATGTGTATGTGTGTGTAAATGTATACCCACATACTTATACTCATACAAACCTCATATAAACACAGAAAAAAATCTTTAAAATTTTGACATAAGGTATATTGGTCTCCAATTATATATAGTTTTTGTAGGTGCCACTGGTATGAAGTTCTAACATGATGATTTCAGAAGCTAATTGCTTATTTACAAAACAAATAAAAAGAAAATTGTCCTGACTTTTGGGATGTCTCTTTCTAGAACACTGCTAATTATTTGCTGAGGAAAATGTCAAACCACCTGCTATTATTTTCTTTATTGAAGGTGACTTTTACTTTCTACTACAATATCTAAAATTGGTGCATTTTCCCCTTGAAATCAATAACGTATATAAAGCATGTCTTCTTAATAATTTTATGGCAACTTTTAAATTTTTATCTACTTTGTTTTCAATTCTTTTTATTATTATGAAATATGATGTTCTAGAAATGCCAACACATTTTGCTGTGTTTTCGAGTGTGTGTATCTCAAAGTAATTCCATTTCAGTTTTATCCTTTCAGTTTTATACTGGTGAATTTTGATCTCTTATTATTTCATGGGCTTTGTAAATGATCCTTACATCCCATTTGGATGTTTTATCCTAGTATTAGTCTCTTGATTTTTTTTTCTACTTTGTTTCTGTTTGGTTGTTGTTGTTCTCTTGTTGTTGTTAATTAAGTTCTTTCTTCTACAATTTAAGATGAGAATGTAGAAACCTTTACTTTGGTTATTTTCTTTTCTTTAACTGAACATTCTAAAATTTCTATTCTATATTTTGTTCTTCCTAAGAGAAGTGTGGGGAAGGACTGCTGTGTTGCATGGTTCTCCCTCTTCCTCTTCCCCCTAGCCCTTTACCTTAGGCTGGATGTTCTGTCTCGGTAGTGAGCTGGAGCAATGGTAAGCTCACTCAATTTGTTTTCTTCTCTTGAGATCACTCTGCTAAACTGTCTGTGGACTGATGCTGGAAAAAGTTACCTCATACATTCTGCCAGGGTTGGCTGTTTAAGGTAGAAAAGTAAATCTGATCCCTCTTGCTTCTCTTTGTCCTAAAGCAGATTTCTTAGCCTACATTTGAGTAAAGCTGAAAAGGCATTTGCTTTAGATCTACCTACTCAGTAGAAATGGTAATCATGGGCAAAAGTAGAGGCAAGAAGACATAACAACTTGGAGCCCTTTTTAAGGAATGGTGAAAGATGAGGCTGGGACTGTGAAGGCCCCCTAATTGGATGATCTGTTATTTATAGCCCCGCTTCACCCCTATACCATTCAGTACTCAGTTTTGTCATGTAACTTTTCCCTACACTGTCCTCACTTTCAAAACACTAAATACAGACTTTAAACATCAAACTCAAAGGACACAAAGGAGAGCTTGCCTAAAGAAAATATGATTCCTTACTTCCCTGGCAGTTGGTGGCAAAGGGAACTCATGTGTTTGATATCAGATTTCAGAACTGAACAGAAGAGAAGCTTTGGGGTCCTCTCCTTTATCATACTGTACAGGTTAGCTATTCCCAGGAAGTTGTTTCTCCTTTTCTGACATCATATCCTTGGATCACACAAAATACCAAGCCGTTGCCATTGTGATTATATCATCAGTATAGCCATGCTTTGGAGCCATTTATGGTATTAGAATGATATAAGAACCTCGTTTGAGTATAATTCATCTTCCAAGGCCATTATCCCCTGGATTAACTAATGAGAATTTCCATTAGAAATTTCTTGGTTTTTAACAAGTCACTTTCCACAGAATGTTTCACAATAAGCCGTCATACTGACACTATCCTCTGCATTTTGGATCTGCTTGTGTTTTTAGAAGTTCAATAGGATGACTGGTTCTCAAGACAACAGTGCTGCATTGAAAATAAACTAGAACACAGCTTGTCTTTTTGTGTTCCATCTGCTCAACCATGTCTATTAAACTCTAGGAACATTGCCCACTGTGCTTTTAAAATGCCACATTGGACTACTGAAATTAAGAAGAATGTTATTTCTTTCAGTGTGCTTATTGACATTTTAGCATCAAAACATGAATGCCTAGTTGCAGTCAAAGAAACACTGTCTATAGCCTGTGTGAGACTTGATATTTGTACTGGATTCCCAAGCTTGACCTTCTGGAGCCAGTTTCTATCTGAATGAAATATGACTTAAAATAATGTAGTCAGCAGTGATCTCAATTTGACTAATCTAGAGAGCAATTGCTTAGAGAAATCATAGCCAGTGATATCCCAGTGAGGCTGGTTAGAAACACAGCTTATTAAGAGTTTCAACAGCAGCTTGCTTGAGCTAAATCACATGGTGATCACTGTGATTAGATGTGAGTCCTACACTTGGCTGCCAACTTCTGGATGATGTTTAACACATTTTAACAGATGCATACACCAACCATGTATGCATTTATCCTGAATCACTATAAATAAATAACGAAGCACTTGGGACTGGGCAGGAAAAAAAAAAACATGGAGAATAGAATAGTTCTGCATTTTACTTTATGCTCATTGTTAATTTCATGAAGTAATAATATCCAGGTATTCTTGACAGACAGCAATCTGTCAGGCAGATGTTGTAATAAAACAGTGTCAAAAAGCATCAGGACTAGAAGGTTCTATCACTTTTTTCTCATCTAAATTCCTCTCTGCAGGAATCAAAGACAAACAGCTGAACAAGAGAAATCTTCAGCTGCCCGTAGTTCCTTGTGCAGGGTTGAGGCCTTGTTGTCTTTTCCTCCATCCACTTTGACAAAGCCATTGGTGTCATTCTGTGTCAGCTTACATTGGGGCAGTCATGCTGTTGACATATTATCGGCATTACTTCTGACATTCCTAGAAGACAATCTACAGCAAAATCACTGATCTCCTGACTCGTGTTTATTTAAGTTTTTATTGATTCTTTGTGAGTTTCACATTATTAATCCCAGTCCCATCCATCTCCCTGTCTCCTCATATCTACCCTTTGCTCTTGCAACCTTCTCCCAAAATAGAAACACACAAACAACAAACAACAACAAAGACATAGGAAACATCTCATTGTGGAAGCTGTATTATGCCCACCAGATCTCCTTTATCCTACCCCACCACCAGGGTGATATCTCCAGCACTGCTCTGACTAGAACACCCAGTGTAGCCATCAGCAGGAGGCAGAGTCAGTTCTCCTGTTCTCATGCTTCCAGAGCCAGCTCCTCCTTGCTGGACCCACTTGCAAGGTTCAGGATCCACTCTCAAAAGTACTACAGCCAGTGAGAGGCTGGCCCAGCTCTCTGATTCTCATACTCTCCAGGATGGTTCTTCTGTGTCTTTGCCATTAGAACCAGCTCTGCTGCATTTCCCAGGCAAAGTGGAGTGCCTGCTTTCTTGAGTACTATATCTAGTAAGGGGGTAGGGATAGCTCTCCGGAGCTCATAAACCTGTGGGCAGCTTTTCTGAATGCCAGAAGATGCCTGACGGGGGAGGGGGGGGACACCACTATACCCATGCCACCCCATGGCAGATGAGTAGTGGGGTCAGCTCTCCCACACTCATGCCTTTGGGGCTGGCTCACCCATATCCCTGGCAACAGGGTTAGTTTTGTGTTGCCTAGGTGAGATGCAGGACCTGCTCTCCTGAGTGCTGTCAGCGGTGAAAGATGAGGTCAGCTCTCCAGAGTGCCACATCCAATGAGGGACAGGTCCAATTCTGGACATCCTCTGGATATCCAGATGACCACCTGCTGCTGCCCCCACCAGGGACATCCCCATATTTTCTGGTGGTAATATGAACCAGGGACATCAACACCAACTCCTGACATTGCATATCTACAGACTCAGACATGACCCTCAACAGAAGCTTGGACTGGGACAGCACCATGACCCCAGGTAGCATGGATAGCCACTCACAAAATGTCAGTCCTCTCTACCCTCGAGTCTCCAGTTCCACCATTCATCATAATGCTCAAGATGCTCCATTTCTCTTTCCCTCCTATCTGACCACCACATATTCGCACACTGAGGTGTTTCTAGCTGCTGGCTGGCTACATAGTTGAAAGGTCCCTGGGTAATATCCTCTATCCACAATATGTGGCATGTCGGCAAGCAGGTGACTGTGGCCCATCTGTGCCAAGCACTGGAGGGCAAATAGGTGGGTGGCATGGTAGTCTGCTGATCTCTTTCTGTCTTCCTCCTTCACCACTGTGCTGCCTGGATTTGAGTTTATTTGATTTGAGTTTATTTGATTTTATATTTATGTGTCCCATGCATAAAACAACTTTAGCCATCAAGCCAGACATCAAACTAGGATGAACAAAGGACTTCACCTGCTGTGCCCCGACTGATATAAGAGCAACACCACCAACAAGGTGTTTCTTTGCCCACTGCCAAGGGGACTATCTTCTGACTCTTACAGGCTTTCTATTTCTTCTTCCATGATGTTCCCTGGGGCTTAAATGTAGGAGAGTTTTTTAGATGTATTCATTGGGACAAGGCTCAATAGCTCTGCATTCTGATTTTTCAGTTGGCTATGATTTTCTGTACTAGTCTTGGAAAAAATATACTTCATTGTTTTACAACAATCTTTCTTTATGCTCTGATTTCACTCCTATTTTTAATGTGCTTAAATGCTTTTTAGTACATGGTGGTGATTTTACTCACCTTTTTAAAAGTGTAATTACTATATCAAATAGAATGTATGTATTAATGTCTTCTATTACTTTTTGGGGGGTTTTGTTTTGCCTTGTTTTTTGTTTTTTGGGTTTTTTTTTGGAGGGGGGGTTGAGACAGGGTTTCTCTGTATAGCCCTGTCTGTCCTGGAACTCACTTTGTAGACTAGGCTGGCCTTGAACTCAGAAATCCATCTGGCTCTGCCTCTGGCTCTGCCTCCTGAGTGCTGGGATGAAAGGCATGTTCCACCACGCCCGGCTTTCACTATTTTAAATTTTTATAATGTGTCAGAGAATCTATAAATCTTTAAGTGATGAGCTGGTGACTTAAAATCATGAATCAATGAATGAAGTAGTAAATTAATAAGTGAAATATGAAAGCATAAATGTTGATGAGGTTTCTAATATTTGAAGATGAGTTCAGCCTTGTACCATTAGAAAAAAAAATATAAACATCAGACCCCTCCTTAGAAAAGGATGCAAAGAAAAGGCCAATTTTTACTTTTGTAAAGGAAAATACCATATGCCTAATTGATAATAACTGGAATAAACAAAGCCCAAGATGGTAGTCTCAACTCTACAGTAATTTACCTTAACTGATTCCAAACCTCTATCATCTAATATTTATTTGCAAACAAATTCAGGGATTAAGGTTTTAGACATCAGTATAAGAAACAGTCTGCAGGTTCTTCAACATTTGCTCTCAAAGACTTTGATTAAGAACATGTTCTGGGACTCTTCATGCCACAGGCGCCCTAGCACAACCAGGATCTTGGGGTCACTGGTGAATGGAACACAACTTGTGTTCCAAAACAACCCAGAGGGGCTTCTGCCAGCAGGAACAGGGACACAGGAAACCCACCCCACCAGCAGCTAGGTTTCATTCTGGTCAGAGCCACCTTGGGCACAAACTCAGCTGATGGTCCCATGGTCCCCCAGAGGACTCACCATGCCACAGGCACCCTAGCACATCCAGGATCTTAGGATCACTGAGAAGTGTTGGCCTTTAGAGAGGGCTCTGACCCTGGGACTCAGGTGAGAGCAACATCTTGTACCCCAGGTCTCTCAGAGACCAGTCCTTGCTGCTTGTGGTTTGCAGAAGCAACAGAGCTTCTTGGACAGGGTCCCTTCGGGCCTTCATGTTCAGCCAAGAGGTGGATCTGAGCACCAGAACTCCAGGGACAGTCAGTGCAAGAGGAAAGCTTGCCTGCAAAAAGTGCTCTGACCACTAGGGCTCAGAAGGGAGTTGGACTCCTAGGAGTGCTGACAGAGGATAAGACAATCACAGGAAGAACAAGCTTCATCCAGAGACAGCTAGAACATCTAACGCCAGAGATAACCAGATAGTGAAAGGCAAACTTATTGCTAACAGAAACCAAGATCATTTGGCATCATCAGAACCCAGTATGCCCACCACAGAGAGTCCCAGATAACCTTATAAAACCCAAAAAGCAAGATTCAGATTTAAAATCATATCTCGTGATGCATGCAGACTGTTTTAAGAAAGGCATTAATAACTCACTTAAAGAAATACAGGAGAACGCTGCTAAACAGTGGAAGCCCTTAAAGAGGAAGTACATAAATCCCTCAAAGAATTACAGGAAAACACTGCTAAACAGGTAGAAGACCTTAAAGAGGAAACACAAAAATCCCTCAAAGAATTACAGGAAAACACAACCAAACAGGTGATGGAATTGAACAAAACCATCCAAGATCTAAAAATGGAAGTAGAAACAATAAAGAAAACCCAAAGGGAGACAATTCTGGAGATAGAAATCCTAGGAAAGAAATCAGGTACCATAGATGTGAGCATCAGCAAAAGAATCCAAGAGATAGAAGAGAGAATCTCAAGTGCAGAATATTCCATAGAGAACATGGACACAACAATCAAAGAAAATGCAAGATGCAAAAAGATCCTAACTCAAAACATCCAGGAAACCCAGGAAAAAATGAAAAGACCAAACTTACAGTAATAGGTATAGATTAGAAGGAAGATTTTCAACTTAAAAGGCCAGTAAATATCTTCAACAAAATTATATTAAAAAAAAAAAAAAACCTTCCCTAACCTAAAGAAACAGATGCCCATGAACATACAAGAAGCCTACAGAACAATAGACTGGAACAGAAACGAAATTCCTCCCGAAACATAGTAATCAGAACAACAAATGCACTAAAGAAAGATAGAATATTAAAAGCAGTAAGTAAAAAAGGCAAGTAACATAAAAACACAAACCTATTATAATTATACCAGATTCTCACCAGAGACTATGAAATCCAGAAGATGCTGGACATATGTTACACAGACTCTAAGAGAACATAAATGCCAGCCCAGGCTACTATACCAGGCAAAACTCTCAATTACAATAATGGAGAAACCAAAATATTCCATGAAAAAAACCAAATTAACACAATATCTTTCCATGAATTCAGCTCTTCAAAGGATAATAAAGGGAAAACTCCAATACAAGGAGGGAAATTATGCCCTAGAAAATGCAAGAAAGTAATCATTCAACAAACCTGAAAGAAGGTAGCTGCAAGAACAGAATCCCAAATGTCACAACAAAAATTACAGGAAGCAACAATTACTTTTCTTAATATCTCTTAATATCAATGGACTCAATCCCCCAATAAAAAGACATAGACTAACAGACTGGCTACACAAACATGACCCAACAGTTTGCTGCTTACAGGAAACCCACCTTAGGGAAAAAGACAGACACTACCTAAGAGTAAAAGGCTAGAAAACAATTTTCCAAGCAAACAGTCTGAAGAAACAAGCTGGAGTAGCCATTCTAATGTCAAATAAAGTACACATCCAAGCCAAAGTTATCAAAAAAGACAAGGAGGGGCACTTCATACTCATCAAAGGTAAACTCTTCCAAGATGAACTCTCAATTCTGAATATCTATGCTTCAAATGTAAGAGCATCTATATTCATTAAGGAAACTTTAGTAAAACTCAAACCACACATTGCACCTTACACAATAATAGTGGGAGACTTCAACACCCCACTCTCATCAATGGAAACAGAAACTAAACAGAGACACATTGAAACTAACAGAAGTTATTGAATAAATGGATTTAACAGATACCTATAGAACATTTTATCCTAAAACAAAAGAATATACTTTCTTCTCAGCACCTCACAGTTACCTTCTCCAAAATTGACCATATAATTGGTCACAAAACAGGCCTCAACAGATAGAAAAAAATTGAAATTATCCCATGCATCCTTCCAGATCACCACAGACAAAGGCTGATCTTCAATAACAACATAAATAATAGAAAGAGAGCGCTCATGTGGAAGCTGAACACTGTACTCAATGATAACTTGGTCAAGGAAGAAATAAAGGAAGAAATTAAAGACTTCTTAGAGTTTAATGAAAATGAGGCCACAACATACCCAAATTATAGGACACAATGAAAGCAGTCCTAAGAGGAAAACTCATAGAACTGAGTGTTGCCAAATAGAAACTAGAGAGAGCATACACTAGCAGCTTGACAGCACACCTAAAAGCTCTAGAACAAAAGGAAGCAAATTCACCCAAGAGGAGTAGAATGCAGGAAATAATTAAACTCAGGGATGAAATCAACCCAGTGGAAACAAAAATAACTATACAAAGAATCAACCAAACCAGGATCTGGTTCTTTGAGAAAATCAGCAAGATAGATAAACCCTTATCCAGACTAACTAGAGGGCACAGGGGCAGTATCCTAATTAATAACATCAGAAATGAAGATGGAGACATAATAACAGAACCTGAGGAAAACCAAAGCATCAGCAGATGCTAGTGCAAAAGGCTATCCTCAACAAAACTGGAAACCCTGAATGAAATAGACAGTTTCCTAGACAGATATGAGGTACCAAAGTTAAATCAGGATCATATTAACAATCTAAACAGTCCCATTTCCCTGAAGATATAGAAGCAATCATTAATGGTCTCCAACCCCTCCCCCCCAAAAAAAAAGCCCAGGACCAGATGGGTTTAGTAGAGAGTTCTACCAGACCTTCAAAGAAGTCCTAATTCCAATTCTCCTCAAACTATTCCATAAAATAGAAACAGAAGGAACTCTACTCAATTCATTCTATGAAGCCACAATTACTCTGATATCTAAACCACATAAAGACCCAACGAAGAAAGAGAACTTTAGACCAATTTCCCTTCTGAATATTGATGCAAAAATACTCAATTGAATTCTTGCTAACCAATCTAAGAACACATCAAAACAATCATCCATCATTATCAAGTAGTCTTCATCCCAGGGATGCAGGAATTGTTTAATATACAAAAATCCATCAAAATAATCCACTATAAAAACAAACTCAAACAAAAACCACATGATCATCTCCTTAGAGGCTGAGAAGGCATTTAACAAAATCCCAAACCCATTCATGATAAAAGTCTTGGAAAGATAAAGAATTCAAGGCCCATACATAGACATAATAAAAGCAATCTACAGCAAACCAGTAGCCAACATCAAACTAAATGGAGAGAAACTTGAAGTAATCCCACTAAAACCCCGAACTAGACAAGGCTGCCCACTTTCTACCTACCTATTCAATATAGTACTTGAAGTCTTAGCCAGAGCAATTAGACAACAAATGGAGATCAAGGGGATACAAATTGGAAAGGAAGAAGTCAAAATACCACTTTTTGCAGATGATATGATAGTATATATAAGTGACCTTAAAAATATCCACCAGAGGGAATCACCATGCCTGACCTAAAGCTTTACTACAGAGCAATTGTGATAAAAACCGAATGGTACTGGTATAGTGACAGACAAGTAGACCAATGGAATAGAATTGAAGACCCAGAAATGAACCCACACACCTACGGTCACTTGATCTTCAACAAGGGAGCTAAAACCATCCAGTGGAAGAAAGACAGCATTTTCAAAAAATGGTGCTGGCACAACTGGTTGTTATCATGTAGAAGAATGTGAATCGATTCATATCTATCTCCTTGTACTAAGGTCAAATCTAAGTGGATCAAGGAACTTCACATAAAACCAGAGACACTGAAACTTATAGAGGAGAAAGTGGGGAAAAGCCTGGAAGGTATGGGCACAGGGGAAAAATTCCTGAATAGAACAGCAAAGGCTTGCACTGTAAGATCTAGAATTGACAAATGGGACCTCATGAAACTGCAAAGCTTCTGCAAGGCAAAAGACACCATCAATAAGACAAAAAGACCACCAACAGGTAGGGAAAGGATCTTTACATATCCTAAATCAGATAGGGGAATAATATCCAATATAGATATATAAAGAACTTAAGAAGGTGGACTCCAGAAAATCAAATAACCCCATTAAAAAATAGGGCTCAGAACTGAAGAAAGAATTCTCACCTGAGGAATACCAAATGGCAGAGAAGCACCTGAAAAAATGATAAACATCCTTAATCATCAGGGAAATGCAAATCAAAACCACCCTGAGATTCCACCTCACACCAGTCAGAATGGCTAAGATCAAAAATTCAGGTGACAGCAGATGCTGGAAAGGATGTGGAGAAAGAGGAACACTCCTATATTGTTGGTGGGATTGCAAGCTTGTACAACCACTCTGGAAATCAGTCTGGCGGTTCCTTAAGAAATTGGGCATAGTACTACCAGAGGATCCAGCAATACCTCTCCTGGGCATATATCCAGAAGATGTCCCAACCGGTAAGAAGGACATATGCTCCACCATGTTCATAGCAGCCTTATTTATAATAGCTAGAAACTTGAAAGAACCCAGATGCCCCTCAACAGAGGAATAGATACAGAAAATGTGGTACATTTACACAATGGAGTACTACTCAGCTATTAAAAAGAATGAATTTATGAAATTCCTAGCCAAATGGATGGACCTGGAGGGCATCATCCTGAGTGAGGTAACACAATCACAAAGGAACTCACACAATATGTACTCACTGATAAGTGGATATTAGCCCAAAACTTAGGATACCCAAGATATAAGATACAATTTGCTAAACACATGAAACTCAAGAAGAATGAAGACCAAAGTGTGGACACTGTGCCCCTTCTTAGAATTGGGAACAAAACACCGATGGAAGGATTTACAGAGACAAAGTTTGGAGCTGTGACAAAAGGATGGACCTTCTAGAGACTGCCATATCCGGGGATCCACCCCCATAATCAGCTTCCAAACACTGACACCATTGCATACACTAGCAAGATTTTGCTGAAAGGACCCAGATAGAGCTGTCTCTTGTGAGACTATGCAGGGGCCTAGCAATGGATGCTCACAGAAAGCTAGTGGATGGATCACAGGGCTTCCAATGGAGAAGCTAGAGAAAGTACCCAAGGAGCTAAAGAGATCTGCAACCCTATAGGTGGAACAACATTATGAACTAACCAGTACCTCGGAGCTCTTGACTCTAGCTGCATATGTATCAAAAGATGGCCTAGTTGGCCACCACTGGAAAGAGAGGACCATTGGACACACAAACTTTATATGCCCCAGTACAGGGGAATGCCAGGGCCAAAAAAGTGGGAATGGGTGGGTAGGGAAGTGGGGGGGAAGTATGGGGGACTTTTGGGATAGCATTGGAAATGTAATTGAGGAAAATACGTAATAAAAATATTAAAAATTAAAATAAATAAAAAAAATTCCACCAGAGAACTCCTAAACCTGATAAGCAGCTTCAGTAAAAGAGCTAGATATAAAATTAACTCAAACAAATCACTGGCCATTCTCTAAACAAAGGATAAACAGACTGAGAAAGAAATTTGGGAAACAACACCCTTCAAAATAGTCACAAATAATATAAAATAACTTGGTGACTCTAACTAAGGAAGTGAAAGATCTGTACGATAAGAACTTCAAGTCTCTGAAGAAAGAAATTGAAGATGATCTCAGAAGATGGAAAGATCTCCCATGCTCATGGACTGGAAGGGTTAATATAGCAAAAATGGTTATCCTGCCGAAAACAATCTACAAATTCAATGCAATCCCCATCAAAATTTCAACTCAATTCTTCACAGAGTTAGACAGGGCAATTTGAAAATTCATCTGTAATAACAAAAAACGTAAGATAGCAAAAACTACTCTTAACAATAAAAGAACCTCTGGTGGAATCATCATGCCTGACCTCAAGCTGTACTACAGAGCAACTGTGATAAAAAAAAAAAAAAAAAAAAAAAAAAAACTGCATGGTACTTGTACAGGGAGAGACAGGTGGAACAATGGAATAGAATTGAAGACCCAGAAATGAACCACATACCTCTGGTCACTTGATCTTTGACAAAGGAGCTAATACCATCCAGTGGGAAAAAAGACAGCATTTTCAACAAATGTTGCTGGTACAACTGGCGGTAATCATGTAGAAGATTGTGAATTGATCCATTCATATCCCCTTTTACAAAGATCAAGTCTAAGTGGATCAAGGAACTCCACATAAAACCAGAGACTCTGAAACTTATAGAGGAGAAAGTGGGGAAAATCATCGAAGATATGGGCATAGGGGAAAAATTCCTGAACAGAACAGCAATGGCTTGTGCTGTAAGATCGAGAATCAACAAATGGGACCTCATAAAATTGCAAAGTGTCTGTAAGGCAAAAGACACTGTCAATAAGACAAAAAGGCCACCAACAGATTGGGAAAAAAATTTTACCAATCCTCAATCTGTTAAGGGACTAATATCCAATATATTGAGGAACTCAAGAAGCAGGACTCCAGAATATCAAATAACCCCATTAAAAATGGAGTACAGAACTAAACAAAGAATTCTCAACTGAGGAATACTAAACGGCTGAAAAGCACCTAAAAATGTTCAATATCCTTAATCATCAGGGAAATGCAAATCAAAACAACCCTGAGATTCCACCTCACAACAGTCAGAATGGCTAAGATCAAAAGTTCAGGTGACAACAGATGTTGGCAAGGATGTGGAGTAAGAGGAACACTTCTCCATTGCTGGTGGGATTGCAAGCTTGTACAACCACTTTGTAAATCAGTCTGGCAGTTCCTCAGAAAATTGGACATTGTACTACTGGAGGATCCAGAAATACCTTACCTGGACATATATCCAGATGATGTTCCAACTGGTAATAAGAACACATGTTCCACTATGTTCATAGCAGCCTTATTTATAATAGCCAGAAGCTGGAAAGTATCCAGATGTCCATCAGCAGAGGAATGGATACAGAAAATGTGGTACATTTACACAATGGAGTACTACTCGGCTATTAAAAACAATGAATTTATGAAATTATTAGGCAAATGGATGGATCTATCTGGATGATATCCTCCTGAGTGAGGTAACCCAATCACAAAAGAACTCACATGATATCCACTCACTGATAAGTGGATATTAACCCAGAAACTTAGAATACCCAAGATACAATTTGCAAAACACATGAAACTCAAGAAGAACGGAGACCAAAGTGTGGACATGTCTTTTAAGGACATGTCTGTCCTTAAAATGGGGAACAAAATACCCATGTAAGGAATTACAGAAACAAAGTTTGGAGCTGAGATGGAAGGAAGGACCATGCAGAGACTGCCCCATCCGGGAATCCATCCCATAAACAAGCACCAAACCCAGACACTATTGCATATGCCAGCACGATTTTGCTGACATGACCCTGATATAGCTGGCTCTTGTGAGGCTATGCCAGTGCCTGGCAAATACAGAAGTGGATGCTCACAGTCATCTATTGGATGGAACACAGGGCCCTCAATGGAGGAGCTAGATCAAGTACCCATGGAGCTGAAGGGGTCTGCTACCCTATAGGAGGAACCACAATGTGAGCCAACCAGTGCCCCCAGAGCTCATGTCTCTAGCTGGAGAAGATCCCTAGTCAGCCATCATTGGGATAAGAGGCCCTTGGTCTTGTGAAGATTATATGCCCCAGTACAGGGGAATGCCAGGGCCAGTAAGCGGGATTGGAGAGCAGGACTTGGGGAGGTTATAGGGGACTTTTGGTATAGCATTTGAAATATAAATGAAGAAAATATCTAATAAAAAAAGAACATGTTCTTATCCATAGCCCATTATGATCAAATCATTTGTTTTAGACTCTTTGTTCTTTGAGTTCTTAATATATTCTTGATATTAATATCTCTTCAGAGGTATAATGGACAGGGATTATCCCCCACTCTGTGAGCTTTTCCTTTACTCAATTGTTGCTTATGATTGTGAAACTTAATTTTATAGGGTCCTATTTGCCAATTCTCAACCGTAATTCCTGGCTCCTTTTTAACCCCTACATAATGTAAGGTACTGCCTATAGTTTGTTGTTGTTGTTTTTGTTTTTTTCTTTTTGTTTTTGTTTCAGTGTTTTGGGTTTCATATTAAGCTGTTTGAACCATTTGGAACTGATTTCTGTGCAAGCTATGAGTCTAATTTCATACTTTTGTTTATGAACATCTCTTTTCCCATCACCATTGTTGAGGATCCTATGTCTTTTCAGTGTATATTTCGGCCTCATTTTCAAATATTAAGCAGTTGTAACTACATACAAAGATGTTTGAGTCTTCTATTTTGTTCCATTGGTCTGCCAGTCTGTTTCATGCCACTAGAGTGCTGGTTTACTATTATAGCTCTAGAGTATATCTTGAAATATTAAATGATAATCTCTTCTCCATTGTTCTTTTTGTGCAGAATTGCTTTGGCTATCTTGTGTCTTTGTGATTCCACATAAATTTCGGATAGTTTTGTATTCCTATAACAACACATCATCAGCACCTGCACTTCAGGGACTTTCTCAGAAGAGGGAACAGAAGGATTATAAGAGACAAAATTTCCAATAACATCACACAGGCTTCAGATAGGATATATTTGTTGTAGGTATTTAAGATCATATGTTGAAGTACTGTTTACTAATTTTTCTGAACCTGGGTATGTAGAACAGAGCAGTGATATCAATACCCCCTTTAAAAACATATAGACCACTTCAAAACTATTCATGCTAGTAAAGTTTAGATTGTCTCCTCTGAGGCATGTGATATATTCAAGGAACAGATCAATCAGCAGAGATGTCTTGTCCTTAGGAGGAGTTTTTGACATTGACATGGACATTAGTATGTTACTATCTCAATTTAGCATATGATTAGTTTCCTTCTCTTCACTGAATGATGAGTATATGGTTGGTCAATTCCAGCCATCCGTAATTCTATTAATTCATATTCTCTATTGTAACTGTAAGCCGCCCATGGCTTACATGAACCGGGTACTCCTGAAAGTCAGGCTGGGGCTGAAAGAGACTAGACAGTGAGAAAAGAATGAGGCCAAGACAAATTTTTCTCTGATCAAGGCCCCAAAGTTTAACAAGAGTCCGTGCTTATAAAGGGGGAAGGCGCATTCCCTGCCAATCCATTCTTGGTGCCGGGAGCCAGCCTGTAGGTGATGTGCAGGATAGGATGTGTCTCTGGAATGTCTCAAGGGTCTCTCAGCAGGTAGCAGAGAAGAGCAGTGGTAGTTGACCTAACAACATAGCCATCTAAGTCGGAAGGCTACACCCCAGGTGATCTCATATTCAGAGGCAGCAAAGTCTGAATCAGCCTGCTTCAAGGCCAGGGGAGGCTACACCCTATTGGTCTACATTGAATCATTATAGTTAAAATATCTCTATTATTCATGGATATGAGACGCGATCATCCTGTACATTTACCAATTCTTCTAAGAGAATGAGTTACTATTAGAAGATAAGAAGGAAAAAAAAGTCCCCCAACACATATACAGAAGAAGACTGCCTGGTCTGACTTCACTGAGAGAAGATGCACCTAACCCTTGAGAGAATTGAAGCCCTAGGAAGTAGGGAGTTTGGGGGGGGGGGGCTAGGAGTGGGAGTGGAAACATCCTCTTGGAGACTGGGGTGGGGTGAGGAGGGAGGGGAGGAAGTATGGGATGAAGAGTTGCCAGGGATGGGGGTCAGTGAACCAGGAGAGAGATAAAGGCCAGGCTTAAAAAATAAAAGATTAAAGAATTTTAAAAAGTAAAGAAACATGGATGTCAACCATTGCCTATGATAAAGATAAGTGAAGTAAATAAAATTGAGTTGCATACAAATATACAAAACAGGAAGGGAAAAGTTCAAGGAATTATGGTCCCTTGAGAGCTTTATTTCTGTGAAGAAGGACTCTGATCAAAGCAACCTTTATAAAGGAAACTCTGTATTTGAGACTGGCTTACAGTTTCCAAGGTTCAGGTCATTATCATCATGACAGGAAGCATGGCAGTCTGCAGGCAGACATGGCACTAGAGAAAACGAGAGTTCCACACCTTGATCCGAAGAGGCAGGAGACTGACTTCCCCAGGCAGCCAGGAGGAGGCCCTCTTCTGAAGTTAGCCAGGAGGGGGGCTTTGTTCCATACTAGAGGAGAACTTGAGCATGAGACCTTAAAGCCCACCTTCACAGTGACACACTTCCCCCAACAAGGCTACACCTATTCCAACAAAGCCACACCTCCTAATAGTGCCACTTCCCATGGGCCAAGCATATTCAAACCAACATATGTGGAGACCCTAAAAGGAGAGAAACAAAAATATGATAAGGCCAGTTCAGTCATTTACTGAGTCAATTTTGTGCTATGTATGTACTTTGAAAGACTGAAATCTTCAGGTGGCCTAGTTGGCCATCATTGGGAAGAGGCCTCTTGGTCTTGCAAACATTTTATGCCCCAGTACAGGAGAACACCAGGGCCAAGATCTGGGAGTATGTGGGTAGGGGAGCAGGGCAGGGGAAGGGTATAGGGGACTTTCGGGATGGCATTTGAAATGTAAATGAAGAAAATATCTAATAAAAATTTGAAAAAAAGAAAATTATTAAAGTTACAAAGGACACATTTAAAGAAGCAGAAGCAGAAGAAGCAGAAGAAGCAGAAGCAGAAGCAGAAGCAGAAGCAGAAGCAGAAGCAGAAGCAGAAGAAGAAGAAGAAGAAGAAGAAGAAGAAGAAGAAGAAGAAGAAGAAGACTGAAATCTGATGTAAATGTTAGTTCTAACCAGAAATGAAACAGCAGTATTTGATTTCAGTCAGATACATTATCTGTGGTTCCAATGGCCTTTCTTATTATGTAAAGAAAAACAAAAATAATTAGAATTGTTTTAAAAGGAAGACAACAGAAGCTGATTGAAACAACAAATAACAAACTCTGGAATACACGAGTTAAGTTTCTCTAAAACCTTTCTTTTGCAAAACTTCTTCTGCATCCTTATTCTCCCTGCCTTGGAAATTACAATAATCTTTTAACTAAGTCTCCATCATGAGATTCTGTGCGCTCTAATGTGCTCCCTGAAGTCAGTCTTGATAATACCAATCACATGCTGAATGCTTTCGCCCTATACAATAAAGCCAGTTTCCTCAGTGTAACTCCAGAATATCTGTTATGTGACATTTCTGTCTTCCTCTTGAGCAGCACTCTGTTTTGTTTTGTTTTCATTTTCTTTTCCATGTCTTTTAGGCAAATGTGTCATACTCTATCATACCTCTAAAGCTTAGAATAAGTGTTTCTTCTATTGTGTGTTTTCTCCTTTTGCACTTGGAAAACTGTCCTTGTTTTAAAATCCAGATGAACTATAATCAATTGTAAAAATATGTCCTTGCCTCCTTTTGTTTACAGAACACTGCTGTACTCAACTAAATACACATATTACATTGTAATCAGGAGTAATTTATAGGTATCCTTAAACCATAACACATACGGGTCTTAAATGGCTAAAGTAGACCATTTTGTATTTAAAAGGATAAAAAAATATACTAGTGTAAGTTTTATAATTCTTAGGAAGTTAAAGAAGCAGATTTTAAAACAGTCTTGATTAAGAAGGTTTCCATAGCACTAATGATCACAGACAAATGCATGTAATAGAATGATTCAGAGAGGCCTCTACTCTCTCTATCATAAAAGGACATTCATTTCTATCACCAATAACTCTAACCATTGGCTTTCCCATGAGTACTGTGGTCATTGTCTTACAAATCTGAAGTTATTGCAGGAATGCTTCTTTTCTTTTGTTTCTAATTTTTACATAATTAACTTGTATTTAAATTCTGAAGTGGTTGCACACTACTGGGTAAATCTGGGTTACATCTCCACCAGTTAACAACAGGGAAGTTACAAAGGGATTCATATCTCTTGGAGATTTTAGTTTTAATGGTGAATGATGAGTTTTGCCTCCCAAGAAGTATATAGACAAGCAAAGAAGGTTTAAGATAATGCATATGGTCACTAAATCTATTGTATAATTTGAAAACTTGTCTCCTTATTGGTGATAATTATATCATTAGACCTATTGTATAATTTGAACATTGGCTCCTTATTCATGATATTCATATCTCTCATGTGTACATATGGCTGTCATGGTCCCCATTGAACAATACTGATACAATTATTTCCACCAATACAGAAAACTCTATTGGATGGCTCTGAGTTAGACAAAGTTTCTCAATTTTATTAATGTGCAAACTAAAGTTTATAAGTGTTAAATGATAGGCCAGCATTGCAGACCCAGCTTGTGTCCATTTTTTAAAACTATCAATATCAAATTTCATGACTCCTTTTAACTGTTGTACCCATTGCAAGTCACAATTTTTCAAGTGACAGTTGCACAATGTTCTATTTATCTGATTCCTTTCACCCATCTGTAGAATTCTTTATATTCTGAAGCCTTTGGTTTGTTGGGCTGGTTTGTTGGAAACTTCAACAGAATCTTTTATAAGATAGAAACAAAGGTTAGCTAAGCCTGAAGTACTACAAGTGTTTTCTGGGACTTTATCTTCAAATGTGTTCCATAGAATATCAAAACAATAATCTTGAAGCCTTTTTTACTTAAGCAGTTATTGAAAGGGAACAAAACTCGTGCATGACACAAAGGTTAAAGCGAGGATTCCACTTCATTTTCAGCACTGGCTGTTTACAGCCTGGTTTCCCACTGCTGTCTACTGAGTGGCAGAAGTTTTAGCCATGATGAGTAAATTGATCCCTAACACAAATGCTCCACATCAAGCACTTCCCAATGGCTGCAAAGACCAGAAGAATAGACCCAAAAGCAATATTTACACACCTCCTCACTCAAATATAGATTCCAGTTTCCTTACAATCTGCACAGTCTCCTCTAAGACAGCTAGAGTGGTAGGCAGGAGAGCACACAGTGTTTTCTCCAGTAGCACTGCAGGCATTCAAAGGATGGCATTGACCACAGTGAATGTCCATACTTTTACTGAGCATGCACTTGCTGCCATGGAGACCATTTGATTGCCAAAGCTTTAAGGATAATTCTAAGGGAACAGTCTTCACTGCTTTGGTTTTCAGGCTTGATGTTTTTCAGGAGAATTTAAATACTACTTCTCAGACTCACAGAATAAATTATAATCATCTGAGAACATTCTCTTCTTTTTAAACAGCATTCAGCACAATGTTGAAGGAAGGTCACTGAGCAGCACAAACAGATCCCAGTGGCTGAAGCTGGTGATGTTCAGGGCACAATATCAGCTTGTCTGGATCAGGTAAAAAAAAAAATACCAGCTCAATCTTTGAGCTTCAGCATTTTCTGGTTCCTCCCTAGTATGAGTTGTGCCTTTTCTTATAGTTTAAATAGCTTGTGGCTACTTCTGTAATTGTTCATATTAAGATTATAAGTTCAACACTGCATCTGGTTCATTGTTCAAATATTAATTTAATACCTTTTATAATTACTCTTCTAAGTTAGGCACTATCCTGGGTGTATACAAAAGAAATAAAAATAATACCTAAAACATCTGGATTCTGAATCTATTAATAGGCAACAACATAGGATAACATGCAAATCCAAAAACATTACTAAAAGTAAAGGGTTGTACAGTGATAACAGCTATTTTAGAGGTGATGGCCAAGAAAAGTCACTTCAGGTAAAGGGGCAATCAAGTAGAAACAAAACAAAATGAGTCACAAATTGTACAGATGTTTAGAAGAAGGGACTTCCTAGCAAAGAAACAGCAAGCAGCTGGCTCAAAAGATAATCAGTGATAAAGACAGGTTTTCTCCCATTTGTAACAAACAGAGGCAGAGCAAAAGACACAGATTCTGTAGACAGATGAATTAAATATACAAAAACCAAAAGGGAGGAAAACAACATGAATTGATGTAACTCCCCATAAATGGCTCACCACAAGGCGTGTGCTGCATCTGAGCATTTTAAATGCATCTAGATGTATGTGTTTCAGGGCCTAAGGTAAGTCAATATGTCATTCCTATATCAACTACTATTGTTAGCCTCCTAAATTGAGATGAAAAAGCTGAGAGGCCATCTCTCTCTCTCTCTCTCTCTCTCTCTCTCTCTCTCTCTCTCTCTCTCTCTCTGTATTGAAAACAAAAGAGCAATCACAGCAGAATCAGGGCACCCCATCCTGATAAAGGGACAGAGATAAAGGGACCTCCTGAACAGGTTGGTTCTACAGGTTAGGACAATCATGGAGGGAAATCTAAAAGAATGGAAAAGCAAAAGTCAGAGTCAAGAATGGAAAAAGCAAAAGTCAGAGGCAAGTGAAAGGAAGAGAAAGAGGAGAGAAGATAGGAAAGTGATCCATCATAGCAAACACCAACAAAGTGGAACGAATGATCACGGCCACTGAAAATGTAAAAGAATCGACAACCGCTGCCCTCCACACCTTACAAGGTTGGTGCACTAAAACCACTCTACTCCTTTTTTTTTTCCCAAGAGAGGTAAAAGAACTTTATTTTTTTTAATTATCCAATCAGATTTATATAACAATAAGATCACAAATTTACAAGATGCCAATACAATAATTTCAGAGCCAATGGATAAAAATAAAGCTTTAACCCAATCAATTTAAGCTTGTGAAAATCTTAGCTACTTGTGGCTGTTTAAAACTACGTGGGATCAGGATTATCTTCCTGTTCATCTGCCTCCATGTTGGTTTCTCTCCTTCTCCCCTCCTGTTACCTCCCTATCTCTCCCTGTCCCCCAAACTAATAGCTCTGCTTCCCTTTACCTGTCCAATCAGAGGCCTGCCATTGCCCTATTGTGATTGGACAGAGAAAATCCTTTAACAGGCTGAGTTCCAAGGCATAAACAAATTAGTCAAGAAACAAACAAGGCATAAACAAATTAGTCAAGCAACAGCATAAACAAATGTCCCATACCATTCAGGACTTATCAAGATGATCAAAATCATGAGCCTACTTTCTTGTCTTAGCCAAATGTCAAATTCTTGCCTGAGCCTACTTCCTTGTCCTAGCTTAGTATCAAATTCTTGCTAATATCCTTGAAGTGGCATCAAGAGCTCTCCACACCTGCTTCTTTATTTAAAAAAAAAAGATTGTGTCTGTCTTAGGTTGTTTTAATGAGAGCCTTTCATTATTGAAAATTTATTATTCAAAAGTCGGGAGTTGGAGAGATGGCTCAGCAGTTAAGAGCACTGACCACTCTACTCCTAACCAAGCAGCTATCTGCAACTGACAGCTGCCAGAAAAGGAAAGATTTGGGTTTTTTCAGTGGAGTTGTGCTCAATATAGAAACCACAGGCAGGCCCTATACCTACCAGTAGATGGCCAACACAAAAGGAACTTAATGTTACTTTGGGAGATGTATTACCTTGTATTGCCTTGTTTGAGCATTTTTATTTGTCTTGTTTTGTTTAGTTTAGTTTTGCTTTTTACCATGATGGTCATTTGATTGTATATTATGGCCTCTGATCTTGTGTTATTACAGGTTTTGGGGAGTGTGTGTGTGTGTGTGTGTGTGTATTTTTCTCTCCTCCTCCTCCTCCTCCTCCTCCTCCTCCTCCTCCTCCTCCTCCTCCTCCTCCTCCTCCTCCTTCTTCCTCTTCTTCTTCTTCTTCTTCTTCTTCTTCTTCTTCTTCTTCTTCTTCTTCTTCTTCTTCTTCTTCTTCTTCTTCTTCTTCTTCTTTTGGTTTGTTTGTTTTATTTACCTGTCTGTTTCCTAAAAAGAGGAAGAAAAATATTATGAGGTTGGAAAAAAAGGCAGAGAGGAAGGGGAAATCTGGAAGGAAAAACTGACCTTAAAAAATAAAGCACAAAAACCTATTTTTAATAAAAATTCATGACACATATGTATGTAAAAAATTAGAAGAATCCAACCAACCTTCTACCACTATGGCAAGCAGGTCCAGGGCTCTATCTTCTCTCTGATATATCTACTCCACCAGCCTCCACTATTGTGCCTCTCTTTGCTGTCTTGGCTTAGCCATTCCTCTTCTCACCATTGTCTGTAAGATTCTCATCTCACACATGGACACCAAGAGTCCTTTCGATGGTCTACAGGAGCTCCTATAACTTCCTTATACTCCTCAGCCCATTAATTTCTAACCATATCACCTTTCTCCTTTCTGTTGGATTGCTCTGTTACAGCCATGCTGCCTCTCCAGCTGCTTCTTTAAAAATTTCAAATATTGTGTTTCCACTGAGATGTTACTTTCTTTTCTCTTATACTGTTCATTACTTCTCATATTTCATTTGTTGGAGATTTTGCCTTTTACCATTGTGATGGTTTGTATATGCTTAGCCTAGGGAGTGGCACTAATAGTGGGTGTGGCCTTGTTGGAGTATGTGTGTCACTGTGGGTGTGGGCTTTAAGACCCTCATCCTAGCTGCCTGGAAGCCAGTCTTCCTCTTCAGATGAAGATAAAGAACTCTCAGCTCCTCCTGCACTATGTCTGCCTGGGTGTTGCCATGCTCCCACCTTGAAGATAATGGACTGATCCTCTGAACCTATAAGCCAGACTTGCCTTGGTCATAGTGTTTGTTCACAGCAGTAAAAACCTAACTAAGACAACTATTTTACATGAATAATACAATAATTGGGACTTCTTAATCCTGTGAAATAAAATACCATGAGCAAAAGCAAATTTGATAGGAAAGGGTTTATTTCATCTTACAGCCTGAAGTCTGTCATCTAGAGAAAGAGGGAACCAGAGTCAGTAACTGACACAGAGGCCATGAAGGAATGCTGCTTACTGGCTTGTTCCCCATGTCTTGCTCAGCCTGCATTATTATATATTGCAGGATCACTTGCCTTAGGGTGATATCACCCACAATGATCTGGGCTTACCTGCAGGACAGCGGGCATGGGGATAAAGGGGATAGGAGAGAATCCTTGTCCCTCCAGAGTTCTGGTGCTCTGGGCAGGCAGATGTGAGGACTGCCATGCGCTCTCCACTTGGCCCCTGATGGGTGTCTGGCTGTGTGAAACCATTGACCCCAGTCACTGGGTGGGGGAGGTTGGCATACAGGGAGCAGTCTGAGGTCTCTGGGTCTCATGGAGTCCAGAGACAACAAATTCTCAGTCCCAGACATCCCAGACATTGCTGGACACCATGGAAAAGCTGAGAACAAAGTGGAGGACCTGGGGGCAGTTCAGTCAGCCTGGGGGTCAAAAGGGGGAGAGGGAAGGGAGAGAGGGGGCTCTGGATGGTTTCCACGAGGGTGAGAGTCTTGTCTGGTCTGTGGCTGGAGCACAGGAAGGCCTTCCAGTGGGAGGTTAGACTCATCTCTTTAAGGGAAAGTTTATTCCATTGTTCCAAGTACAGTGAGCCTTGATGAGCAGAGATGGACTATGGTTTTAGAGCTTTATTGTAGAAAGGCAGAGAGAAATAGAAAAGGTAGAAAAGGAGAGGTCGGCCATAGCCATGTGGAGAGAAGGGGGAAGGGAGAAGGAGAAGGAGAGCTAGAGATAAGAATGAGAGGTAAGAGCTTAAGAGAGCAAGGAGGGCCCAAGCAGCTCCTTTTATAGTGGGCTGGGCTACCTTAGTGTTACCTGATAACTGTGGGGAAGAGCATACCTGGCTATTGTCAGGTGACTGTGAGGGTGGAGTCTAACCAGAATGCCAGGAGCTTGGGACATTGTCTGAGTGACTCATAGTCACAGGATTATGGAGTTGGGGGCTCCATGGTTTCAGGCACCTATGTTTGAGAACATGGCTCACTGTTTGGTCCTTTGTAGAGTTTTCTACTGGGTCTCTGGAGTAAGCCTCACTCAACCAGAAAACAGGCTGCCTTTCAGGGTCCCACACTCTCCCACATCCATCACTAATTTTAAAAATTAGTCAAAATCCAGACTTGCCTAAGGCAAATCTTATGGAGGCTTATTTATTTATTTATTTATTTATTTATTTATTTATTCGCTTTACACCATAATTGCAGTCCCCCCTCCTCCTTGTCTCCCCCACAAGGAGCCCTCCCCCACACACCTTCCCTTTCTCCTCTGAGGAGGACATCTCCCCCATCCCCAGTAACAACTCATCATGTCATCTCAAGTCACTATGGAACTGGTCACATCCCTTCTCCCTGAGGCTAGAGAAAGCAGAAAGTAGACAAGTTATGGGAACAGGGTCTACAGGCAAGCAACAGTCAAGATAAGCCCCTGCTTCACTTCTTAAAGGACTGGTATGAAGACCAAGCTACACATGTACTGCATATGAGAGACTTTCCCCAAATGACTCTAGCTTGTGTCAAATAACATAAAACTAGCTATGAGAGATGACAATCTACACTCTATGCATATAACCCCTATTGCCATCTCTACAGATAGCTGACTATCCTATCCTATTGTCTACATAACAATACAGCAAAGTTCCAAATATTTCTCTTCTCATCTGATAATCATCTATCTCTCAGGCATGTAGGACCCATGCATCCAGACTTCATATATTTTACGGTAGATGAAAAATTGGTGATGGAAGAGCATGAGGAAAACAAGAAAGTGATAGAGTTACTTGGCCCAATATTTGAGGAAAAAGTAATTGATAGCACAAAGTGGGGCAGCTAAAGAGATAAGAAAGGGGGGAAGGGAAGGAGAACGTGATAAAGTAGGAGGAGGGTGATGGCGATAGTAACCACTGCAATCTGCTGATAGATCAGGAGGCATCAGCCCTGTTTATAATGCCGAGTTCATCCTTCTTCAGCTGCAAGATGCACCTGCTATTGTTCCCTCAGTTCATCAGATAAGAAAGATAAGCAGAGGCTTTGGGAAATTAGGTTACTTGCACAAGAAGCCACGTGATTTTTCATCTGTCTGTGTCTCCAGAGTCTTTCTTACTTAAAGTTGGTTTTACCTCTCTGAGATCACTACCACACGGTCCTGTCATCTGTCAAAACAAAACAGCAATAAAAGAATGTCTAAAGTCAGGAAGCCAGGTCCACAAAAGAGCTACATTCCCAGGGCTTTACAAACAGACATTCTTACTCTAATGACAAATAATCCTGCTTCAGTAAATAATAGGAATTAATAGATAATGCAAGTAAACAAAAGGATAAATAAATATGCATTAAAGGAACCGAATCTCCAGGCCTGAGCTGTTTAACCCCTAGTCGTCTTGCTGCATGGCAAGGATTCAAGTAAGTGACCATTTTGTATTACACACACTTACATATACTCTGTCTCTCTCTCTGTCTCTCTGTCGTGTTGTCTATCTCTGTCTCTGTCTCTGTCTCTCTGTCTCTCTGTCTCTCTGTCTCTGTCTGTCTCTGTCTGTCTCTGTCTCTGTCTCTGTCTCTCTCTCTCTCTCTCTCTCTCTCTCTCTCTCTCACACACACACACACACACACACACACACACACACCACAGTTCAGTTTCTATGTGAAATCTATCATCTTGGCTTTGAGTTCAGAGTGAACAAGCAACCCAATTTTTCTGCAGCTATTCCATGATTTCATCTTAAGTGACGGCTGCTGTTTGCTACAAAAATAAGTGGGTGAGAATTGCTTTGTTTTGTTTAGTATCACACAGAGATGGTTAGTGCGAAAAATTCCAAAGTAGCAATTATTTTAATGGAACTTCTGCCCAGTAGAAGAGCAAGTTTTAAGGTGCTGCTGAAATTGTAGCAAAATGAACACTTTCCTGCACTATAACTAGAAACTGACACAGCCCAATGGAAAATCGATGGAGTAAAATATCTTACCTATTGATCTAATAATTTTATTTCTGCAACTGTAGTGTGGTATAAAATCACAAGGTTATACATATTAATGAAATGCCATGTGATATTTTGATATCTTTATATATTACATGGTTTTTAAGTCAGATTAATCTGTTTCCTCATTTACTATTTCCATGGAGTCAAAGGATTCAGAATGTTTTCTTCTAGCTTTAAAATGTACAGTACATGACTGTTATGTGCAGTCACATTGCTGTGGAACCACACAGCAGAAATTCTTAATCCCACCTAATTAGAGTCCGCCGGTCACTGTTTTCCTGAGCATTCCCTCTTTGCACTCTCCCTGTACTGTGTAGCTTTTCATCTCACACAAATATTAGCAACATTTTTATTCTTCAGTAATAGGAAAACGGTAATTTTTTTTCAACTTCAGAAACAATGCAGGTGGGCAGAGGTAGCACATGCCTTTAGTCCCAGTACTTGGCAGGCAGAGGCAAGAAGATCTCTGTGAGGTGGAGGCCAGCCTGGTTCCCAGACAGCCAAATTACACAGAAAAACAAACTCTCTTAAAAGAATGAATAACAACAAAAAGAAATGATACTATACTGTGCTTAGGAGCTGCTCCTACAAAGGATCTGTACTCACATGGGGATATGCTTCATGTTGCCCTACAAAATAGAAAAGATTGGATAATGGTTGTTTAAGTATATTTAAACTATAAAAGTATGTTTAGTAAAGTAGAGAGAGGGTAACAAGGACAGAACATAGCTATCTCTGAGTGGCAAAATGAGATGGCATACTATACATTACATTTCAGAAGTAATTAAAACAAACATGACGACTATTCCTGACTTCTGGCTTTATGTTTTTGAGGAAAAAAATGGTTCAAAAATCTAATACATGTTTGGACTATAGACTATTTTATCTCATGTGCTGATGAACTAAAAACAGAATCCATCAAACAGACAACTCATTGTTCCTATACCAAACACTCCTAGATTTGGGGGAGAGGGTTCTATTTGCCTGTTTTTTGCATTATGGAAGGAATGTAAGAAGGAAAGGGGAAAGGAAAAAGGTAGAAAGGAAGGAAGGGATGGAAAGATGGATGCAGGAAGGCAGGAACAAAGGAAAGAGGAAAGAAAAGATGGAAGGAAGTAGGAAAGGAGGAAGGGAAGAAAAGAGGAAAGGAAGGAAAGAATGGATTGATGGAGACAGGGACAGATGAAACTGGAAAGGAAAGATTGAAGAAAGGAAGTCGAAAGAAGGGGGGAGGAAAGAGGGAAGGAAAGATGGAATGTAGGAAGGAAGGAAGGAAGGAAGGAAGGAGTGAAGGGCCTAGGAAAAAGGAAGAGAAAGGGAGAAAAAGGATGGGAGCGCTCAAAGGTTCTTCTGAAAAACATCATAGGTTTTTCCATTGGCTAAGTAAATCCAGGAAAGAAACCAAATTATGCAGCACTTTGGTTTTCCAACTTTAGAGGGAAATAATGATGCTTGATGCAGTGATTAAAAGCATAGATACTGTGTTCATATGGCCTGGTTCAGAAACTAACTTCACTACATATTGGACATAATCTCTCTATCTCCAATTGTACTCTTAAAACATCAGGCTAAAGGCATTAGTTGCCTGAAAGTTAACACGTGAAAGTAATCCATAAGAGATATTGTGGAAGAGTTAACGGTTGCTATGAGATTTGTTCAGTGATTTCAGTGAAGGTGAGTGTTGATCTCCTTCCCTCCAACTTCTTTCTTACAGATATAGACAGTAAAAGCCTGGCATGAGTGACCTCATAGTTAAGTCTAGGTGATAGCTAGACTTCATAAATATCTCAAGGCATTGGTGGTAAAATTTTCTTTTGAGTATCTTTTGACTATTTACTTTTGTCTTTTCACTTTTCCAGGAGTCTGACAGTTGCAGCTTATTCTGTTCAAGTCCTCATCTTCTATCTTCAAAGCCAGTTACTACAGTTCAGTTCTTTCTTCTGAAGTCTGGATGAGCTTCTACATTTCAAGTTTTGCAAGTATAAAGTAATCCTTAAGAATCTGTGCTCATTGCTTTACTACAGAGCAATTGTGATAAAAACTGCATGGTACTGGTAGTGACAGATAAGTAGACCAATGGAATAGAATTGAAGACCCAGAAATGAACCCACACACCTATGGTCACTTGATCTTCGACAAGGGAGCTAAAACCATCCAGTGGAAGAAAGACAGCATTTTCAACAAATGGTGCTGGCACAAGTGGCTGTTATCATGTAGAAGGATGCGAATCAATCCATTCCTATCTCCATGTACTAAGGTCAAATCTAAGTGGATCAAGGAACTCCACATAAAACCAGAGACACTGAAACTTATAGAGGAGAAAGTAGGGAAAAGCCGTGAAGATATGGGCACAGGGGGAAAATTCCTGAATAGAACAGCAATGGCTTGTGCTGTAAGATCGAGAATTGACAAATGAGACCCCATGAAACTGCAAAGCTTCTGCAAGGCAAAAGACACCATCAATAAGACAAAAAAACCACCAACAGATTGGGAAAGGATCTTCACCTATCCTAAATCAGATAAGGGACTAATATCCAATATATATAAAGAACTCAAGAAGGTGGACTCCAGAAAGTCAAATAACCCCATTAAAAAATGGGGCTCAGAACTGAACAAAGAATTCTCACCTGAGGAATACCGAATGGCAGAGAAACACCTGAAAAAAAGTTCAACATCCTTAATCATCAGGGAAATGCAAATCAAAACAACCCTGAGATTCCACCTCACACAAGTCAGAATGGCTAAGATCAAAAATTCAGGTGACAGCAGATGCTGGCAAGGATGTGGAGAAAGAGGAACACTCCTCCATTGTTCGTGGGATTGCAAGCTTGTACAACCACTCTGGAAATCAGTCTGGCGGTTCCTCAGAAAATTGGACATAGTACTACCGGAGGATCCAGCAGTACCTCTCCTGGGCATATATCCAGAAGATGTCCCAACCAGTAAGAAGGACACATGCTCCACTATGTTCATAGCAGCCTTATTTATAATAGCCAGAAGCTGGAAAGAATCCAGATGCCCCTCAACAGAGGAATGGATACAGAAAATGTGGTACATTTACACAATGGAGTACTACTCAGCTATTAAAAGAAATGAATTTATAAAATTCCTAGGCAAATGGATGGACCTGGAGGGCATCTTCCTGAGTGAGGTAACACAATCACAAAGGAACTCACACAATATGTACTCACTGATAAGTGGATATTAGCCCAAAACGTAGGATACCCAAGATATAAGATACAATTTGCTAAACGCATGAAACTCAAGAAGAACGAAGACCAAAGTGTGGACACTGTGCCCCTTCTTAGAATTGGGAACAAAACACCGATGGAAGGAGTTACAGAGACAAAGTTTGGAGCTGTGACGAAAGGATGGACCATCTAGAGACTGCAATATTCAGGGATCCACCCCATAATCAGCTTCCAAACGCTGACACCACTGCATACACTAGCAAGATTTTGCTGAAAGGACCCAGATATAGCGGTCTCTTGTGAGACTATGCCAGCGCCTACCGAACACAGAAGTGGATGCTCACAGTCAGCTATTGGATGGATCACAGGGCTCCCAATGGAGGAGCTGGAGAAAGTACCCAAGGAGCTAAAGGGATCTGCAACCCTATAGGTGGAACAACATTATGAACTAACCAGTACCCTGGAGCTCTTGACTCTAGCTGCATATGTATCAAAAGATGGCCTAGTCGGCCATCACTGGAAAGAGAGGCGCATTGGACACACAAACTTTATATGCCCCAGTACAGGGGAATGCCAGGGCAAAAAAAAAAAAAATGGGAATGGGTGGGGAGGGAAGTGGGGGGGAGGGTATGGGGGACTTTTGGGATAGCATTGGAAATGTAATTGAGGAAAATACGTAATAAAAAATATTAAAAATTAAAAAAAAGAATCTGTGCTCATTGATAACTCCACCTTTAATATTTTTAAAGTCAGCTTCTTTGCACTCAAAGTTGTATGTTCATGGGTTTTGAAAATTGGTTATAGGTGTCTTCTGCCTACCATTTCTTCCCATTCCCTCTGTGTGTGTGTGTGTGTGTGTGTGTGTGTGTGTGTGTGTATACATGTACACATTTTATAGAGTGTTTCTACCACACCTTTCTCTTTGGATTTACAATCAATAAAGCAATATAGCACAATGTTATATATAGTGAGGAAGATGTTTATCAATCTATTCTCAACATGTACCGGTTTGAATGAGAAAGGCTTCCCTGGGCTTCTGTTTTTGAATACTTGGCCCTAAATTGGTAGATCGGTTTGGGAAGGATTAGGGGGTCTGGCCTTTTCAGAAGAAGCGTGTTTCTGGGGACAGGCTTCAGGGTTTCAAAAGTCCACACTATTGGCCCATTTAGCACTTTTTGTCTCATGTCTGCTCCTCAAGATGTAAGCTGTCAACTCCTGCCTCAGTGCCATGCTTAAATGCCTGATTCCATTCTCCAGGCCATAATGTTCATTGACTCTGGGCTTCTGAAACTATGAGGCCCAAATAAAACACTTTCTTTTATAAGTTGTCTTGGTCATAGCATTTTATTAAAAAAAAAATGGAACCATAAATCAAACATCATCTAAAAGAAAATTAAGTCACTCTTCTTTTCTTTCATAGCCAAGATTTTCAGGAAAATAAGAACAAACACTGTGTTTCGGGATCTCAACCCAAGATTGTTCTGATTCAATGAAGAGGTGATTACAGGAATCCTTTCCAAATGACTATGGCTTTCTTTGCCTTTTGAGGTATAAGAAATGAAATTTGTAAATGATGGTTAATAGAAACTGCTGTCTTATTTTGAGTGACTCTCTCCTCTTTCTTAATGCAGGAAAGTCCAGCCATAATCTAGCTTTCACCTTTATTAACAAACATTAACTTTTCAGAATAATGAACTTCACTGTAACATTCTAGGGCATGATATGACATGCTCTGATCATATTTACTTCCTTTGCTATATTTTTCTACCTGTCCCCTGCAGTCTTCATTTTTATTTTAAGAGAGAAGACTTTACCTGAGATGACTAAAAAGAGTCACTAGAGAATGAAAATGGAGTGGACCAATGAGAGACCATTTGAAGAAGACATGAAGTAGTAATGTGATAAGTAGCTGAGGTTGAGGTTGTCTTAGCACCCCTTGGGGAACCAAACAACTGATGGAACTCAGCCAATGGCAAGAGGGGAAAGGAGGAGCTTGGAAAACAGACTTGCCTAGACAGCTTAATGTATTAGATGTTTTTAAGCATGAAACCCCCTTCACTGTGAATTCTGAAGAGTCTGAGGAGGTAGGTTCTATGAGTTTAAATAAAAACAATAGGCATCTCTTGGGCATCTATTCCATGTGAGATGCCAACTTAAACTTGGACAAATTGTCCTACCCTCCGATAGCCAATGCCTCTGTGTATGAAATAATATTAAATGTTTTTGCCTTATTAAATTCCTAGAAGAATCGTATGTGTTGATATATGAGAAAATGCCATGTACAATTAAATACTTTAAATAAAGTTATATGTAATTGTTCTTCACCACCATACTACCTCCACTGTTTAGCCATAAATGTAATGTGTATTTTCTATGCTATAATAGTTTACATGCTTTTTAAAAATCACCACTAAGATTTTAGATAAAATAAGAGAGGAGATGAAAGGTGAAGGAATGAAGGGTAGAATAAGTAAAGAAAACAAACTCTAAATTAAAAAAGATAAAAAATGAACAGTTCCATTTTTTTTTAGAATCTGTATTTGTACATTGAAAGCTCTGAGAAACTTCAGAATCTATTCTCATTTGACAGATAGTTTCATGTGCAATTATAGTTTAAAATAATACTTAGAAGGTTAGCACTTTAAACCCATACTATTATCCATAAAAAGCCTCCTACACAAGCACTGTGGGGTACTTACATTACCAGGTTTGTGGCCCAACACAGATACGCATGGAAACACAATCACTTTGTATGTAAGACAATATGAACAGCAGAGAAAATACCACATGGAGAGCCATAGAACCAATTTGCTGCATTCTTTTTTGTGCGTAGATTTTGTGTGGCCCTGGAACAGTCATTCAGTCTAGTAAGACCTTAGTTTCCTCATCAGTAAATTTTGAATTTGAAATGTATCATTTTTAATTTTAAAATTTTACATATTTCATGTCAACCCATGTGGGACATAAAACCATTCCAGGAAGTTTAGTAAGGTAAAGCAGGCCAAGACCTGGAGACTAGGTGGGCACACACCTGAGCCTTATGTGACTCCCAGCTCCCTGCCAGACTCCTGACTTGGGAACACTTGCCATTCTTCTCACATAAAAGAATCATATCCTCTGGTCACACAGGCTTAAGACAGAGTTATCCATTTTAACGACGTACCTAGAGGCCCTGAGGGTTTAGCCAATAAGCTGCCCTTCCCAGATATTCCTCTCTGAAAAAGGTACTTAATCTCAGCCCATCCTGAGAAGCAGGGTATGGTTTTGTGCATCCATTTTCCGCCATGACAATAAACTGTTTGGAACCATGGACTGTGTCTCTTTTCAGCAAGATTCACCATGGGGAGCCATGAAGAAGGCTTTTGCCTACAGAGCTGCAGCCTAATCTCCCGCAGAAGGCCTCTCTGTGCTCCCACCCACTCCCTACACCAAGACAAGGACTATCACTCCTGTGAGACAAGCCTCAGAGCTCCTCTTACCCCACCCAGCCCTACCCCAAGCTAGATGCTGTCCCCAGCCTGCAGCCCCCAACTCCATTCTCTGTTCTTCCACAACTCCCATTCACATCTGGATGGCCAAGAGTCTGAGAACCCCACAGGCCCCTGGAGCCTCATTGCAGGCTCCAGGACCCCTAAGGATCTCTAATTTTCAGACATCTCAGACTGTGCTTTCCCACCCCTGAAGCTATGCTCAGTACTTCCCTCCAGTCTGGCACTCACCCCAGGGGCATCATGGGATAAGCACAAAGCCCTAGTCCTCTGCCTCTCCACGCAGCAGTGCCCACTGGTGGACTGGATGTGGGCTAACAATCCTACAAACCCAATTTCCAAATAAACATAATTTCCCAAAGCAGTGGTGAACTCTCAAGGTAAGTATAATAACCTTAATTAAAAATTAACAAGAAATAGATAGCCTAATGAACTAATATTGTGAATTAATATTCTAGGCTATCTTGCTACCTTCAGTCTACCCCCAAAAGTATAATGACTCACAATATTTTTTAAATTAGATCAAAGTACCTGTTATTTCAGCTTACTTCTCACTTGAGAGAGATCTGTCTCCATCTCTGTCACATCCTGACAAATCACATGTCCCAACAATTTCTATGAATTACTGGGAATTCATTCAACCTTCTCAAGCGTAAACCCTACCCAAGTCCATGTGTATCTTAAGAACAATAATTTTTCTACTCGAAACAGTACAGCTTACTTTCTCACAACTCCTCTCTGTCTGCATACTTTTAGAAGATGATTCTTCCTTAAGAAAAAAGTAGCCAAAGGACTAGCAAGATAGCTTAGATTCCAGAGATTCTTCATCTGTGGCCAGTGACCCTCCATGATGACATAAATGATCCTTTCACAGGGGTCTTGTAAACCACTGGAAAACACAGATATTTACATTGTGGTTCATCACAGTAGCAACATTACAGTTATGAAATGGAAACAAAAATAATTTTATTGTTGGGGTTCTCCACAACACGAGGAAATGTATTAAAGGGTCACATCATTATGGAGGCTGAGAACCACTGCCATAGAAGATAAGAAGCTCATGCCATCAAAACTGAGGACCTGAATAACAGCTGGGATCCAAATGATGAAAGAATGGAACCAACTCCCAAAAGTTGTCCTGTGACCTTCCCATGTATATAGTGATACCCACTTGCATGCACACACAGACATACACACACACAAATACACACAAACACATATGTATGGACATGCATGCAAATAAATAAATTATCAATGGGATTTTAGAAATTATTAAAGAAGAAAGGTGCCTGATATTTTTATTTTGCACCACTCTGTAGTTTTTAGCATAGAGTAAAAGACAACAATTATCACACACTGTAATAAAGACTGACTATGTATACATCTACCATCTCAGCACTCAGGAGCCTGAGGCAGTAGCATGACCATTGAAGGGCGTCCTGAGATATATATTCCATGCCTGCCCCCAATAAAAGATAAAAGAAAAAAAGAAAAATAAGGTAAAGTTTCACCAACCAAACTTAGTTTTTCAGAGCCATGCAAATCTGTTCCTTTTTCTGATCATTAGAGATTTACAACCAACCAGACACCAGGATTTCCCAGTATAGGGATTCGATCTGCTTTAACACTTCGAATTCTTCGAATTCTTCGATCTGCTTTAACACTTTTCACCCAGGCACTGTGTTCACATGGCCAGGATCCCCAAACTGTGACTTGATGAACTTCCTCTCCTGCATCATCTGCTCCAATCCCTTTCCAAGCACCCTCTCCTTTCACAGCATCTATGACCTAAGTCTGTCCTGAATCCTCCCGAATTCCTCACCAGCATTTTCTCAGAAGTTCTTAGGTGCACATTTCCTTGGCCCTGTCCTACAAATAGGAGAAATCCCCAAGAGCCCTAAACATTCAGTACCTTGTGACCCTTTTCCCTGTGACTAAGATGTACCCAATCCACAGGACAAACCAACAGAAGCAAAAGAGCCCAAGAGAAGGCAGTGGGTGGGTAGGGGAGTGGGGGTGGGGGTGGTGGGGGTGGGGGGAGGGTATAGGGGAATTTCGGGATAGCATTTGAAATGTAAATAAAGAAAATACATAATAAAAATTGGAAAAAAAGAAGGCAAAAAATGAGTTTTAATAAACCAGAAAGTTTAAAGAGAAAAAAAAAAAAAAGATTTACCCAATCCTTGGTACATGGTCATATAATATATGAATACAAAGCAAATCAAACATTTACTAATAAAAGACTATAACAAAATCAATTTTAAAATAATTCTCTGTATACATGAAAGCTGACCATTTATTGCATGCTAACATAAATTACCATACTAGTTAAGTTAATGTACTTGCTTATGTTTTATATAAAGTAATCAAATCAAGGCTGAATATTTAATATCATAGGATATAGAGTGTCTTTAACTTTTGGCAGAGTTGATCAAAATTTTGCCTTTATACTCATAATTACTACAAATGCTAATTTTCATAAATACGTAGCACAATAAGACAGGCTTGTATTTGACTCTTCCAGAAAGTGTTAGAGATACTTTCCTATTCTCAAATCAAAATTCATCTGACAATCCCTATAAGCCTCATCAGCAACTCAAGCTGTATTTGTTTCAATATCAAACAGTCTAACATACTCCATTCCAACCATATCCAATTTGATAGTAACAAATCTGAACAACGAGAAGAGGGAAACACCAAAAGTCTTTGTTTTCAATAACTTAACCAGTAGGTGACTATAATGTCAAGTAACATTGTATATATTGTTAGGGTGTCGTATTTTTTTTTTTTTGCTTTGTTTTGTTTTTTAAGGAAAAGAAAAAGGTGTGTTTCATAACATGCAGTAGTTTCGGTGCTGAGTGGGGTGTTTTGTGCAGAATTTGTTGACACTGTGTCAGATGACAGCACGCACGTTCCAAAGCAACAATGGGTCAGGTGTTTCAGTCCTGAGTCTGTAGTGAAGCTACACAAAGCAACACTGGCGAGAGAAGCCAGGAATGTCTCAGACCCTTTTGATTTTGCATCAACTTTGTGGTCATCATGAGTTCAGAAAAGTTTTTCTTTATGAGTTCAGAAAAGATTCTTTTGCTACCTTCACCGTGAACTGCGTGGCAAGGACTTAAAATGAATAGTTGAGAAGCTGGGGTTTAATTGGTGATTTCAATTCCTGTGCTTAAGTTTTTCACTCAGTTCTCAGTCTTCAGCAACTAATAGAAGTTCTCTGAAGAGCTGTGCTATAAGTTTCATGAATATCTCTGTATTCAGTACAATATCTGACAAGCAGTTTTTCAAAATGAGAGGAGAAGTGGGAACACTCCTTTCTGAAGTCTTGTGATCATTGACAATTTGAATTTGGGGCAGTATTCATCCAACTGCCTGTGAGACTCCTGAGAACAACATTGCTGCTATGTTCCACATACTCGTCACATGTCTTTTATATCTAGATATAAACAGGTGGTTCACACATACATGTATGTATATATGTATACATAGGTGTGTGTATATATGCATATATATATGCATATATACATGTATGTATGTATGTATGTATGTATGTATGTATGTATACCTAATATAAATTTGTATTTTAAAAGTTCATACATATAAACATTTTAAAAGTTAAAATAAAATCTAAGATCTAAAAGGCATACCATACTTAATCCTCAAAGGTGTTACATAGGTAGTTACTATGTTATTAATTATAGCTACTTATCTGTTATTATTATAATTCAGCATTTCTAAATCTTATGCTTGCAATGTTTTCTATAAAGTCACCACATCATATTCTAATCAGTGATGAATATTGGAAGTTTACTTACCTTGGAGGTAACCAATAGTTATCTAATTAAAGTTAAGCCAACTCAATAGGAGACAAAGTATAGCAGGTTTTGTAAACTTAGTCATCTGCCTGTGCTTAGTGAGATCATGGACTCTAGAGGAGAACCTACTACTGCAATTTACAGAACTAGTATAATTTCTAACTCCGTTCCTGACACTTATCTACCTTTATACTCAGATATGTGTAGCTATCGTCACAGAAGCTTCTTCTGCAGCCAATGGAGACAATTACAGATAGCCACAATTGGCCACATTACAAAGAAGCACTAATTGTGGAGTCTTAGAACTAATTAATATATCTATAATGTGACTCCTATACCTATGGTTCATTGAAGAAGAATGAACAGGAAGAGCATAAAACCAAGAAAACCAGGATACCTTTTATGAGATATTGTTGTTTATATATGACAAGGAAATATGATAAGGAAACTGCACCTCTGAAAGCTCAAATTATGTCTCCCTGAACAGAATCTACACAATAACAAAGCCAGCTGATATGTCAACATAGATGGTGGAAAGGTCACAAGGTCCCACCCTGAGATGAAGACCTATGGACAATTAAGAGATGTTGAGGTGCCACACCCACTCCACTAAAAACTGCCTGGCAGACCCAAGAGCTTGAACACAGTCCCGAGGCAAAAGTTTCATGGAAACTTAGTCTCCTGGAGCCTTATCATCCCATAGCATGAATGCTCTAAACTTATCCTTCTGTTAGTTGGTGAATGGATCTGTGTGCTCTCTTTCAGTATTGTTTTATTATAGATGCCTTCAAGAAATGACTTGTCAAATATCTAAGCTAGATTGAACTTTGTTTCCTGGCCTTCACCAATGTCCTAGGCAGTTCTGTAGCCAACCCTGGGCTTGGAATTTTGTAAGAATGTTACTCATTCAGACGAAATGCCCCAGTGTTAACAGTTAGTAATCAGACATCTCACAGTTTGCTGGATAGGAGCTAATAATCTCAGGGCTAGTTCAAAACAGTATACTTAGAATTCTCATTACAGACATGAATGGCAGCCTACATTACATAATAGTGGAAAGAATGTGGGTTGTGGTTTAAGGAGGAACTGGAGTATTGTGTTATTCATGTAAGGGTTTTAGAAAGGAACTCCCCTGGTGTATGTTTTTCAGTAGGTCCAGAGGAATACCATCATTATGTATTTACTAAGGAACCCCTGGTGGTGGGTTTAACAATAGACTAGTATTGCACCAAGGCATATCAGACCTTTCACCTGGCTCCTGTGGATAGCTGATTTTAGATAGGGCTGATCTTATCTTAGTTGTAAACACTGCCTGGTTCCTGTTAGCTTTTATGTATGCATTTTCTCTCTGTTGTGTAAAGAACCATTATGCGTCTTGATGTACCTTGGCTGATGTATCATCTAGCTCTCTTGTTTTTCTTCTGTAATAGAAGTCTGATGCTCACTTTGAGAAATTACATTCAGATACAGCACTCTCTCTGTGTCAGTGTCTGCTTGTCACTTTTCGCAGACTCCTTGCTTGCATGAATACGAGGACCCTGGTTCCCCATGGGTTGAGGGACCAATTGAGTCCAGCCCGCAGCATTGGGGGAGGGACAAGCAGCAGTCTTCTTTGGGAATAAGCCCCATGATAGGTTATCCAATCCTAAGTGGTAAACCCTAAATACATATTTAAATGAACAATATTAAATGTTCTCAGCAACTATATACAAACATACATACATACATACATACATACATACATGCATAATGTTAACATATGTAATTCTATCATATACATATATAATTATGTGTGTGAAATATATATATGTATATATACATACATATATATATATATGTACATATATATATATCCTTTCACACACAAACACACAAATATGTATACATAGCAATAATTCAAGAAGAAAATGGCATAAACTTGAGTGGAATGTGGACTTCTGAGAGGAATGAAGGCAAAAGAGAGAGGGGTGAAAATGATATAAAATAGTACATGTATATGACATTCTCAAAAAATGAAGAGTTATATCTTGATTCCCTTGATTCACTGAAATCTCTAATTTACTTCTTTGACATTAGAGCTAAGATATAAGTTAGGGAATAGATTTATCATGCACCTTCTATCCACGGCATGCTTACATATGGCCTATGTTTAGATATTTACATCAGCTTCATGTAATAGCTAATTTTATCTCCATTGCTTAGATGAGGAAGTTGCCTGAGGCTGAGCAACCATAAAAACTGCATGTGAGACCTGCTCTCTAGATACTTCCTTCATTCTGCTAAATCACTTAGACCCTTCTGCAGGGCATCCTCACATACACTGATGGCTGCCTTAATGCTCCTCCATTTTAAATGTTAGCCTCTCCAATAAAGAAGCATATAATTCATGGACCATCCAGAGACTGCCCCACCCGGGTATCCATCCCATAATCAGCCACCAAACTCAGACACTATTGCATATGCCAGCAAGATTTTGCTGAAAGAACCCTGATATAGCTGTCTCTTGTGAGGCTATGCCAGTGCCTGGCAAACAAAGAAGTGGATGTTCACAGTCAGCTATTGGATGGAACACAGGGCCCCCAGTGGAAGAGCTAGAGAAAGTACCCAAGGAGCTAAAGGGGTTTGCAACCCTATAGGTGGAACAACAATATGAACTAACCAGTACCCCTGGAGCTTGTGTCTCTAGCTGCATAGGTAGCAGAAGATGGCCTAGTCGGCCATCATTGGGAAGAGAGGCCTCTTGGTCTTGCAAACTTTATATGCCCCAGTACAGGGGAACACCAGGGCCAAGAAGTGGGAATGAGTGGGTAGGGGAGCGGGGGGGGGAGGGTATAGGGGGACTTTCAGGCTAGCATTTGAATGAAGAAAATACCTAATAAGAAAATTGGAAAAAGAAAAAAGAATTGGAAAAAGAAAAAAAGGAAGTAAATATAGTTGGGTTAGGTAGAGATAAGTAGTGTAGACAAGTGACTGGCAAAGGGGGTTGGAGGGCAGAGAAGGAATTGCTGTGTGAGTAGTCAGAGAAGGCCTCACTAACATAGTAGCTTAAGCTTATTGTAAAATATATACAGAACTATCTAAACTAAAAATAAAAAAATGCATATAATTCTTTGCATTACCTATAATGAGACCAGAGAAAAGATAAAATGTGTGTGTTTTCTTAAAGGGCCAGTTAAGATTATATGAGAATATTTAATTTTCCACAGACATATATAAACTCTTTCAAATATTCTGTACAATCCCCCTATCACAATTCATTTGGTGATGATCAGATTTTATGAATAAATGATTTTCTAAATGACCCCAAAAAACCAACACATTTGATTTCTTCCATTCACCTTTGCATGTCCATTGATATTATTATTATTGTTCCAGTCTGCTTTATGTAGCTATTTCTAGGAGAAACTATTTTGTAGCAGACTTCCTGGTATTCTGGCTTCTATGATCTTTCTGCTCCCTGTTCTAAGATGTTCCCTGAGCCATAGATGCAAGAACTGTAATGTTGATATACCTGTTAGGGCCAAACTCCCTACAGCCTGTTGATATCTGTATAATATCCAGTTGTGTTTTTCTGTAATGAGTTCCATTTTCTGTAAAGAGACACTTCTTTGAGGAGGTGTGGTTGCTATATTTATTGTGGATATAAGGACAAGTTAGAAAGTCATAAGAAATTATGCTGGGCTAGCAAAGTGATTGTAGTAGGATCTTTGTCAGGGTTCATGACCTCACTAGACCTAGGAGGCTGGCTGTTTCCAGTTCCAAGTAGGTTTCCCCTCCTGTTGAGCAGCCCTTAAGTCCAATTATTGGTTATTGGTTGCCACTAACATGTGACTGCAATTTCTTTGATTTTTATACATATATTGCCATGTTGGTAATTATCGTGGTTCCTATGTGTTGCAATTGAGTAGGACTGTTAAACTACTGCCACCCCTTGGTTGCTCACATAGTATATCTGGAACCACAGAGTACACTAGACCACAGGAAAGAGGCTTTCAGATACAATCCAGCTCATATCGTCTGAGTTAGACATCCTAAGGGTGTGATGTCTTCAACAATAGGCACCTTCTCTTCAACCACTACAAGGCAACATCTATAATCTATACTGTTTGAGTCCCTTAGACTCCCCTAACAAACCATTCAAAAGGAGATTTCTCTTGCCTGGCACTGGAATTTTTGTTAATCTTTGTTTTGTGTGGGGATCATTTTCAACCCTATTGATTATGAGTTCTTTAAGATATATGAGTACTGTGTATAATTTTAAGTAAATATCAAACAATAGACTCCTTGAGACTTAATCTAATTTTGATGTATTAGTCCCTCATCTCACGTTCTCCTGTATTGACCTCCCTCCCCATTATTCTGTATCCTCCCTCATATCACATGTACCCTGCTATTTGTCTCCTAAGACATTACACACTTTTTTTTTTGCTTTCTTAGTTTCCATAATTCCCAACCCCAGACCAAAAAAAAAAAAAAAGAAAAGAAAAGAAAAGAAAAAAACTACAAGAACTAATAAGAGCTGGCCAAGGAAAATTACCTTCTCCCAGATGTGAGCCTTCTTATTGGTTATTCATCACACTATGATCAGGCCTGAAACCCTACTATATACAAACAAGAAAACAGACTTTACATATATATGCATGTGTGTGTGTACTTTCAAGTATGTATTTCTAAATTTGTGAACATACGCACATATGTGTGTGTGCCTATGCATGTGCATGTGCGTGTGCGTGTGTGTGTGTGTGTGTGTGTGTGTGTGTGTGTGTGTGTGTGAGTAATAATGAAAGACAAAGTTTCTATCAACTTGACATTGGATAGGCATGGTAGAGATTTAAGGGAGTCTAACCGGGATGGGCTGTAGAGAGGAAAGGAAACAGGAAAGTGATGTGACTCTATTTCAGTGAAAAACATATTTTACAAAAACATATTTGGTAATCAGACATGTATCTACCATTTGGGCCAAGTTATTTGCTTCTACTTGCCCACTGTCCACAAAGCTCTCCAAAGCCTTTCTCTAGTTCAACTATATACAAAAGTTCATAATAAAATAATTCTATTATCATAAAATCATATCTTTACATATGTCAGCTCTTATTTTTAGAACTGAAATCCTCACAGCAATAAGCCTATACTTGAGTGTTAATAGTCTTTTACCTTTTTATAGTCACATTTTCTTGTTTTCTTTTTTTGGGGGGGGGGCAGCCAATTAACCTTTCGAGAGAAGTAGTATTACAATTAACTCCTCAATATGTTCAGCACTAGGTAATTCTCAACAACGAATTTTCCTTTTGAATTGTTATAAAATCTTTGGCTATAAATAGCTGTGGTGAACTCACAATAAGGCTGATTTTCAAAATAAGCTACTTCCTTCCTTTTGAGAAAGAAGGAGAAAATGGTTCTGAATCCATATTCCATTGTAAAAGGTTTCATTCTCAAAAGTTCAGATAAAAGGAGAATATGATAATGCCAACTCAACTAAAAGTAGAGGAGGTATAGGTGATAATTTTAGCTGAGAATTCCCATGTGAACCATTGTTCCAGTCTCTACAAACCATGCAGTGTGCTGCCAATTTTCTCTCTTCTGCTGAACTAAGGGTTCAATTCTGGGTTCTACTTTTGCCTTACAAGAGTCTATACTTCTCTGCCATGAGATCTCTCCCATAAATGCATGAGCATTTGGACAGCAGCAGCAGTGCTGAGTAAACAGGATAGGGTAAACTTTCCAATACTTTCTGGGATCAGAAGGAATCAGACTTGTAGTTTCCTCTTACTTTGTTAAGGAATAGAGTGTGACAAAATCAGATAAGCTTTAGAAATCCAGATCTAGCCCAGTCTGGATTCTGCCAGCTGACTATTTGGTCTAAGTCCATAAACTGTGGGAAATAATTCAGGCAAGGTACACAAAGTTACTAACATTGAAATGTTTAGATGCGAATGGACCTGATTCTGTGTGGGTTTAATGGTTACTGTGAGCAATAAGTGAAATGAGTATTTGTAGAATACGTAAGACATACTTGATGCTCGATAATTGCCTCCTCCCTTCATTTCCTGACTCACTGTCATGAACATAAAACTATAAAAGCCCCAAAATAAATCATTTCTAACATATTAATGCTCTTGTGAGTTTCCTCCATTGTATGAAAAACTTGAATTTTAAATTAACATTTAGGTTTCCCCCAAATAAATACTACAAACTTTGTGAGTCATAAAAACATGCAACTGTGCATAAAAGTGATGGGACAACACTGATTATGCTTGTATTCTTTAATTATGAGGTTTTCTTTTGTATAAAAGTGAAATCTTTTGATACTGAACATTTTGATACTGAAATATTTAGAGGCATTTAATGAATATCAAATATAGATTAATTTGAGTTCTCAAAACACAATGTTGCCTTTGAGGACAGATCTGTGTTTTCATAAGCAAGTCCTCTGAGACCATAACCTAACCTCAAAATTCTGTATTGTGTAATTGCCTTTTTCATTAAAACTTGAAAGAAAAAAATCAAAGAACCATCTACAAGTTAAAACATGTATAGTAAGCATCACACACTCTAGTGTACCACAAGTGGCCGTGAAGGATACAGGTGAAGATGATTTTTTCCGAAGTCGGTCACTGAGATTTGCTGGCTCTTTGTGAATTATGAAGACTAGTCTTTTTGCTGAACTGAAATCTGCCTTAAAGTTTTTTCACCTGACTTCCCTCAGTTTTGTCCTGTGTCAGTATGAAAGATAGAGGAACCCCTACCTTCCACAGCAGCAGAGGTCTCTCTTTGATTTCTTTACCTCAAAGAACAATGTATGGAGAATAAACACCACATTTCATGACATTCAGAGCTGATATCATTGATGATTGCAATCTCCCAGAGTCTGCCTGGGATAAAAACAAAAAACAAAACAAAACAAAAAAAAAACAAACAAAAAAAACAAAAACAAAAAACAAAACAAAACAAAAACAACAACAATAACAAAAAAAAACCATGGATTTATACCACTCACAGGATTATACTAATTACCAAAAAATATATGGGCAATAACTCAAAGCAGAATGTCTGACTCATGTTTTCAGAAGACTTTATAGTATAGGTTCTCTGGAATCCAGCTTACAGTGAGAAGCAAGAACCTGTCTGGACATGAGACCAATTGTCAAAGGAAGAACCAACAGGAGGACTCAGTCCTTAAATACTAAGCTAGGTGTTTTATAGACCTTAAGCCTATGAAATTAATCATTTATAGTTTCTCCTTCATGAGTTTTATGTACTGTAACAACCAAACTAGGCTTGACCTAAGCACACCAACAGCCCATTTGTATATTTGAAGATTGTTGTAATTTTTTCCCATAATCTTCTATTACTTTAGGCATTCTGAGTTCACTCTCTTTCTGATTGTATTAAATAAGTTAAGCAATTGTCATTCAGTTATTATGGTGCTCATTGGTGTATTTTGAGTAATATAAAAAATAAAATGTTGTAGACATTAAAAATCAGAAATAAGACAAGGTCTTACACTCTCTCCACACCTATTCAATATGGTACCTGAAGTTGTCGCTACAGCAGTTAGACATCTGAATGAAATAAAAAATAGACAAATGGGAAGGGAAAACAAAGTATCTTTATTTTCAAATGATATGATAGTATACATAGGGGACCCTAAAAATTCCACTGGGAAACTGCAATGGCTGATAACCACTTCCACCAAAGTGTCTGAATGCAAGAGTAACACATAAAATTAGTAGCCCTCCTATTTACAAAGGACAAAGGGATTGTGATTGAGATCAGTGGAAACATCTTACATAATAGCCTCAAATTACATAAAACATCTTCAGATATTCTAATCAAGCAAATGAAAGATTAGGATGATTAAAAAATTAAGACAAAGTGCTCTCTAGTTCCCCTCATCTCTCCCAGTATTCCCTCTCTCTCTCCATCCTTCTGAACCATTATCCCTCCCATTCCCATTCCACTCCCACGCAGAGTCCACCCATGACATCAGTCCTATTTCCTCTTCCCAAAAAGATTCATGCATGCCTCTTTGAGCCTCTTGGGGACTGTGTATTGTAGCATATAATGGCCAACAGAAAATGAACTCAATGGCATTTTTGGAGGTTCCTTATCTCAAAATGTCACATCAGGGCTCTTTCTTTAAAAAAAAAAAATCTTATTTTTACTCTATTTATATATTTTTTCTTCTCTCTTTTAATTCTATAGATCCTTTGCATATAATTTGCATATTAGAAGTGGTTCTTGTTTTTGTGTCCTATCTTGTCTTCCTTTCCTTCAGTTTGTTTTGTCTAATTGTGGTATGTTGTTTTATTTTATTTATTTTATGTGATCATTTAGAACTCTGTTTGTTTTCTAAAGAGAGACAAAAAGACATGGATTCTGAAGGGATGTATATGAAAAACAGGGAGGAGGAGGAGGAGGAGGGAAAACCATAATCAGGTGATATTATGTGAGGAAAAACAAAACTACTTTAAATAAAAGAAAAAAAGAAATTCATATAAAATGTACATGAAAATTTTAATCTGTTTTATAAGGACAATACAATTTCTCACACTTCAGGAGTCCTGCTTTATGGATTCCTGTGAATTAGGATAGCAACTACAATGTTTGCTTTTTCATTAATAAATCAGATTTAAAAGAATCTAATTAGATAGCACTATACTTGCAATTTATTGTACATTTTAAAGCATTCCAAATATATTTATCAATGTCCTGCGGTGTCCACTTTTACAGGCTTAAAAGATTATTTACAGTTAATATAAATTTCATGGTTTTAAACTAAACAGTTAAATATGAGTATCTATGCTATATACAAATTTCATCATAAGTTCTAGCCTCTTAAAAAATACAGACTGTAAGGACGGTAAGATGGCTCAGTAGTTAAATGTACTTGCCACCAAGCCTGACAACCTGACTTAGATATCTAAGATCTACATAATGGAAAAACAGAACTAACTCCTTCAAGTTGTTTGCTGATCTTCAAGTCTACACACCATGAGTGTGTATGTGTGTGTGTGTGTGTGTGTGCGTGTGTGTGTGTGCATTTACACAAATAAATACATAAATATTACTTTAAATACATAGACAATGTAGTGCCTTCAGAATATCTATGACAGACTTGGTATCCTGGATTTTACAGATTTAGTCTCTGTCTACAGATTTATTTCTCAATTTAGTCTACAGATTTATTCTCATTTTACATGTCAAGAAAATTGGGGGAGAAATAAGTAACATGACTAAAAATGCACAACTTTTAGGTGGTAAAAGTAGTACTAAAACTATTTCTCCTGGGGAGATATTTATTTAATATTTTATTAATTCCTTTATAATCTCATAAAATAAGTATATTTTGATCATATGAACCTCCTGGTCTATTTCTAAAGCTTGTGTTTGTTTCTGTGATGCAATCCTATATCCAGCCTCTCTACCTCCAAGTAGAATATACCTAGTGACATTCTAAGGAGACAGTCATAAGCAAGGCCTCCTACTTGACAGACTGTTTAAAAGAGGTGACATTTTATAATGAGTTCATTTCTTTTCAAATTCAGAAGGAAACTGAACAGGCTTAAGGAAAATACACATCAAACACATACATTTATACTAAAGTTATATTCCTAATAGCATGACAGTCAGAGCTGTAGGGGAGTTCTTTCATTCCAGATTGACAAGTGAAGCATAGATCTGCCCCCAACAGCCTCTGAGAGCAGAGCATTCCCCCCAGTCTCTTTTAGTGTATCCCATCAGCTTCTAGATTTCTTGCAATACTTCTTCCTCATTTCTTAACATAACTGTAGTCCTTGGTGTCATTTGTTTATTTTATTCTATCACTTGATAGCTCTCCTAAGGAAAAGCCCTCAGAATGTCAACTACAGCAGATTCATGCCCTTGCCTCCATTCACAGACATGACATGCATTTCAGCTTGAATTCTGTATAGGAAATGAAAGTCTTTAACTGTTCTTTTTTTCAAGTATCAGTATCTAAGTACAGGATTTGGGGTACAGAAAGATGATGAAAGATACCACTGCCCAGTCAAACCTCACACTCAGGAAGCAACCAGATGCTACAGTCCTCGCTGCTTCTCTTTCTGAGTACTTTTTCTGCCCTGGCTCTTTGATCCATGATGCTCTTCATCCAATTCCTGTGAATCAGATTTGGTCAGAGGCTATTAGAGACTTTGCCAAATTCTTATTAATAATGCCAACAAAATGGGGGTGGGGGAATTTTTGTTTCAAGACAAGGTATTTTCCCACCTACTCACTGATGGGGGGTTAATGAATAGTCACATTACCAAAAAGCACACAGTATACAGATAAGTCATTAATTTAATGGAAATTGAAAAACAGAATGTTTAAACACGTGCAGCTCTTCTATAAAAGGAAGAATCAAGGCCCAGTGGTATCCATTACCAGATATCCCAAAGTAAAGATCACAAGCATGCTGATGAATGTTTGTGAAACAAAGTTCATTTAGAAACGGTTTTAATAGAGATTGAAACCTGGACATTAAAAACTCAGACACAGCAAGGCAGAAATTGTATGTTCTCTCTGAAATGTGTATACTAATTTTAATGTTTCCATATGTGTTTATTCACTTGTTTTTCCACTGCTTTGACAAAATACTGAACAAAGAGCACCTTCTCTATATATAAAATGCACAAACAGAATGAAATAATTACAAGAAATTCTCTCTCCTACACACACAAACACACAAACACACACACACATAGGGGGGAGGGAGAGAGATGGAGAGAAAGAGAGGGGGATGGGGTAGACACCACACCATACAACAAAAGACATAAAGACAAAAATGCTCAAATAAGGCAATATGAGACAAGACGTCTACAGAAACTTCTTAGAATTCATTTTGTATTGGCTATGCATTAGCGGGCATAGGCCCTCCCCTAAAGCATAGCTAATATACCCAGGTGAGACTACACTGGAGAAAAATAATTTTCCATTTGCAAGTGGGTCTCAGTTGAAGATAGCTTTGGATTAGGGATGTGAGCCTATGTCTATTTCCTCCTCTCAGTATTAAGAGTCCAACTGGCTCAAACCTCTGAAGATGGTCACAGTTTCTGTGAGTTCATATGTGCATCAATCTTATTGTGTCCAGATGACACTGTTTCCTTGGAGTCATTCAGTCAAAGAATATACATGGAATAACCCATGGCTCAGACCACATATGTGTCAGAGGATGGCCTTGTTGGACATAAGTGGGAAGAGAGGCCCTTGAGCCTGAGCATATTGGATGGCCCAATGTAGGGGAATGCCAGGAAGGGAAGACAGGAGTGGGTGAGTGGATGGGGGAGCACCCTCACAGAGGCAGAGGGATGGGATAGGAGGTTTCTGAAGGGGAGATCTGGAAAAGGGAAAATATTTGAAATAAATGAAATAAAGAAAATATCCATTTAAAAAAATCATTTCAGTATTCAGTCTGATGTCATCTATCAGCCATGTCCCTATATAGTACTAATTCACAAAATCATGATTTGTTATGCTGAGCCACTATGTGTAACTAGCAGAGCAGCTTAATTTGCTTAATTCTCAGAGAGGATGAAACGCTGAAGATGGTGGGTCCACAACTGGCAGCAGCAGATAGGAAGCCATGAGATACAGTAGTCTTCCACTTGACTCTTCATGAATTTGCAAGTACCCTAGAAGAGACACTGAGGAAAGGGACCACTAAAAATGTGTTTCAGCATCATAATGACTTTTCCTTTTTCTCACCATGAGATCTTAGTAGCATATTTCCTTCTCTAAAACAAAAAGAAGGTTAAATGATATTTTAAGTTCTTGAAAGAATGATGTTGCCTCAAGCAGAGTTGACCACTCTAAGCCATAAGCAATGACAGCTTATTACAAATGGGGAAAATCATAATTGTTTCAAAGGTACTGACTAGCTCACATAATCTATAAAAGAACATTAGTACCAGTGCTCGAAAATGCAGTTGAACTCAAAGGAGACCACACAGCCTAGGTTCTAACACAGGATATTTGGTTGGGATATTATCCAAGGTGTCACCACTCCGCCCAGGAATTATTCCTCTGAACTACCTTTGACTATGCAAGAATTCCAAAAGATGCTGTTATTTATATACTTCTTAAAGCTCTGATTCACTTAGTATGACCTCTCAACTATAAAAAATATGAGTGGTGGGGACTAGTCAATAGTAACTATAGAATCATAAGGATTAGCATAGATTTTAAGCTCCATCCCTGGTTTGATCCATAAAAATACATATAAGAGTGCTTTTATTTCTGAAAGTTGGATGTAGCTAAAGAAACAAATCAAATAAAGAAGAATATCTAGCAGACAGGGAAGCCAGGCACCAAGGGAAATTTTACTTAAGGAAGTAGATCACTGCCCTCAGAATATAGTGAACATTAATCCTGCTTTCTTCAAGAGTGATAAATTTTAATCTAAAACTAAATCACGTTATTGGTATTTGAAAAAAACAAGGAGAGAAGAAAAGGAGAGTCAAGCCACTGGGAAATGCTTGTAAGTGTCTACAGTTTTGGATATTTTGTTCATTCGTTTTCTTATTTTATTTTATTTTTAAGGCATTTTCCAACTTCATTCTTGGAAAACTTATTTCACAATAATTTTGATCTAGAAATCCCATATCACAAGATTTTTACAAAATCACTTACATAGGTCATAATATACATCTAAGAAGTTTCATTGCAATTAGCACTTCAGTATATTTGAATAATACTCATGTCATATACTGATATTATATTTAATTTTAAAGAGCATAAAAATAGAACTAATTTAATTGTTAAGGATTTAAACAAATATTACATGACTTTTTTCTTATTGTCTTTATAAATTGATTACATATGTCCTCATAGACCAAAAATTTATCTTTTAGGGTCAAGGGAAGAAGGAATGTATTGTTTAATTAGTTCTTATTTTCTGATTTACTTTTCAAGATAACTTTGTGTTTAATTGTTGAAGGAAAGCATTAAGCTTTCAGAGTGGTATTTATAATACCCACTTACAAAATAACACATAGATTGCTTGCCAAGAACTAAACAAATAACATAAATGTGCTTTTCTCTTCAACAACAGTTTCTGTTTTACTGAAGATATCTTCAGATGGTACACAAAAATTAAAATTAAGTGGGTCTGATATATCCATCATTATGAAAAGTACTGTGCTTTACTGTTATTTATAGATGTGTTCTGATTTTAGTGTTCTATGCTTTGCTTTTAACCAATGTCCTAAAAGAAATAAAATTTCTAAGTAAATAGATTGAAGCAACACATGATTAAACCAGCACATATTCTTTTAGTATAAAAGCTGAGTGCATTATATTACATCAGTTATTTGCTCAAAAATACTTTACAGGCAGATGCTAGTTCCAGTTGCTGAACCCAGAAATATGTTATCTGAAATGAAAGAAATAAAGCTAATCTTCTTTCAAATTCTGTCAGGGTTGGGGAAGGAAGTGGTCGTCCCACTACAGATTCTACTAACAGTAGTAGAAAAGCCCAGGGTCGAAGATTGGCCTTCCTGAGATTTTAGAAATACAGGAATTTACCATCAGCTACTTCATACTCAGTTACAGAAGTACTCCTTATCCCTCAAAATGCTGTAATCAAAAATAAAGTGAAACAGTTCTTTTGAGTAGAACATCTGTTCTTAGTTTTCACTCAGGTCCAGATTGTCAAGAGAACGGTCTGGGAACTTGGTGAGCTATGTGTACAACAAGCAAATGTTTCAGAACAAATAGTGACCAGCCAAGAGAAAGAGCAGACAGAGAACAAAAGATCTCCAACTCAGTAACACTTAGCAGAGACAACTGGCACAGTCCCTGAGGGGGGCATATAAAATGCAACACTACCAACTCAAGGGGGCTTATGAACCACAAGCAGAAACAGAATGGGAAGTCCTGCTAAGGCAGCTCGCTGGTTCCTGGGAGATACCCAGGCAGAATGGACATCCCTCAGGTGGGGCTTTTAAGTATAAGAAATGATAAGGAGATAAATGACATCATCCAATCCTCACACCCACTGGGCATGTTGAAGCTGTCAGTGAGAGGTTCTAACAGAGGGAATCTGGAGCAGTGGGTCCTCGCTATCCTCACCCAATGAATGAATGTCCGTCTTCTCTTTCCCACTATAGACATTTTCACACTATGGGATAAACACTAGCAACTTGATTTGAAAATAGTTTCTATTTTCTAGGATATAGCACTTTTATACTTGTAGCTACTTGGTGTTTATCATTTTTTTTCTTCTTACAGGGTTAGGAAGTCAGCCTGCCTTGGGGCTGGGAGTTTTGAGGAGACAAACAAAGGCCTCCTCACTCCCCAAGACTTTTGACAGCACATGACAATTGACCTTGTACCAACCTCACACTGACTTCTACGATCCCCATTCTCTCCTTATTCATGAACAGACCATCATGTTTCTGTACTCTCCCTTCAGCAATTTCTGGTGTTATTTTTGTGGACAGTGTGTAGCTTCCAAGCTGAGTACAGAGAAAACATTACTAAGATGCTGCTATTCCAGAGACAGCAAATCACACATAAACATCCTTCTGCAGTTGCTAAGGAATACAATCAGAACAAGTGTGATAAACACCATGGCTGTCTCTTAGAACACTGCCATATTATCATCAAGTAATGGTGAGGGTGCCTTTGAGAAATTTCCTTATTACTCCCTGTCTGATTTGTATGTAGAAACAAACATTAAACTAATCTACTCAAAAATCAAGAGGAAAATAGTACAAATGAATGGAACTTAAAACACAAAAAACCAAACCAAACCAAAAAACCAAAAATAAAAAAAAATTAAAAAAAAAAACCAATGAGATCATGGGCACAGGAAGCTGGCAAAAATTTTTGCTTATGTTCAGTTTTAGTACAGGCATTAATAGTACCCCTGCTGAGCAAAGCGTTTTCTATCCTACAGCCTCTCATAAGAAATGTGGTTTAGAGCACTGATCATGTGAACAAGAAATCTCTACTTTGTGAAATTTATAAAATCCCTGCCCTCACTCACTACCTCAGGAGATCTAGACTGAAAGCAACATTTTCTGTGCCTCTGAAGGAAGCAAACTGCACTTATCAGCACATCTCCCTGAGACTTCTGGACAAAACAACAGGTCGATTAGCTTCACTGGAGGGTACTTCTGAGTAACACTAAGCCCTAGCCGAAGGAGCCTTTCTATACAATAAATACAAAGTAGTCTGCTCAGCACATACCCCTTATTATTAATCTGTTCAACCTTTGTCTTTTCTACAGCATTCTAGAATTTAATAAGAGATAATGGATTGTTTATTTTTCATTCTCTTGTTCTTCTGTCTAGAAAATGTCTATTTTTTAAACCAAAATTCCTAGAAATATAAACAGGTTGAGTAATGAATTAATTTCTAACAGTGTTGTCAACTCAGGCCTCTATGGTGGAAAAAAAAGTCATATATGTAGTTGCCATCTGATAACCAACTAACCACATATGATATTACACTTGGAATCTGCCTAGAAACTGATTTTCAATTTTATGTTATCTTGATTAAGTGTAGCTGAGAAAATAAACTTTAAATTTGATTCCATTTTAATTAATTTTCACAATGTAATCAGCCAGTTTTAGGGTGTGGAGTTGTATCATAACCAGGATATCGTTTCTTCATTTGAGGAGATCATATCTAGAAATACCAATGTAAGTTGGGTCTGGTGGCACACAAAAGCAACCTCAGTACCCAGAAGCAGAGGCAGGGGAATGTCTGTCATCAGAGGCCAGCCTGAGTGACCATAGTAAATAACAATGTTCTTATCAACTGTATCATTTAACTCAGACCAAAGAATCATTTTGCTTACTCATAGCATTTAATGGCATAACTGGTTTTTATGATAAGAAAAATGATAAAGGGTGGGATTAAATCAGCGCACATGATCAGGAATGCCAGCATTAAGCAATCCTCAAAAAGCTTCGACGTAGAATCCATAAACCTTAACACCTTGACAAGTTCCTTTGACTTTATTTCTTAAGACTTCAGTGTTTTAAGAGAAAAGGTTAAATAGCTCCATCTAGAGATACTTGTGATAGATCCTAAAGATACACAGAGAAGAAATCCTCACAGGTCATGAGACTGTAAAAAAATGTCCTGCTGAATGCTACAACGGAGCCCATAAATATATCATGCCACTGGTCACAGAGGCATCTGAAGAATATTCAGCAGAAGCCACTGTAAGCCACTCATTAGGCATGGATAGGAATTTAAGTCAATGCAATCTGAATTGAAGTAGCACAATCCAGGTAAATGCCACAAATCTCAAAGAAAGGGGGAATGAATAAACAAACCCTTAAGACATGAACTTAGCATTAGGTATAGAAACCACCAGTAAAAACAGGCTCAAGTTGTTATTAAATCTACGTTAATTGTAAGACAAAAGGTTCAGCATCATACTAGAAACCACACATGTGCTGTGAATGAAATGATGTATGAATGCAAATATAACCTCTTATCCTAGATTGTCTACAACCTTAGGGAACATAGGAGAATTCATCACATATTTATAAAATGTAAAAGTCACAAGGAGCCACACACAGAGACCCATAGTATGACAAAACACACTTACAATAAATTATGAATAAATTATATGTAAATAAAACAGATCCAATAAGGAAGATCCATAAGACATTAGTAAGAAAATAATTCTTGAGAAAGAAAACAATGATTGAGTAAACTAATAATGTAAGGGAATGGTGGTATTCTCTATAGGAGAAGAGAAAATGAAAAGATACATCACCTTCAGGGAAGTGAAAGTAATCATGGGTTCTTGGCATGGAGAGTGTAAGACAATGGGAAGTTTACTTTCTAGATGGTCTCTATGTCATAAAATACACAGTATATGATTGCCATCATTCACTGACAATCATACACACACAAACACACACACAGGGAGGGGAGGGAAAGGGAGAGATAGAGGAGGAGGAGGAAGAGGAAGAGGAAGAAGGAAGAAGGAAGAAGGAAGAAGGAAAAAGGAAGAAGGAAGAAGGAAGAAGGAAGAAGGAAGAAGGAAGAAGGAAGAAGAAAGAAGGAAGGAGAAGGAGGAGAGGAAGAGGAAGAAGAAGGATATGTGTATTTTGTGGCTTTGTGTTCTTTTTTGGATACTCATTTCATTTCAAAATTTTAAATTATATAAATAAGAACATGGATAAATGCTATAAAAATCAAATAGCATTTAATATAACGTAAAGGCTTTAATATCTTATATAATAATGAAAAGCACAAATTAAAACAAAACACCACTTTTCACTTATTATTTTGACAATCTGCATAAACAAGTAGCTTCATTAAATATATCAAGTTCATTGTTGGACCACATGAAGAATAAAATACTTCTATAGAAGGGGAATACAGTATTTTATTTTAGGAAGAAAAATTCATAACATATTCTGAATCTAAACTAAACTGCACATCTTAGAATACACGTAACATGTTTAACCACCATATGACTAATTCCACCAAAGGCACCCTCACAAGATAACATTCAAATATTTATTTGCAAGTATTTAATCACTTAACCCATTCTCACAAATGCATGTAGTGTTGAAAGATTCTGGCTATAAAAAAAATCTTTCTGCCTCATTGTAACAAATAAGTACAATAGTGCAATAATATAACAGTGCTCCCAAGATCTACAGAAAATATTTATTCTGAAACTACTGTGAGTGGCATTTTTTTTTGCCTGAATTATTTTTAAGCATATTCATTTCTTAAATAGAAAACCTGCTGTGTTTTAATATGTTGATTTCTGTGTTCTGCTATTGGGCTGAGATGATATCATCTTCAACTAGGGAGAAATGTGACATCTTCGTTTTCTAATTGTTTCACTTTTAGTGCTTTCTCTTGCCTTATTGTTCCAGCTAACACTTCAAGCACTATACTGAAGAAAAGTAGGGAGTGTAAGCTTTATCCTCAGTACTCATTTTAGAGAGGATCCCTTAAGCTTTTTCTCAGGTGACAATTGTTTCTGTGTGTGTTCTTACACATGGTATTTATTATGCTGAGACCTCCTCTTCGTGTTTTTTGGTGGCTTTTTGTCATTAAGGGACATTGAGCTTACTAAATGTTTTTATGTAGCCTTTGGGTGACAAGGCAGCTTCTGACACTGGTTCTGTCCCATTGCATTTGTTTTGTCATAGACTTGAATGACACACTTGTATTTTGGGGATTTAAGAAATTAGTCATAGTGCATGTTTTTTGTAATGTGTTGAATTTTGATTTTGAGTATTTATTAATGAATTTTGCATTCGTTAAGAGAATTGGTCTATAGTTTCCTGTTTTTGTTGTTCTTTCAATTTCTTTTTTGACCTTCTTGTTGTATTGTTATTTTACATGAATGATTTTCATGTCTCTGTCTTGAACTGGTTTATTTACTCATTTTTTTGCCTCTGCTGATTAACTATTTGTAGATAATAATGTCTTTAGAAGTATACCTTTGACTATTCTCTCAAGGATTTAAATGGTATCAGTATCTTTGTAGTTAGTTAGTAATTGAGTTACCCTGATGCTTTTCTGATTTACTTTTTTGTGGGTGTTTATTTTTTACTTTGTAAATACATTGAGTTAAGTATCTTTCCCAGTTTTATTTGGGATCTTCTTAGTAATCATTCTACTCTTGAAGCCTCAGTCCACAGTACCTACCACTCAGAAAAACAAAACAAAACAAAACAAAAACAAAAAAAAAAAAACAACAACAGCAAAACAGATGCTACTGAACCACCACCAAATAGAATATGGTATAGAAATACATTTAAAATCAGTTAAAATCAACCAAAAGAGTACCAATGACCATAGAACTGAAAGTGCAAAGAAAATAAATGTATACTGCTGTCTGAAGTAATAAATTAGGATAAATACAGAAATAGAAATTGAAGGAAATAAAAAGTGTTGGGGAAAAGAGGAAAAAATCCAAGATAAAAAAAAATAAGCATGTAGCCTATGTTTGTTATCCTTGGTTACTTTTTATGGGTAGAAATTAAATCTTTATTACAGAAAATACTGTGCACTTCAGAAACAGGCCTCAGAGGCCCCTAAGCTAGAGCTGAGCTGAATGTCTCCAACCAGAGTACTGGCTTCCACGCCCTCAGAACGCAGGGGGGAAGCTTCCAAAGGGAGGCAACCAACCAACAGTCCTACTGAGCTATGATACCTATGAACCACAACAATGGAGAGTATGGCAAAATAACCGTAAGGATTTATTCTAACCCAATTTACCTGTGATACCTATCAATATCTCTAGCTTTTCTCTTTCTGAACATTCAGGAATCTTTTATAAATCCATGGCCATTTAGAGTTAAGACAGACTCATAATTTCTATGACTAACAATCTGTGTTACAAGGGAAAAACATGCCAAACTTAAAGGCCAAAGCATATCGCTCTATTCTTTCCGCTTTAGTGAAGGCCAAATCACCATTGTGAGGTAGGGGTGAGCTAATACTAAAGCCCCTTAGGCTACTGTGCTACCACAGTTAGAAGACTTTTTCAAATACAGAAGTGGATGCTCACAGTCAGCTATAGGATGGAGCACAAGACCCCCAATGGAGGAGCTAGAGAAAGTACTCAAGGAGCTGAAGAGGTCTGCAACCCTATAGGTGGAACGACAATATGAACTAACCAGTACCCCCAGAACTCGTGTGTCTCTAGCTGCTTATGTAGCAGAAGATGGCCTAGTTGGCCATCATTGGGAAGAGAGGCCCCTTGGTCTTGCAAACTTTATATGCCCCAGTACAGGGGAATGTCAGGGCCAAGAAGTGGGAGTGAGTGGGTAGGGGAGCAGGGCAGGGGGAGGGTATAGGGAATTTTCAGGATAGCATTTGAAATGTAAATAAAGAAAATATCTAATAAAAAAGAAAGAAGACTTTTTCAGATAACAACTAGACCCATAGATGCCTTTGCATAAGCTGAATTCCACTGTGCTTGGTGTGACATAGCTTTGCTAACATCATGTCTGTTCTTCTTGTGTGCTCAGCTCTGTTGTGCTTTGGGATAATACCTGTTTTCCACTTTTATTAAATTTTTTTCATACAGTATATTTTGAGCATGTTCTCTACTTCCAACTTCTCTCAGATCCTTCCCACTTCTCTATATACCTGACGTCATGTCTTTTCTCTACCCTTCTCATTTTCTCAAAACAAACAAGCAAACAAAACAAAATATAAAACACATAAACAGTAAAAAAAAAAAAAAGACATAATAAAAATAACACACGCACATTGGGTTCATTTTGTTTGGGCCATACGCCTGAGTGTAGAGCCTGCCCTGGAGTTTGGTTGATAAAACTAGTAATATTTCATTGGGGGAAACTGATTTTACTTTTGCCAGCTGATATAAACTGTTTGTTTGGTTGGGTGTTTTTGTTTGTTTGTTTGTTCTTGTTTTTTTCGAGACAGGGTTTCCCTGTATAGCCCTGGCTGTCCTGGAACTTTGTAGACCAGGATGGCCTCGAACTCAGATATCCGCCTGCCTCTGCCTCTGCCTCCCGAGTGCTGGGATTAAAAGTGTATGCCACCATGCCCAGCTCAGATATAAACTGTTAATAGCTTCTTTGTTAAGGGTAGGACCCCATATCCAGTTCTAGGATTAGCCTTCTTGGCTTTGGGATTCTACCTGGCTTGAACCTATCTATACAAGTGTAGCATGCTGTTATAGTTTCTGTGAGGTCATACGTGAAACCTGTAGTGTGTACAAAATACTGTTTCCTTGGAGTCACCCCCCACCTCAGCTTCTTGTAATCACCCCTCATTCTGCATGGACCACTGAGTCATCAGGAGAGGTAGAGATGAAGGCATCTGATTTAGGATCTCGTGATCCAAACTCTCTTCCTCTCTGCATAGTGTGCCATTGTGGAGCTCTGAATTAATTCCCATCTTCTTCAATAGTTCCTGATAAGGGTTGAGCAAGGGACTGATGTACAGTTATTGTAATATGTCCTAAGTACTTATTTTATTGCCAGGTTTCTTTGGTTGAATAATAATAGTAGATCTTCTCGGTCCATAAGCCCTGCCTAGTCTCAGGTTCTTGGTCATACTATATTGCTGAAGGTAAGATTTACTTACGTCATTGAACCTAGAGCCATTTAGCTGAGGCCCAACTAGAAGCTTCACCCCTACTGCCTAGCATTTATAGCATTGGAAGGTATTTGCACACTCAAGGAGAAAGGTAATTATCAATGTCACTCAGCTACAAGAGCCACCTGTCTGAGAGATGTACTGGTGCATTAGTGGACAATTGTTATAGATTATTCTGACATTTACACAATACCATAAGATCAAGAATTAGACTTGCTTTTCCTAAACGGTATCCTCAGCACCGAGTAAACTTAGCACTTAGTACACACTAACTGTTTGCATAGCACATAATTGTGGTCTCTGTATGTTGGGCGACAAAATCTGTGATTGTCATACTTATGCAAATATGCCTTTGCAATATATGTGGTCACATTAAAACATTAGTGACGAAAATAAATATCTGTGCTCCCATGAGCCACCTTAAGAGGAAGAAGATCTGGATGCCTTGAAAGTGATCTTGATCTTCTAAAGAGTGTAACACAGTGCTCCTCCAGGCAGCATCTACCATGAAGTTTCCACATTAACCACAGTCATCTGCATTCTCGGGTTTTTGTCACATATTCATATACCAGTTACTTTGTCTGTTAGAAAATCCTTTGAAATGAGTGGCAGTATTGCTGTTCTTAAGGACTTTGGGAAATACTGATTGACAAATGCAGCTGTCATTCAGCACACTATTTTTGTGTATCAAGGTATGAATAATGACATTATGTTTATACTTTTCCTATGAATAGATAATTAAGTTATTTTGAAAACTTTAAATTTATTTCATCTGATTGATTAGTACCAAGCCTGAAAATTGTCTAGTAATTGCCACCTAATTTAAAAAAATATCTTGAATAAATCAGAAAATGGAATTGTTGATATATACAGTATACATACCTTCAACTGAATTCCTTAAGGAGAATCTCTTTCCAAATATTGTACCACCAATACTTTATAACAGTTTTATAAACTATTATAAATCTACTGTTGGTTATTTAGCATGCCATTGTGATTCTATTGTCTAATTTCATGATACCTAATGAGATAAAATACTTTTTAATAATGGGGGAACATTAAAATCTTCCAACTGCATTCAGTGTAGACAGCCCCAATTTTATTGGCAAAATCCAAGTTATCATAATCAAAATTTTCTCCATCAAGCCTCATCAAGCTGTTGGCCTTAACCACAGCTGTGTCATAGAGTATCTTTCCAACCTATTTGAGCTGGTGCTTCGTGGGCATTGTCATTCAGAAAGAACATGGTGTATTCATGGTGTATTGTTCTGTCTTCTTCAGGGTCAGAGCTTGATGGTGGCTCCCCTGGGTACACTCTCCTGGGGGGTGTGGGGATGGGTGTATTTGAGTATTTGAGCTGCCTCTGCAAGCATGTGGTTTCTTCCGCAGAATATGGGTGGCACATGGATCACATTCTTACTGTGGTCATCGGTGCCTTCCAATTTTGCTTTGGCTCTAGAGGGTTAGAAGGTTCCCTCTTGCTTTACCCACCGTCTTAAGGAATAAAAGGTGGAGTATTGTTCATTTGTGCACTGGCCAATTGCATTTGCTCTGTGTGTCAAGTGCATGTTCACATAACTTCCTCACATTTTACTTTTGTAGTCTGTCTTTGTCCGATGAACTTATGAGATTTGCTTTCATATTCTGTAGTTTACCTGCTCTGATTCACGTGTCTTGCTAAGTCTGTCTCCATTCTCAACCATCACTTTTTCTTCCCTTTGTAGCAATTTTAATGAAAAACAGTTTAATATACAATGATTGCCTTTATGCCGTGGTTTTACTGAAATATTCATTCCTGTCCTGAATTCCTTATGATATTGTTATTTTTTCTTTTAAAATACTTACCATTCATATTTCTTATGTGGTTCTGGTTCTCACCTATTGTGTGTGCTGGGAGACAGTGTACAGACACGTCCATAAGCATTCTAGTACCTTCATAGCATTGCGACACTGATCCACAATGATATCTCTGCCATGTATCCAATTCCATTTTGTGTTTGAGTGATTTTCTAAAAGACTTGCTTTATTGGTTCTATATTACTCTTGTTCAATTTAGTGTGATTTCTGTCTTCTTATTTGACAGAAAGTCCTCTCTGTCTGTCATGTTGGTGAAAAAAAATAGAAAAATTCTTTACAAATACAACCTAAATATCTAGACACTAAAAAATTCTGTCAGAAATGTGTCCTATATCATGGCAGACTGAATTATCCTAGTCAGAATGATATGATAAGTAGAATAAACTTGATTTCAAATATGATATAAGGAATATGAAGATCAAATTATATTTATATTCTGGTGGCCAGAAGGATTCAGAAGTCAAGGATTGTTGTTCAGTCTTTGAAGTTGACAGCAGTATTAGTCAAGCGTAAACAAGTTATTTAAATTGAACACATGCCACTCTATGCTCATTATGGTTACAGTGTTTTCAATAATAATAAACATATATAAGGGAGAAACAAAGCAAGGGTTAATCTAAAGGGGTCACGATAATATAAGGCCAGTCTAGCTCTGCAATGGAAGAAAATCAAAGGGGGAGTTTGTAATCAGTTTGTTCAGTAAAAAGAGTATCAATTGTTTTTTCAGTAAAAGAGATACTACAGAAGCTGTGAGCAAAAGAAAGAAAATTCTAAATATTACAGAAATACAGTAAATACAGTATCATCAATTCCAGATTTGAGTGACTTTGGCTTAATACAATAGATGTTTCCTTTATTTTTAGAATTGTGTGACATTGCCTGACTACAACTGCTAAAAGTCAAGACATCTAACACTAACCCAGTTTCTTTCCTGGGAGACAACTCTTTCAGCCTTCTGCCCCTACCTGCACCATGCTTTCACAAGACTATTCTCTCCACCACCTTTGAAACATTGAGTGATGTCCTAGATGTTTAGAGTAATCAACACAGACCATGTGAGCCTTTTCATCTTTTCTTTTCAGTGTCTTTTAGAGTGAATGACTGAAAAGGGGAACATTCTCTAGATTCTATCTGTCTAGCTTGCTAGCTAGCTCTGTGTGTGTCTGTCTGTCTCTGTCTCTCCGTCTGTCTCTGTCTCTTTATCTCTGTGTCTGTATCTCTTTATCTCTCTGTATCTATGTTTTTCTGTATGTGGTTCTATCTGTCTGCCTCTGCTTCTTTCTTTCTCTCTTTCTCTGTGTGTGTCTGTTTGTCTGTCTCTGTGTCTCTGTGTCTCTGTCTGTCTGTTTCTGTGTCTCGCTGTCTCTCTCTATGTCTGTGTCTCTCTCTCTCTCTCTGTCTCTCTGTCCCTGTGTGTGTCTGTATGTCTATCTGTCTCTGCCTCTGTCTCTCTGTATCTTTCTTCTTTCTGTCTCATTAACTCCCAGATCCCTTTTTCTAAGCCTACAGCACTTTTAGTTTCTCTCCACATAGTACTCACCTTTCACCTTTTAGTAACTTGGATTACTGCGAGTCACTTCATTAACTTGCTAAGACTAATTTCTCTAAAACCAAGCTCCCACTCAGGCTTCCTGTAATACATACTGCTAGTTAATATCAGTCAGCAAAGTAATGTATTATCTTCAAAAGTCTTTCATTACTTTTTCATCCTTTTCTAATAACATGAACCACCTTATTTGTCAGTGGACAACTATTTCCATAATAAATACCTGACACACAGCAGTAGGATAACTGAATAATTTCAGAACACTAAATGAATATTGTCTGTCTTTCAATCCTTGAGGGCACGTACTTCAATGACCACATGGCATTTGCTTGTGATATGTTTCAAGCCTAGAATGTGTTCTTGTTTTACTGATTATTTTGGCCCCATATGAACTTTAAGGTACTGTAAACATCACTGTTCCCATGCAACACTCCTTATATCTTCAGCTCCAACCAGTTTTCTTCCTTGGTTTCCATTGCATTTGGATTTGCCAACACTGGCATTTCTGTATTTGATGGTTTCTTGTTGAAACACATTCTGTACCCATAGTTTGGATAAAAGTTTCCAAATGGTCGAATCCAGGTGCTTTGCCACATTAGGTTAGAAACATGATACAGGATTTATAAATATTCATCACTTCAGTACCAGTGTGGAAGCAGAACAGCTAATGAACTATCTGTGAGAGGCAAGGAGAAGGAGAAGCATATATATACATATTGGAACTGTGGAGTTTTTTTTAAATGTACAGATATTTTTATTAGATATTTTCTTTATTTACATTTCAAATGTTATCCCCTTTCTGAGTTTCTCCTCCAAAAATCCCCTATCACCTCCCCCCTCCTCCTGCTCCCCAACCCACCCACTCCCATTTCTGGTCCTGGCATTCCCCTATACTGGGGCATAGATCCTTCACAGGATGAAGGTTCTCTTCTCAAATTTCAGGTACTTTATGTCCCTCATTTGAGTTCTAGCAAAGCTGAGTGTTTCAAGCTAAAAATGCACATAATAATAATACTTTCATTAGAGGGATATTATAAGTATTAAGGCTATATTCTTTTAAATCTCTTAGCACAATTCATGGAACATTCTGTAGCACATAAGAATTGTTATCATAACCATCTAATTAACTTTGATAAAAAAGAAAAAATTATATACAACGCTTTCTATAGCAGTACTCATATTGTACATTAAGTCAGAAGGAACACACTATCACCAACAGCTGTATAATGCTACAGTGTACATTAGATGCATGGGTGTATGAGATTGTTAGCAGACTTAAAATATCTAAAATAAAATTTGCCTTGTCATGAACTCTTCATCATTGAATTTTATTCTATCTATTTCCTTCTCTATTGCAAAGAAAGAAACCAAATGTTTTAGTTAGGCTTACTATTGCTATGAAGAGACAGCATGAACCACAACAACTTCTATAAAGAAATATATTTAATTGGGGCTGATCTACAGAGGTTTGATCCATTATTGTCATTGCAAGAAGCATGGCAGCACTCAGACGTACATGGTGCAGGAGAAGGAGCTGAGAGATCTACATCTGGATCATCAGGAAGAGAGAAAGACACTGGACCTAGCTTGAGCATTCGCGAACTCAAAACCCACCAGTGACACATTTCCTCCAACAAAGCTACATCTAATCCAACAAGACCATCCTTCCCAATAGTGCCACTCTATATGAGCCTATGGGGACCATTTCTATTCAAGCCATCACACCAAGGATTATTGTGTAGCCCAAGTGACTAAAGTCCATAAGAATACATAGAGGATACTTTCCTCTTACCTTGCCCTTGGTCAAGACACACAAATTATCTGGTCTCAATCCCCTATTTATAAGTTGCGTATTATGATGGCTAAGATAGTATATGTAATGTAGTCATTTTTGTTCTTGACCCATAAATATCTTTGGAAATATGAAGTTATGCTCACTATTACCATCCATCTCTATAAAGAAAGGTTCTTCCCTGTAGTATAGGAGCAGGGAAGATGGATAGGGAGGCGACTCCTGATACAACTCTCTTCTAATAAAAAAAAACCTATTGAGGCACATCGTCATAGTAGATTCACAGATACATTTTATTATCATAGTTTGCTTTTCTTTGTCATTATTCAATATCATAAATATGTCATAAGCCATCAGTTTTGCTATGAGCCTAGTAGAATTGAAGATACAAAAAAATTAAACCCTGAATGAAAGTTGTTACTAAAGAATACAGTGAGGGTATAGGCTGAAGACAAATGTCAAGTTTCTTGCCTTTGCATCTAGAAAGAAGAATAATCATAAATGAATAAGGGATCTCACAAAACGCCACATTTGGAATGGGTAAGTGTGAAAAGGCCTAACTCACATTTAGTTCATAATGTCAACTGGCTTCTTTTACTGTAACTCCAGTACACTCAGGAAAACACATATGCAAAAGCTTTCCATTTAGTAATAAAATAATAAGAGAATGATAATATTCATATAAAGTTATGAAAATATGAAAGCCTAACATTGTAAATACCATCCCAATTGATAATAACCTGACAATGTTGCAGTCTTATAGCTAGAACTATATATTAGCATCCCAAGCTTCACCTGGCCCTCTATGGATTTATTGTCCTCCTATGTTCATTTTCCACTCAGTTGTGTAAAGACCAGACTCTAACTTTCCATTCTTCACTATGTATTTAATGGCAAACAGACTGGCTCACTTACTACAGGTAAGATCACAGGGGATCTCTACCAAGGTTTTCATGTACATATCCTCATATATTCCCTCATATAATCTACCTTTATTCCTGGCATATTATTCATTGTAAGCTCACATACTTGTTACAACATCTTTGTAACTAAAAATTGATATATGTGGCTTGTTCCTAGTCATTTAGAGAAACGAGAATGCAAAGGTTTTGAGAACTCTGCGGGTCCCAAGACACACATTGTTATCAGAGATTGAGTACAGGTATACATGCTATCTTTTTATTTCAGTGTTTATGCTGTAATACATTTCTTTCCATAGTATATTTAATGCACCATTTTTCATATTTTTATGCTTTTCTTTTTGCTGGAGTTTTTGCTGTTTAAAATGGTTCAAAATTGTATTTTTCAGTGCTACCTAATGTTCCCAGTCACAAAAAAAAATTATGACAATTCTTGTGAAGAAAATACATATTCTCCTTCCGGTCGGTGCCAGCACCGGGTTACCTAGGATGCAGAGTCAGTGGACACCCCCATGGTCCCTAGAGGAATCTCCACGCGATCTTAGGATCACTGGTGAGCAGAACACAACATCAGTTCCAATCCAATCATGCAGGACCTGAGACAGCAGTAGGGAAGCAGAAACCCAGCCTGACCAGGGGCACAAGTCTCTTCAGGTCTGCACCAGCACCAGGTCAGGGTCACCTTGGGCTCTGAGTCGGCGGACACCCCCACAGTCATTAGAGACTCTCCAAGCGATCTTAGGATCACTGATGAGTAGAAGACAACATCAGTTCCAATCCAATTGTGACAGGCCTGTGACAGCAGGAACAAGGACACTGGAGCCCTTCCTGACCAGAGGCTCAGGTTCCTTTTGATCAGTACTGATTTACCTTGGTTTTGAACAGACTAGACAGCTCCATGGTCCTCAAAGGAGACACCACTTTCAGGCACTGTAACACACCAAGGATCATAGGATAACAGGATCCCAGGATAACAGGAGCTGGGTCACACCAGTATTTCAGGGTCTCAGAGGAATCTTAACTGCCAAGAACTCTGACATATCCAGAATCCCAGGTCCACAGGAGCCCACAATCAAAGGATTACAGAGAAGGCTGGACACTGAGGAGTCCTGAATCAACTGGGATTATAGGAAAGACAGACTCCAATCAGATATATTGAGGGCAGCAAGCACTTGAGATAATCACATGGCAGGAGGCAAGCCTAAGAACAGAAGCAAAAGAAACCAAGGATACTTGGCATCATCAGAACCAAACTCTCCAACCATAGTAAGTCCTGGATACACCATCACACCAGAAAAGCAAGACATGGATCTAAAGTCACTTCTCATGATGATGATGATGATGATGATGACTATGAAGATGGAGGACTTTAAGAAGGAAATACAGGAAAACACAGGTAAACAGTTAGTAGCCCTTAAAGAGGAAACACAAAAAACCCTTAGAGAGTTACAGGAAAACACTGTCAAACAGATGATGGAATTGAACAAAACCATCCAGGATCTAAAACTGGAAGTAGAAACAATAAAGAAATAACAAAGGGAGACAACTCTGGAGATAGAAATCCTAGGGAAGAAATCAGGAACCATAGATGTGAGAATCAGCAACAGAATACAAGAGATGGAAGACAGAATCTCAGGTGCAGAAGACTCCATAGAAAACATGGGCACAACAATCAAAGAAAATGCAAAATTCAAAAAGATCCTAACTCAAAACATCCAGGAAATCCAGGACAAAATGAAAAGACCAAACCTATGGTAATAGGTATAGATGAGAAGAAAGATTTTTTCAATGTAAAAGGGCCAGTAAATATCTTCAACAAAATTATAGAAGAAAACTTCCCAAACCTAAAGAAAGAAATGACCATGAACATACAAGAAGCATACAGAACTCCAAATAGACTAACCAGAAAAGAAATTCCTCCCGACACATAATAATAAGATGCACTAAAGACAGAATATTAAAAGCAGTAATGGAAAAAGGTCAAGTAACATAAAAAGGCAGATCTATTTGAATTACACCAGATTTCTCACCAGAGACTATGAATGCAAGATGATCCTGGACAGATGTGATACACACCCTAAGAGAACACAAATGCCAGCACAGGTTACTATACCCAGCTAAACTCTCAATTACAATAGATGCAGAAACCAAAGTATTCCATGGCAAAACCAAATTCACACAATATCTTTCCAGGAATCCAGCCCTTCAAAGGATAATAACAGGAAAACACCAATATAAGGACAGGAAATACACCCTAGAAAAAGCAAGAAAGGAATCCCTCAACAAACCTAAAAGAAGGCAGTCACAAGAACAGAATCCCAACTCTAACAACAAAAATAACAGAAAGCAATAATTACTTTTTCTTAATATTTCTTAATATCTCTTAATAACAATTGACTCAATCCCCCAATAAAAAGACATAGACTAACAGACTGGCTACACAAAAAGGACCCAACAGTTTGCTGCTTACAGGAAATCCATCTCAGGGAAAAAGACAGACACTACCTCAGAGGGAAAGGTTATAAAACAAATTTCCAAGCAAACAGTCTGAAGAAACAAGCTGGAGTAGCCATTCTAATGTCAAATAAAATTGACTTCAAACCCAAAGTTATCAAAAAAGACAAGGAGGGGCACTTCATACACATCAAAGGTAAAATCTTCCAAGATGAACTCTCAATTCTGAATATCTATGTTCCAAATGCAAGGGTAGCCACATTCATTACAGAAACTTAGGAAAACTCAAAGCACACATTGGAACTAACACAATAATAGTGGGAGACTTCAATACCTCACTCTCATCAATGGGCAGATCATTGAAACAGAAACTAAACAGAGACACAGTGAAACTAATGGAAGTTATGAAGCAAATGGATTTAACAGATTTCTACAGAATATTTTATCCTAAAACAAAATGATATACCTTCTTCTCAGAATCATGGTACCTTCTCCAAAACTGACCATATAATTGATCACAAAGCATGGCCTCAACATATAAAAAAATATAGAAATTTTCCTATGCGTCCTATCAAGTAGGTTTCATTTCCAGGGATGCAGGGATGGTTTAGTATATGGAAATCCATCAACGTAATCCATTATATAAACAAACTCAAAGACAAAAACCACACGATCATCTCCTTAGATGCTGAGAAAGTATTTGACAAAATCCAACACCCATTCATGATAGAAGTCTTGGAAAGATCAGGAATTTAAGGCCATACCTAAACAGAATGAAAGCTATCTACAGTAAAACAGTAGCCAATATCAAAGTAAATGGAGAGAAGCTGGAAGCAACCCCACTAAATTCAGGGATTAAAAAAGGCTGCCCACTTTCTCCCTACCCATTGAATATAGTACTAAAAGTCCTAGCCAGAGCAATTAGACAACAAAAGGAGGTCAAGGGGATACAAATTAGAGGGGAGAAGTCAAAACATCACAATTTGCAGATGGTATGATAGTATATATAAGTGACCCCAATAATTCCACCAGAGAACTCCAAACCTGATAAACAGCTTCAGTGAAAGAGATGGATATAAAATTAACTCAATCAAATCAATAGCCTTTCTCTACACAAAGGATAAACAGGCTGAGAAACAAATTAGGGAAACAACACCCTTCACAATAGTCACAAATAATATAAAATACCTTGGTGTGATTCTAAGGAAGTGAAATATCTGTATGATAAGAACTTCAAGTCTCTGAAGAAAGAAATTGAAGATGATCTCAGAAGATGGAAAGATCTCCCATGCTCATGAAATGGCAGGATCAATATAATAAAAATGGCTATCCTGCCAAAAGCAATGTACAGATTAAAAGCAATCCCCATCAAAATTCCAACTCAATTCTTCAACGAATTAGAAAGGGTAATTTGCAAATTCATCTGGAATAACAAAAAACCTAGGATAGCAATAACTCTTCTCAATGATAAAAGAACCTCTGGTGAAATCACCATGCCTGATCTAAAGCTATACTACAAAGTAATTTTGATAAAAACTACATGGTACTGTTACAGCGAGAGATAGGTAGATCAATGGAATAGAATTGAAGACCCAGATATGAACCCACACACCTATGGCAACTTGATCTTTGACAAGGGAGATAAAACCATCCAATGGAAAAAAGACAGCATTTTCAAACAAATGGTGTTTGCTCAACTGACAATTATCATGTAGAAGAATGCAAATTGATCCATTCTTATCTCCTTTTACTAAGGTCAAATCTAAGTGGATCAAGGAACTCCACATAGAACCAGAGACACTGAAACTTATAGAAGAGAAAGTGGGGAAAAGCCTGGAGTATGTGGACACAGGGGGGAAATTCCTGAATAGAACAGCCTGTGCTGTAAGATTAAGAATTGACAAATGGGAGCTCATAAAATTGCAAAGCTTCTGTAAGGCAAAAGACACTGTCAATAGGACAAAAAAGCCAACAACAGATTGGGAAAGGATCTTTACCAATCCTAAATCAGATAGGTGACTAATATCCAACATACATAAACAACTCAAGAAGATAGACTCCAGAAAATCAAATATCCCCATTAAAAATGGGGCACAGAACTAAACAAAGAATTCTCAACTAAAGAATATCGAATGGCTGAGATGCACCTGAAAAAAATGTTCTATATCCTTAATCATCAGGGAAATTCAAATCAAAACAACTCTGAGATTCTACCTCGCACCAGTCAGAATAGCTAAGATCAAAAATTCAGGTGACAGCAGATGTTGATGAGGATGTGGAGAAAGAGGAACACTCCTTCATTGTTGGTGGGATTGCAAGTTTGTACAACCACTCTGGAAATCAGTCTGGCAGTTCCTCAGAAAAATTGGACATAGTACTACCAGAGCATCCAGAATACCTGGATATATCCAGGGCATATATCCAGATGTTCCAACTGGTAATAAAAACATATGCTTCACTATGTTCATAGAAGCCTTATTTATAATAGCCAGAAGCTTGTAAAGAACCCAGATGTTCCTCAACAGAGGAATGTATACAGAAAATGTGGTACATTTACACAGTGGAGTACTACTCACCTATTAAAAACAATGAATTTATGAAATTCCTAGGCAAATGAATGGATCTGAAGAGTGTCATCCAGAGAGAGGTAGCACAATCACAAAAAAACACACATGATATGCCACTGATAGGCAGATATTAGCCCAGAACTTAGAATACCCAAGATACAATTTGCAAAATACATGAAATTCAAGAGTAAGGAAAACCAAAGTGGATATTTTGCCCCTTCTTAGAATTAGGAACAAAATAACCATGGAATGAGTTACAGAGACAAAGTTTGGAGCTGAGACGAAAGGATGGATGATCCAGAGAATGCCCCACCTGGGGATCCATCCCATAATCGGCCACCAAATGCAGATACTAGTGCATAGGCCAGCAATATTTTGCTGACATGACCCTGATATAGCTGTCTCCTGTGAGGCTATGCCAGTGTCTGGCAAACACAGAAGTAGATGCTCACAGTCACTTATTGGATGGAACATAGGCCCCCAATGGAGTAGCTAGAGAAAGTAACCAAAAAGCTGAAGGGGTCTGCAAACCTATAGGTGGACCTATAATCCAAACTAACCAGTACCCCCAGAGCTCCTGTCTCTAGCTGCATATGTTGCAGAAGATGGCCTAGTCGGCCATCATTAGGAAGAGATGCCCCTTGGTTGTGCAAACTTTATATGCTCCAGTACAGGGGAACACCATGGCCAAGAAGTGGGAGTGGGTGGGTAGGGGAGATGGGTGGGGGGGAAGGTTTAGGGGACTTTCAGGATAGCATTTGAAATGTAAATGAAGAAAATACCTAATAAAAATGGAAAAAGTTAAAAAGAGAGAGAGAGAGAGAGACAGAGACAGAGACAGAGACAGAGACAGAGAGACAGAGAGAGAGAGAGAGAAATGAATACTCCCTAATGTTTAAGCACTATTAAAACAAACTGAAGCTTTTTCCAACTTAAAAAAAAAAAAAGAAGGTTCCCGGACCACTCAGAGACTAGTCTGAGTAGGTGAGAGTGTAGACTAGAGGAGCTAACAGCTTCTGGGGCAAGCGGAAGGCACACAGCTTCTGGGGCACACCCCTTTCAGGTTCCAGACATCCAGGCACCTTCTCTGCCAGAGGTGAGGTGTCCACCTAGCCTGGGAGGGCTTTGCCGGAGCACCTGGGGGAGACATCTTGGTTCCCCGGATCTCTCAGAGACTAGACTATGTAGGTGAGAGTGCCGACTACAGAAGCTACACAGCTTCTGGGACAGGCCCTGTTTTGGGCGTTCATCTTCTGCTAGGAGGCAGGTCCGAACGCCAGATATCTGTGTATCTTCCCTGAAAGAGGAGAGCTTGCCTTCAGAGAGTACTCTGACTCTCTCAGGAGAGAGCTAGACTCCCAGACCTGCTGACAGAGGCTAACAGAATCTTGGGAGTAACAAGCTATAATGAGAGACAACTATAGCAACTAACTCCAGAGATTACCAGACAGCTAAAGGCAAATGTAAGAATATTACTAACAGAAACCAAGACCATCATCAGAACCCAGCACTCCCACCTCAGCCAGTCCTGGATACCCCAATACACCCGAAAAGCTAGACCTGGATTTAAAAGCATATCTCATGATAATGATAGAGGACAACAAGAAGGACTTTAATAACTCACTTAAAGAAATACAGGAAAACACTGCTAGAGATGTACAATCCTTAAAGAAAAACAGGAAAACACAACCAAACAGGTAGAAGTCCTTAAAGAAAAACAGGAAAACACAACCAAACAGGTGATAGAATTGAAAAAACCATACAAGACCTAAAAAGGGAAGTAGACACAATTAAGAAAACCCAAAGTGAGGCAAAGCTGGAGATAGAAACCCTAGAGAAAAAAAAATCTGGAACCATAGATGCAAGCATCAGCAACAAAATACAAGAGATGTATGAGAGAATCTCAAGTGCAGAAAATTCCATAGAGAACATGTGAACAACAATCAAAGAAAATGCAAAATGCAAAAAGATCCTAAGTCAAAACATCCAGGAAATCCAGGACACAATGAGAAGACAAAACCTAGGGATAATAGGTGTAGATGAGAATGAAGATTTTCAACTTAAAGGGCCAACAAATATCTTCAACAAAATTATAGAACAAAACTTCCCAAATCTAAAGAAAGAGATTCCCATGAACATACAAGATGCCTACAGAACTCCAAATAGACTAGACAAGAAAAGAAATTCCTCCCAACACATAATAATCAGAACAACAAATGTACTAAATAAAGATAGAATATTAAAAGCAGTAAGGGACAAAGGTCAAGTAACATATAAAGGAAGGCCTATCAGAATTACACCAGACATTGCACCAGAGACTATGAAAGCCAAAAGATCTTGGGCAGATGTTCTACAGACACTAAGAGAACACAAATGCCAGCCCAGGCTACAATACCTAGACAAACTTTCAATTACCATAGATGGAGAAACCAAAGTATTCCATGAGGAAACCAAATTCACACAATATATTTCCACAAATCCAACCCTTCAAAGGATAATAACAGAAAAAAAAAGTCAAATCTAAGTGGATCAAGGAACTCCACATAAAACCAGAGACAGTGAAACTTATAGAGGAGAAAGTGGGGGATAGTCTCAAATATATGGGCACAGGGGAAAAATTCCTGAATAGAACAGCAGTGGCTTATGTTGTAAGATTGAGAATCAACAAATGGGAACTCATAAAATTGCAAAGCTTCTGTAAGGCAAAAGATACTGTCAATAGGACAAAAAGGCCACCAACAGATTGGGAAAGGATCTTTACCAATCCTAAATCAGATAGGGGACTAATATCCAATATATATAAAGAATGGCTGGGAAGGACCTGAAAAAATGTTCAGCATCCTTGATCATCAGGGAAAAGCAAATCAAAACAACCCTGAGATTCCACCTCACACCAGCCAGAATGGCTAAGATCAAAAATTCAGGTGACAGCAGATGCTGGCAAGGATGTGGAGAAAGAAGAAGACTCCTCATTTTTGGTGCAATTGCAAGCTTGTACAACCACTCTGGAAATCAGTCTGGCAGTTCCTCAGAAAATTGGACATAGTACTACCAGAGGATCCTGCAATACCTCTCCTGGGCATATATCCAGAAGATGTTCCAACTGGTAAGAAGAACACATATTCCACTATGTTCATAGCAGCCTTATTTATAATATTCAGAAGCTGGAAAGAACCCAGAGGTCCCTCGACAGAGGAATGTATACAGAAAATGTGGTACATTTACACAATGGAACTCAGCTATTAAAAAGAATGAATTTATGAAATTCCAAGGCAAATGGATGGACCTGGAGGGCATCATCCTGAGTGAGGTAACCCAATCACAAAAGAACTCACATGATATGTACTCACTGATAAGTGAATATTAGCCCAGATAATTAGAATGCCCAAGATATAAGATACAATTTGTGAAACTCATGAAACTCAAGAAGAAGGAAGACCAAAGAGTGGACACATTGCTCCTTCTTAGAATTGGGAACAAAACACCCATGGAAGGAGTTACAGACACAAAGTTTGGAGCTGAGACGAAAGGAAGAACCATCTAGAGAAAAAAAGAAAAAGACAATACAAGGACGGAAACTATGCCCTAGAAAAAGCAAGGAAGTAATCCTTCAATAAACCTAAAAGAAGACAGTTCCAAGAACAGAATGCCAACTCTAACAACAAAAATAATAATAGGCAACAATTATTTTTCCTTAATATCTCTTAATATCAATGGACTCAATTCCCAATAAAAAGACATAGACTAACAGACTGGCTACACAAATAGGACCCAACATTTTGCTGCTTACAGGAAACCCACATTAGGGAAAAAGACAGACACTACCTAAGAGTGAAAGGCTAGAAAACAATTTTCCAAGGAAACAGTCTGAAGAAACAAGCTAGAGCAGCCACTTTAATATCGAATAAAATCAACTTCCAACCCAAAATTATCACAAAAGACATGGAGGTGCACTTCATACTCATCAAAGGTAAAATCTTCCAAGAAGAACTCTCAATTCTGAATATCTATGCTCCAAATGCAAGGGCAGCCATTTTCGTTTAAAAAAAAAAAAGTTAGTAAAGCTCAAAGTACACATTGCACCTCACACAATAATAGTGGGAGACTTCAACACATCACTTTCATCAATGGACAGATCATGGAAACAGAAACTAAACAGGGACACAGTGAAACAAACAAAAGTTATAAAAAAAACAAGTGGATTTAACAGATATTTACAGAACATTTTATCTTAAAACAAAAGGATATACCTTCTTCTCAGCATCATATGGTAACTTCTCCAAAATTGACCATATAATTGGTCACAAAACAGTCCTCAACAGATACTAAAATTTTGAAACTGTCCCATGATCCTATCAGATCACCATGGACTAAAGCTGATCTTCAATAACAACATAAATAATAGAAAGCCAACATTCACATGGAAACTGAACAACACTTTACTCAATGATACCTTGATCAAGGAAGGAATAAAGAAAGAAATTAAAGACGTTTTAGAGTTTAATGAAAATGAAGCCACAACATACCCAAACTTATGGGACACAATGAAAGCATTTCTAAGAGGAAATCTCATAGCTCTGAGTGCCTCCAAAAGAAACTAGAGAGAGCATACACTAGCAGCTTGACAGCACATCTAAAAGCTCTAGAACAAAAGGAAGCAAATTCACCCAAGAGGGGTAGATGACAGGAAATAATCAAACTCAGGGGCGAAATCAACCAAGTGGAAACAAGAAGAACTATTCAAAGAATTAACCAAATGAGGAGTTGGTTCTTTGAGAAAATCAACAAGATAGATAAACCCTTAGCCAGACTAACTAGAGGGCACAGGGACAGCATCCTAATTAACAAAATCAGAAATGAAAAGGGAGACATAACAACAGAACCTGAAGAATCCAAAACACCATCAGATCCTTCTACAAAAGGCTATACTCAACAAAACTGGAGAACCTGGATGAAATGGACAAGTTTCTAGAGAGATGCCAGATACCAAAGTTAAATCAGGATCAGATTAATGATCTAAACAGTCTTATATCACCTAAAGTAATAGAAGCAGTCATTAATTGTCTCTCAACCAAAAAAAGCCCAGGACAAGATGGGTTTAGTGCAGAGTTCTATCAGACCTTCAAAGAAGATCTAATTCCAGTTCTTCACAAACTATTCAACAAAATAGAAACAGAAGGTACTCTACCCAATTCATTCTATGAAGCCACAATTACTCTGATACCTAAACCACGGAAAGACCCAACAAAGATAGAGAACTTCAGACCAATTTCTCTTATGAATATCGATGCAAAAATACTCAATAAAATTCTCGCTAACCGAATCCAAGAACACATCAAAACAGTCATCCATCCTGACCAAGTAGGTTTCATCCCAAGGATGCAGGGATTGCTTAATATACGGAAATCCATCAACATAATCCACTATATAAACAAACTCAAACACAAAAACCACATGATCATCTCCTTAGATGCTTAGAAAGCATTTGACAAAATCCAACACCCATTCATGATAAAAAGTCTTGGAAAGATCAGGAATTCAAGGCCCATACCTAAACATGATAAAAGCAATCTACAGCAAACCAGTAGCCAACATCAAAGTAAATGGTGAGAAGCTGGAAGCAATCCTGCTAAAATCAGGGACTAGACAAGGCTGCCCACTTTTTCCCTACCTATTCAACATTGTACTTGAAATCCAAGCCACAGCAATTCGACAACTAAAGGAGATCAAGGGTATACAAAATGGAAAGAAAGAAGTCAAAATATCACTTTTTGCAGATGATATGATAGTATATATAAGTGACCCTAAAAATTTCACCAGAGAACTCCTAAACCTGATAAACAGCTTCAGTGAAATAGCTGGATATAAAATTAACTCAAACAAGTCATTGGCCTTTCTCTACACAAAGGATAAACAGGCTGAGAAAGAAGTTAGGGAAACAACCCCCTTCACAATAGTCACAAATAATATATAATACCTTGGTGTGACTCTAACTAAGGAAGTGAAATATCTGTCTGATAAGAACTTCAAGTCTCTGAAGAAAGAAATTAAAGAAGATCTCAGAAGATGGAAAGATCTCCCATGCTCATGGATTGGCAGTATCAATATAGGAAAAATGGTTATCTTGCCAAAAGCAATCTAGAGATTCAATGCAATCCCCATCAAAATTCTAACTCAATTCTTCAACGAATTAGAAAGGCCAAATTGCAAATTCATCTGGAATAACAAAAAACCTAGGGTAGCAGAAACTCTTCTCAATGATAAAAGAACCTCTGGTGGAATCACCATGCCTGACCTAAATCTGTACTACAAAGTAATTGAGATAAAAACTACATGGTACTGGTATAAAACAGACAAGTAGATCAATGGAATAGAATTGAAGACCCAGAAATGAACCCACACACCTATGGCCACTTGATCTTCGACAAGGGAGCTAAAATCATCCAGTGAAAGAAAGACAGCATTTTCAACAAATGGTGCTGGCACAACTGGTTGTTACCATGTAGAAGAATGCAAATTGATCCATTCCTATCTCCTTGTACTAAGGTCAAATCTAAATGGATCAGGGAATTCCACATAAAACCAGAATCAGTGAAACTTATAGAGGAGATAGTGGGGGATAGCCTCAAAGATATGGACACAGGGGAAAAATTCCTGAATCAAACAGCAATGGCTTGTGCTGTAAGATTGAGAATCAACAAAGAGACCTCATAAAATTACAAAGCTTCTTTAAGGCAAAAGACACTTTCAATAGGACAAAAAGGCCACCAACAGATTGGGAAAGGATCTTAACCAATCCTAAATCAGATAGGGAACTAATATCCAATATATATAAAGAACTCAAGAAGGTGGACTCCAGAAAATCTTATAACCCCATTTAAAAATGAGGCTCATATCTAAACAAAGAATTCTCAGCTGAGGAAGCCTGAATGGTTGAGAAGGACTTGGAAAAATATTCAGCATCCTTGATCATCAGGGAAAAGCAAATCAAAACAACCCTGAGATTCCATCTCACACTAGCCAGAATGGCTAAGATCAATAATTCAGTTGACAGCAGATGCTGGCAAAGATGTGGAGAAAGAAGAAGACTCCTCATTTTTGGTGCAATTGCAAGCTTGTACAACCACTCTGGAAATCAGTCTGGCAGTGCCTCAGAAAATTGGACATAGTACTACCAGAGGATCCTGCAATACCTCTCCTGGGCATATATCCAGAAGATGTTCCAACTAGCAAGAAGGACACATATTCCACTATGTTCATAGCAGCCTTATTTATAATATTCAGAAGCTGGAAAGAACCCAGAGGTCCCTCGACAGAGGAATGTATACAGAAAATGTGGTACATTTACACAATGGAGTACTACTCAGCTATTAAAAAGAATGAATTTATGAAATTCCTAGGCAAATGGATGGACCTGGAGGGCATCATCCTGAGTGAGGTAACCCAATCACAAAAGAACTCACATGATATGTACTCACTGATAAGTGGATATTAGCCCAGATACTTAGAATGCCCAAGATATAAGATACAATTTGTGAAACTCATGAAACTCAAGAAGAAGGAAGACCAATGTGTGGACACTTTGCCCCTTCTTAGAATTGGGAACAAAACACCCATGGAAGGAGTTACAGACACAAAGTTTGGGGCTGAGATGAAAGGATAGACCATCTAGAAGCTACCATACTCAGGGAACCATCCCGTAATCAGCCTCCAAATGCTGACACCATTGCATACACTAGCAAGATTTTGCTGAAAGGACCCTGATATAGCTGTCTCTTGTGAGACTTTGCTGGGGCCTAGCAAACACAGAAGTGGATGCTCACAGTCAGCTATTGGGTGGAACACAGGGCCCTCAATGGAGGAGCTAGAGATAACAACCAAGGAGCTCAAGGGATCTACAACCTTATAGGTGGAACAACAATATGAACTAACCAGTACCCCTTGGAGCTTGTGTCTCTAGCTGCATATGTATCAGAAGATGGCCATCACTGGAAAGAGAGGCCCATTGGTCATGCATACTTTATATGCCTCAGTACAGGGGAATGCCAGGGCCAAGAAGTGAGAGTGGGTGGATAGGGGAGTGGGAGGTTAGGGTATGGGGAACTTTCGGGATAGTATTTGAAATTTGAAATGTATATAAATAAAATATCTAATAAAAAATAATAAAATAAAAAAAGAAGCAATTGCTCTATCCTGGCCATGTGGAACCAATAAGCTGAGAAACTCAAGTGCACAACTGTCCAATAAACTTTCAGAAAACTCGAGGGATCTAGAGAGATGCCTTGCCAGTTATGGTGAAGTATGTCCACCATGACTCATAAGTAAGCTGTACGCTTTTAATTATGTTAAAACTAATTTGAATGATTAATTATTATATCCTTTTATTGACATAATGATGATGATAACTACATGTGGCTGCTGATTGTCATATACTTGTCAGCACAGATCTTAAACAACTGAGACTATAGCTATGTGAGAACATCTTAAATCCTTGCTGTTTCCAGGCAACCTGTCCCCCTCACTTTTATATGACAGTAGATATGCTCTGTCTAAAAAAGTACAGCACCGTGCTGGATAGTTTTATGCCAACATGACACCAGCAAATGTCGTGTGGGAGAAGGGAGTCTCAGTTAAGAAAATGCTTCCAGAAGATGAGACTGTATGGAAACCTAAGGTACAGTTTGGGGAAAGTGTTTGTGTGTGTGTGTGTGTGTGTGTGTGTGTGTGTGTGTGTGTGTGTGTGTGTGTTGAGACAGGGTATCACCAGGAAACTCTCTTGTTGTGCTAGAAATTACTATGTAGAAAAGAAAGACTGGACTTGAATGCACAGAGATCCATCTTTCTCTGCCTCTTGAGTGCTGGGATTAGTAGCATGTACCATGACATGTAGGGCATATTATTAGTTAGTGATAAATGGGATAGGGTGCAGCTCATAGTAGCTGGTGCCTACTCTGGAATGTTATTTCTGGGTTGTATTAGAAAACAAAAGACTTAGCAAGCCATGGGAGAGCAAGCCAGTAAGAAGTACCCTGTCTATAGCCTCTGTATCAACTCTTGCCTCCGGGTTCCTGCCTTACTTGAGTTCCTCTCCTGATTTCCTTTTTTTGGTGACCAATAATGTGGAAGTATAGCTGAATAACCCTTTCCTCCTCAACTTGCTTTTCACCATGGTGTTTTATCATAGTAGTAATAACCATGACTTATACAAATATTAAATTCATAAAACCATTAAAGAAGAAAAAGAGGAGGGGAAGTAAGGGAAGGAGGAAGAGATATATTTTTCTCATAGTATTGTAACTATTTTCTATGTTGAGAGAACATAGATAAAGTCTTTATAAGTGTGTTATGGATACGTCACTGATTAAAAAGCAATGGTTACAAGGTAGTTTCAATAATTATTTTATATCGTTTAAAATTTCATCCTCCATCCAACGTTTGAGAAATGAGGGAGCCCTTCACAGCCTTTTCAGTAGCTTCACTTCCCACACAGACTCACTAAAAAGCACCAATAAGAAAGAAAGCATATTATAGGAAATAATTAATTCTTCAGGCTCATTATCCTAACTGTGATCTTTCCTCTATTATGTCTCAGTGAAATATGGAGTCAAGTACAGAAATGAAGATGAACAACAGCTAAGGTCGAAAACGGGAACCACAAAAACCAAGCATCAGGACAGCAGCAAAGCCAATGGCGTTCTATCCAGGGGGCAGGTCACATCACTTGAGGTCCGAGAAAACCAGGCAGAGTAAGAAGTTATTTTTTCCTAAGAGATGGAGTATTTCATATACACATATATGTGTGTGTGTGTGTGTGTGTATCCCTTTTTATTAGATATTTACTGTATTTACATTTCAAATTTTATCCCTTTCCTAGCTTCTCCCCCCCCCGAAAACTCCCTATACCTTCCCCCCATCCCTGCTCACCAACTCATCCACTCTGCTTCCTGGCCCTGGCATTCCCCTAGCATAGAGCCTTCACAGGACCAAGGGCCTCTCCTCCCATTGAGGTCCAATAGAGCCATCCTCTGCTACATATGCAGCTAGAGCCATGAGTCCTGCCATGTACTTTCTTTGTCAACATATATTTTAAAACTTTTGGCCACATGACAAACAGGAATAAGGCCTCAAACACCATGAGTTTAAATTACTGGAGGGGAGCCTTCTTAAACTTTTTGCAAAATTAAGAACAATTTGTTAAGTGTTGCTCTTAAGTTGTATGTCTCCTTATAAAGCCATCTTTTGCCTGCTCTGTGTTGTTAATCAGGATATAGGCCACTCAAGAAATAGGAGGTTAAATAGTTCAAAATCTGCAGTCCTGAAATCTGTCCATTTCTACCAAATCAGAATCTGTGATGATAAGAACTGCAATCCATGGTAAACTGGGATGTTTACCATGATAGATGTGCAAATCAATTTTTTATTAGAAGAGATTTGGAGTATGACAAGAAAATCTTCTGAACTCACAGAGCTGCCCATGGACAGAAAATCAAAATGAAATTCTTTAAAATGATTCTCAATGGATAGATACTCAAATGAGTATATGTGATACTCACCACATATACTCAAGAAGACCATCATCTTAAATGGTTACAAATAACTGTATACTTTCAAGAAAATCAGAATGCTGGAGTTGAGGAATTAGGTCAATAGCATAGCCTTGTCTAGCATATACAAGGCACTGGCTTTGATCCTGCAACTTTGAAATAATGATGATAATAATAATAATAATAATGAGGGGAAGGGGAAGAAGGGGAAGAAGCAGAAGAAGAAGAAGAAAAAGAAGAAGAAGGAAGAAGAAGAAGAAGAAGAAGAAGAAGAAGAAGAAGAAGAAGAAGAAGAAGAAGAAGAAGAAGAAGGAAGAAGAAGAAGAAGAAGAAGAAGAAGAAGAAGAAGAAGAAGAAGAAGAAGAAGAAGAAGAAGAAGAAGAAGAAGAAGAAGAAGAAGAAGAAGAAGAAGAAGAAGAAAATAATAACGGTAACAATAAAATGATAAATTGAAAATTAGGCAAATCTGTGCTGCAAAGCATCAGTGCTAAGTGTGACCCTAAACCTCATGGTGACATGAATAACTGTTCAAGCATCTGTTGTTTATTCTTCTTGAGCTTGTCTTTGTCAGGCAGTCATCAACACTCCTTAAATAAAGCAATTAAGGGAGCTCATTACCAATGTAACCGAACTGATTCTATGGCTACATTAATTTGAACCCACATCAACATTCTACTCAGACATGAATTGTAGGTTGTACTAAGTCAGAAATCTTCAAGAAGCCTGGAGGAAGAGTTTGGGAGGGCTATATTTAGACACTCAAAGCAAAGGATTGACAACCTACTCACACTCCAAATAGCTGTAGAATTTACTGGTTCCTCTTTCAGGGAAAATTTCCCTTCCCAAGTCCACTGACTAACAGAAACAAAACAACTATAGAGAGCAGCTCCTAAACAGATCTCTTGATTTCAAACCTCAATGGTATTCGTGCAGGTGATCATTTATCAACAAAGATGAATGTGAAAGATCTTCCATAAATCATAGTCATAAATTTCAATACCCTTGACAAATGAGATCATGAACCCACTATATTCTGGGTCAATCAAAGCATCCTCCATGACTGCTGATATTGTACAAGCAACAGGTTTTAAGCAAATAACACATAATATAATCTGGGCCAAGGAGATGGCCCAGTGTTTTAAAAACATTAGCTGCACATTCTGATAACACCCAAATAGAAAGTGAAAAGGAGTGGTAGCCATCTGTAGTCCCAGCATCCCTACACTGACATTGCAGGCCAGGTAAGGAGACTCTTGAAAGTGTGCAGTTCAGTTAGTTTGGAATACACAGAACAGCAGGGGAAACAAGAGAGACCCTGCCCCCTTAATATGGAAGGAGAAAAATCAACTCACAAATGTTGTCTTTTGACCTGCATTTTTAACAATTGAGCATACACACAATTAATTCATTCTAAAAATATTTAAAAATAGATAACATAGTATAGACAAAGACATGGGGGCAGGAGCCATATGGTGCTAAAGCAAGTTTTCTTCCCCATGTGAGTGACAGTGGGGTTACTATTTATGCTAGGAGTCCTCTGTTGATGAAACAAGATGACTTCCTCTACCAGAGAGCCACTGCTCTGCTGAATAGTTGTGTGGAAAAAACAGTACAAATTCACCTTTCATGAAGATCTTTGACCAATTCACATGTGTGCCAGCTGTACCAGATCCATTCTCTGCTTCAGAGTCCTGTGAAGATCCCGTGGAAAAGAGGACTTCCCGAGGCTGGTCATCACAGAGCAAGCCAGTCCCTGTCTCTGATGTGGTGGTCAGGTAAGAGTCTGAGTACCCGAAGCACTCAGAGCTTACCATGGAATATGATAGCTTCAATGGAAACATAGTCAGGGCATTGCTTACTAATGATGCTCAGGCTGATGAAGACAAATGTGCCATGCCTAATATCCAGGCACAACACATGTTTTTGATGTCTGTGAATGGAGAACCCTCCTCAGATGACCATTGTTCAGCATGTGACCAGGCCTGAGATGGTACGTCTTAGGACTGTTCCTCATTGCTGGCAGATGTGAGCTTCCACATAGGCCTAGAATCAAAGCCAGGTCAGGAAACAACTGTGAAACACTGCAAGCAGAATGATGTAGACGTGACAGATGAGCTTGGTGTGTTGCCCTTTTCTTCTCACACCTGTCTCCATCCCACTGAATTGTCCATAGATGTTATTGGTTGTTTGAGTACAGCGCTTGGACCACTCATGAACCACAATGCTGATCAGAGAAAGAAACCTTTGTATATTGGCATCACTGTGTTTACAGTAGAGAGGAAAAAGAAAAAGAAAAGAAAAGAAAAAGCGGACTTCAACTTTAGATTGCCTTGAAGAGCCTCTTCTGAGGATGTCATTTATTCGGTCACATTGACAGGACCAGCCAGCATGCTCCCAATTGAATGAGCACGTGGGACAAGAGACTCCAGATACCAGTCGGCTTCAAGATGCTGCCAAGGGCAACAGTGTACACAAGGAAAAAGATGGTTCTTTCAAGCTACTCATTCCAGCAGCCCTTTATGTGGGGACATACATTACCAGTGCTTGAGGCATCCAGTTGGAAGAAGGTGTCTCGGGACTTTCTGAACACAAGGTTTTAAATTCAGTGGCTTCTAGAGCCTTGGCAATACACGACATGTGTGCCTCACCACACCATGGTGAAAACTCCCCATCTGGTATTCAGTGGTTCTTAAATGTATTCATTGACTGCTGCAGCAGCAAGTCAACAAATTATCATTGGTTTCAATGCCCACAAGATAGACAATATCCTTAAAAGCAGTGTAAGAAAAAGAAAATGATGGTTCTTTGGAACCATGATGGGTGAATGAAAGATGATGGGTGTCACCCCAAGCCCTGTTATGAAGCATTGCCTTATGCATCCCAGTGGTGAGTGCACTGCTGCCAGTCTCAGAAGGCCCTTTCTGGCTGTAAGATAGGCTTTCATGACAATCACCTGCCTGACCCAGCTTTAAGCCAGCAATCCATAAGAAACCAAGAGGTAGCAAGACAGCAGTGTACTGAGGTCCATGTGAGAGGCAACAGAAAGACTATGAAACATGTGTGTAAACATTTAGACATGTGGCCTCAACCCTCAACCTTTCAGAATCTCTCTGCTCGATCTCTCGCCAATATTTAGGCATTTTAAAAACTCTTAATTTACTTAATTAAAGAAAAGAAAACCTTTTAATTCCAAGAGGTTAGTCCTGTGGCTTTATATAGTGTGCCTCACGTTAGACCAGAGTGTTATTCCATGGCTTGACCCATCCAGCTGTGGAGAACACTGCCTGTTTTTCCCATTAAGGAATCTCAGAGAACACCGGGTAGTCTCCCCACAGGAGATCCTGAAGTGGTACTGCACTGGCTCCATCTTTGAAGTGACTGAGAAGGAAAGGAAAACCTTTGGATGAGAATTGTACCTAAAAAAGAAAACTCAGGTGCTTCACCTTAGGCCTCATGTGTTGGAACCTGTGTAAATGATGTTTGGTGCTGGTGGTGATGTTTACAGCCTGTGGTCTTTACAGTGTATATAATGGTTAGGTTTTCATAGGGCTAGGAAAGTGCACATTAAACCTAACCACCTTTACCTATAGACAAATACAGGCTTTCACCCCTCTGTCAATAATGTGATTAAAATCCAGCTATCCATGATGAGCAACTAGTTAAGCTAATCATCACAATGCAGCCAAGTTAGTGTTGTGGCTACTATGTATTGTCTCCTCAAAATGTGAACATACTGTATGACATATGAATGTCCTCCAGGTAAACGATGAATACTTCCTAAAAGAATTAGACACAAGGAGACTAAAAGGATATGACATATTAAACTTCTAAAATTAGGTTCCACAGCCAACCAATCAAAATAATTCTGGGAACTTAAATAGATAATATTTAAAGGAATTAGAATATTAAAATGCATCAGTATTTATTGCAGATCTCATCTTCAGATTCAAGGGGCTCCACAAAACCCAAACATAGCATATCATTAAGGTACAGTCCTATAAAAATGTCATTGGTAAGGGCACCCACTAAGTCCACAACAAGTTCTAATGCTAATCATCCTTACCTGCCTGCAAATTGGATTTCTTCAGCTCAATCTTCTCTTCTCTCTGGGATGTTTTATTTACTTAATTTCATGTTTGGCTTTAGTTCACTGCTGGGTTTTATTCTTCCTCTCAGGTATATGGTCTCAGCGCCTTCTGCCTATTTCTCATGTTTATCACAGTTTCTCAATCAGAAAATGCCCTCAGTCCTCCTCCTCTTCTTATATGATCGGGTACTGATTTCATCTAAACATCATGTGCATGACACATTCCAAAATGTATACTTGCAGCTCATGGAATTCTCCTAAAACCCAGGTTCCTACACAGAATGACTGTTTATTAATGAGCCTCCAGGAGGTAGTGTTGGCCAAGGGAAGATTTCTATATGAAACAAACAGATCCTAAAGAATTGCTGCAGATTACAGACTAAGCAGAACCCACATTCCCCAGCATGCCATGGCAAAAGAAAAACAACAGCTTTGGCTGATGGTAACCCAGCCTCAGCTTCTATGTTTATCTCCAACTGAGTGGATTCTACCATGTAGACTCCTGAGATTCAACACTGAATTCTGGTTATTTCCCTCCAGTTGTCCCACCTACAATGCTTTCCCACACCCACCATGGTCTTATGCATTCAGTTGCTCAATCCAAAAACCTTGGATTTATTCTTAACTCCTATTCATGTCTTAGAAAGACTCTTTCTTCAAAATACACATATAGTTCTCATTTACATGACCTTAGCTGCATGCTGGCTGAACCCAAGCCCCTGGTCTGAACTATAGCAAAAGCTTTTGGGGAAGAGTAAATCACTGGCCCAGTTCTTTCCTCCTTTACTGATGCATTTTACTATCATTAATTTGGAAGATCTGATTTTTTTTTAATTTTTCAAGACAGGGTTTCTCAGTGTAGCCTTGGATTTCCTGGAACTCACTCTGTAGACAAGACTGACTCTGAACTTATAGAGATCTGCCTGCTTCTGGCTTCCAACTTCTGAGATTAAAGGTATATGCTACCGCTGCCCACCCTGAATAGTTTTATAAAGGGCCTAATAAAATCCAGAATTATTGTCCCATGTTTAAATGGGAGGCATTGTCATATTACTTCTCTTGGCAAATGCAAATTTAGAATAAGCTAAAAGGAACAGACTTGTGTATGAAATATTACCAAGAAAATATACCTGACTAGTTTCCTTGTCTGAAGAACACAAGAAAAAGTGGAGTTCAGCCAGCACAGTGCATCCAGCTTAACATGGAAAGGGCTGTGCCATAGCTACTGATGAGTAAAACTCCTAAGGAGATGCATAACCTTACTCACAGGTGATCTATAATTTCCCATTTATGGCTAAAGAAAAGGTATGGCTCCCAGTACAAAAAAAGTATAGCCAGTAGAAGACTTCCTCTCTCCCATCTCTTAAAATCTTGCCTTTAAACAAAAGTTAAAGACATTTTTATTGTTGCTGTTTACTTATTCTACCCAATTTGCACTATTTTAACTTTCTATTTCAGATCAACATCGCTAATAACAAAATAAATATAAGGATGTCTTTATTTTAACAATGTGTTCATGTTATTGTGTTCTGGATAATTTTTGAAAGTAAGAACAAACTTAAGCATAATAAATTAGAGGGACAAGACAAGTGATTCTGTTCCCAACTTTGCATGTTTATAAAGTCACCTTCCAGGAAATTTCAGGCAACTGAGACCCAAAGTAAACATGGCACATCTTTCTTTATAGATAGTAGTCACTATTTTGTGTCTTAAAGGAATGAAAACAAAACATTTTTACACAGCATGACAGCATAACATCTGTGTTTTAGTTTTAGGTAGTGTCACTCAAAGATTAATAAACATATTTTGGTCTTTAAAAAGAAACATTAAGATTGTATATTAAGAATCAAGGACATTGTCAAATAAGATATAATTTAAACCATATCTGAAGATGATACGTCTTTCGACTTTCTGGAATGTCTTCTCATTTCTAATAGAATTTCAAATGTCTGTGTTTCTTCCTTGAAGTTACGATATTCAACAAAAGCCTGAAATAATAGTAATCACCACATTATAAGGAAATATTAAAATTAGGAAGAAATACATATTTAATTATTAAAAATTCATAAAAGGTTATAAAGATGCAATGTACTCCTCTTTTTTATTTGACCTTTTGCTAAATAAAATATTTATGCTTCAGATATATTCCTTAGAAGGTTAATTTATCAACAGAAATATCAGGCATAATCTTCATGTTAATTGACTCAAACCCAGTGATTATTCTACTCAAATGATTAAAGATTAAGGCATAAAAACAAAACTATCTGGAAAGAATGTAGTGACTTTCAAATGATATTAAATATCCTCACTCTAATAGCCAAATTCCATTTGGAATGCTTGGAAATTGATGCTTTGTGTATTTATGTTTTCATTTTTTCTGCCCCCCCTTTTTGTGGTTTGCCTCTTTCAAACAAAATTAGCCACTGAGCATAGGCACAGAGTTCTCAATCTCTCTCTCTCTCTCTCTCTCTCTCTATATATATATATATATATATATATATATATATATATATATATTCTCTCTCCTTGCCCCTGCTCCTTGTTTCTGACAGTGCTTACAAGATTCCTCCTTTCCTCTTACCAGAGATAGATTTTTTCCACCACAGACACATAAACTTCCACATTTCACTGGTATTCATGAGGGGTACCCTGCCATAGAGCCATGCTGAAGGACAGTTATCCAAGTAAAAAAGTCATGTCCAGGTTCCATTCCCTCTAAAGCTCAGGAAAAATATACAATAGGAGGTAGAAATTATGTAAGAGCCAGAAGAGTGGGTAAAGAGCAAAGAAAAGCCATTCCCTAGACTCAATAGTGTAGGCTTAACTTTTTCTCAACCCTAATATTAATAACAGTTCTTAAATACTTTAATGTACCTTCTAGCCCATCACCCATCAGAGGTAGTGGAAAAGAAAGGTTATTAGGATACATGGGAGGGGAACATGTATTGAAATGATTCTTTGGAGCAAATCCCATCTGTGTTGTCAGAAAATCACAAGTTCAGTTCACAGGTCAGCAACAGATAGCTTGATCCACTCTGGAAGACTTCACTGATATACCAGCAGTCCAGTAATGTCATATTGGGACAGCAGTGGTAGCAAGTCCTAGCAGTGGCTAGGACTGAACCAGGCCTCAGCTGAATAGGCACAAGTCAACAGGAGGATTAGAACCACCAGAGATACCAGGAGAAGTTCTCAGCTGTGCCTCTCTCAAGGAAATGAATACCAGCGAAGATGAGAGGCCAAGAATCATTGAAAACATAGCTCTATAAGCAAGTTCCACTCAATTTATACTCCCTCCAAACATCATGTGTCGTCCACGGATCACGATGCATCTTGACTCAGCACATGAGTCTGTCTTAGCAAAACTCCATGTGAATCTGCATCAGCTACCACTCTGTCAATCAGCCAGAGTCTGGGGAAACCACAAGAAGCTGTCAGCACACCACCATAAGTTTTTTGCTGTGATTCTCTCTATGAAGTCCTGGCAAGTGGAGCACAATTCTGCAATGTAAGGCGGACCAATACATGTGTGTCATTAGTTAAGATCCTTCATCATGCATCCTTTCATGTGTTTGCTTTAGCAAAACATCCTTTCACTTGTGTCCACCTCAGGAAAACACTCCCTTACATGTTTGTCCCAGCAAAACACCATCCAACACAACTGACTTTCCAAAGAACCCTTATATTTCCATTTCACAGTACAATTATTACAATCATTTCACATCAACTGTACGTATCTTCACTGAGGAAACCTATGAAGATGGGAAGAGATTCCTGTCTATTGATAGATTCTGGAAATGTAGTCATTGTCTTTAGTTGTGTGCCCCGAACTGACCATCTTGGACTCCAGTGGACTACAAACCAATGGCCACACAGATAGAGCTGGTCAGTCTTGGTGGGTTACAAAACAAAGCAAACAGATTAGAGTGTGAGAAAGAGATTTGTAAGAGTAAGAGGTGTGGACAAGGGTGGGTGTGAAGTGGGAGGTGAGAGTGGTCAGTATGAAAAGTGTACATGTGTGAAATTGTAACAAACTACAGGAATTGTGTAAAATGTGTAAAATGAATAAAGAATAGCCATATCCAATGACAATTCTTTGCTGAATTCTTCAGAGAAGTGACCCAAAGTGAGTATGTCTGGGCTGAAACTATCTGCATTTGTACTCATTGCTAAGGAAGGATATTATCCTTGGCCTTATCTCATTTTCACAATTATAATTTTGGTAATTCTCAAGCCACCTACGTTTGAATCTAGCCTCATTTAAAAGATGCTTTTAGAGGGGAAACTGCCTAAGAAGGAGCCCCAGAGGAGACAGTGGTGGTCAGTGTATCTGTATCTGAACAAAATAAGTCCTGAAGAATTGTTTCTGCTTCTCAAGTAAGCACAACTGAGGGTGATGAGATTTGCTGTGAAGTGTAAAAGAGAAACAGGATTTTGATCAGAAATTCCCTAGTTCTAGCTCATCCTTGGCCAAATGCCTCCAGAACTGCATTTACATTCTTGATGGTGTTCCAGTAAAAAGACAATTTATTTTATGTGACTTGTTATTTTTCTATAGTCTTGGCTGGCTTGCTCAGGCTAAAATTCTAATTGAATAATTCAAGCATCTGCTGAAAATTATAAGCTTGCATTGGTAAGAAGCAAAAATCAGACATCACACAAAAGCTTTAATCACGAAAGCAATTATAAGTCTTGGATTTACACTCTTACCAACCACCATGACCAAGGCAACTAACATATATAGTTTTTCTCATTGGGTACATAAATAAACATTAGGAAATTCATCCACACACTAAATACTACTGTGAATCTTTGAAGTAAAAAATTTTGGCCTTTATTGCTAATCTGCTTTCATCTCTAAAATGGGCAGTGAGGGTTAATTGAAAGTAAGGTGTGCCAAAGAAAAGAGATGGAGCTGGGAGCTGATGGGTGTCATCGCTTGAATGTTCAGAATTCATTTGAATGTTGTGAAATTACTTGTATGTAGTAATATGTATGTATTTGTGTGTATATTATGCATACAAGTGAACATTATATGGCTGCCTCCATAAAAATGCACAAGTACATGTCATGAATGTGTTTGAAGACGAGATTTTCAATGTAGGTGGTTTCCTCTATTTCTCTGAAACTAGCTAGTTCACTGATTAAACCAGAAAGCTAACAAATTCTATGAATTAGCCTGTGTCTTGTCCTACTCTATTACACAGACATGTACTTGATTGCAGACACGTACTTCCATACCTGGCTTTTCATGTGGGTGCTGGAGATCTGAAATCAGATCTTCATATTTACACAGCAAGCACTTTACTGGCAGAACCATCTCCCTGGCACTGAGAGTGCTTCTGCATATAATAAAACAGAAATGTAATTTAAACAAATAGAGTCTCAGTACTTCTAGTCATACATTTCCAAGGGAATCACTACATAAAAGGCCCTAGTAAAATAAGAAAGTACAATCAGATTTCATTGTCTTTCCACCAAACACATGTAAAAATGTGTATGCAACCCCATCTACAATACAATTTCAGGATTCCAACTTTTTCTCTAAAATATAAATACAACATCTACAAATTTAATAAATATATGGAAGTATTAAATAAGCATGCTGGCTAGCTTTATATCAATTTTATACACAAACTAGAGTTTTCTGAAAGGAGGGAACCTATATTGAGAAAATGCCTCCATAAAAATCTGGCTGTAAGGCATTTTCTTAATTAATCATTGATGGGGAAATGCCAGCCCATTGTGCATAAGGCAACCCCTCAGCTGGTGGTCCTGGAATCCACAAGAAATCAGGCTAAGCAAGTTATGGAGAGCAAGCCAAGAAGCAGGACCCCTCCATCCCCTCTGCATCAGCTCCTGCCTTCAGGTTCCCATCCTTTGACTTCCTGTCCTGTTTGAGTACCTGTCCTGACTTCCTTAGATGATGAACTGCAATATGTAAGGGTGAGCCAAGTAACTCCTCCCTTACATGCTGTTTTGATCACAGCAATAGAAACTCTAAATAGGAAACAAGGAATTGCAAAGTTTCAAATTTATAGTAGTTCCCTATTGATCTGAGAAATCAACAATGAAGAAATTCAAACAGCATGATAAAAATTTTGATGCAATTATATGTGTCACCTATGTGTGACACTTGGTATTTTCTCATGTTTAAAGAATGGTGACTGGATCATAATGGGACATAATAGTGGATTGGATTATAATTATACAGTTGACAAAAGTAGAATTATCAAAATAAAATTGAGGGTTTTTTAATTCTTATATATCTGAAATTTTAGTAAATAAAAAGAGCTTCCATATTTTCAAATATTGAATTGAAAATTTAAATATTTAAGAAAATTAGTCAAATGATTACAATAAATGGGGGAAATATAGCTGATTTTAGTTCAATGGTTTACTCATCTGTATCATGTTATTTTAGATACAGTTTCTCTATGAAGATCGGATTATCCTGAAAGTCACAGAGATCAGCCTGCCTCTTCCTCCCATGTTGGAATTAAAGACTTGCATTATTACTCCCACCTGTACCATATTCTTCAGTGTGTTTATCAGTAGATGAAGCCAAGATAATACATGTAAATTGCTATAAATATTGAACCCTAAGGACATACAATAGAGATTATTTTCTTATAACAATATATACAAAATGAGCTCATAGGTACACATTTTATGGAATTAACAGTAATCAAACAATGGTGGGAAATGTTTCGCCTAGTCTGTAAGAGAATATTAGTGAGTTTAAATAACAAGCACATTCTTTAAATATTTTATGTGCTAAAAGGAGGAGGAGGCAACATTGAAGAATACTGTCAAGAGAGATGTATAAGGGAGAAAGCAAAGAGAGAAGATAGCATAAACTCTTTTTCAGTGGTGATTTTTTTTTCACTGTGATACTCAAGTATAACCAAATGTATGGGCCAATCATTTAGTTTTATACACAGTTTTATAGTTTTAAATACTCAACTCTTTTTTTTTATATATATATTTTTATTACATATTTTCCTCAATTACATTTCCAATACTATCCCAAAAGTCCCCCATAGCGCCCCCCACTTCCCTACCCACCCATTCCCATTCTTTTGGCCCTGGCATTCCCCTATATTGGGGCATATAAAGTTTTCAAGTCCAATGGGCCTCTCTTTCCATTGATGGCCGACTAGGCCATCTTTCGATACATATGCAGCTAGAGACAAGAGCTCCAGGGTTCTGGTTAGTACATCATGTTGTTCCAACAATAGGGTTGCAGATCCCTTTAGCTCCTTGGGTACTTTCTCTAGCTTCTCCATTGGGAGCCCTGTGATACATCCAATAGCTGACTGTGAACATCCACTCCTGTGTTTGCTAGGCCCCGGCATCGTCTCACAAGAGAGAGCTATATTTGGGTCCTTTCAGCAAAATCTTGCTAGTGTATGCAATGGTGTCAGCGTTTAGAAGCTGCTTATGGGATGGATCCCTGGATACGGCAGTCTCTAAATGGTCCATCCTTTCATCACAGCTACGAACTTTGTCTCTGTAACTCCTTCCCTGGGTGTTTTGTTCCCAATTCTAAGAAGGTGCACAGTGTCCACACTTTGGTCTTCATTCTTCTTGAGTTTCATGCGTTTATCAAATTGTATCTTATATCTTGGGTATCCTAAGTTTTGGGCTAATATCCACTTATCAATGAATACATATTGTGTGAGTTCTTTTGTGATTGTGTTACTTCACTCAAGATGATGCCCTCCAGGTCCATCCATTTGGCTAGGAATTTCATAAATTCATTCTTTTTAATAGCTGAGTAGTACTCCATTGTGTAAATGTACCATAATTTCTGTATCCATTCCTCTGTTGAGGGACATCTGGGTTCTTTCCAGCTTCTGGCTATTATAAATAGGGCTGCTATGAACATAGTGGAGCATGTGTCCTTTTTACCGGTTGGGACATCTTCTGGATATATGCCCAGGAGAGGTATTGCTGGATCCTCCTGTAGTACTATGTCCAATTTTCTGAGGAACCGCCAGACTGATTTCCAGAGTGGTTGTACAAGCTTGCAATCCCACCAACAATGGAGGAGTGTTCCTCTTTCTCCACATCCTCGCCAGCATCTGCTGTCACCTGAATTTTTGATCTTAGCCATTCTGACTGGTGTGAGGTGGAATCTCAGGGTTGTTTTGATTTGCATTTCCCTGATGATTAAGGATGTTGAACATTTTTTCAGGTGCTTCTCTGCCATTCGGTATTCCTCAGGTGAGAATTCTTTGTTCAGTTCTGAGCCCCATTTTTTAATGGGGTTATTAGACTTTCTGGAGTCCACCTTCTTGAGTTCTTTATATATATTGGATATTAGTCCCTTATCTGATTTAGGATAGGTGAAGATCCTTTCCCAATCTGTTGGTGGTTTTTTTGTCTTATTGATGGTGTCTTTAGCCTTGCAGAAGCTTTGTAGTTTCATGAGGTCCCACTTGTCAATTCTCAATCTTACAGCACAAGCCATTACTGTTCTATTCAGGAATTTTTCCCCTGTGCCCATATCTTCAAGGCTTTTCCCCACTTTCTCCTCTATAAGTTTCAGTGTCTCTGGTTTTATGTGAAGTTCCTTGATCCACTTAGACTTGACCTTAGTACAAGGAGATAGGAATGGATCGATTCGCATTCTTCTACATGTTAACAACCAGTTGTGCCAGCACCATTTGTTGAAAATGCTGTCTTTCTTCCACTGGATGTTTTTAGCTCCCTTGTCGAAGATCAAGTGACCATAGGTGTGTGGGTTCATTTCTGGGTCTTCAATTCTATTCCATTGGTCTATTTGTCTGTCACTATACCAGTACCATGCAGTTTTTATCACAATTGCTCTGTAGTAGAGCTTTAGGTCCGGCATGGTGATTCCACCAGAGGTTCTTTTATCCTTGAGAAGAGTTTTTGCTATCCTAGGTTTTTTGTTATTCCAGATGAATTTGCAGATTGCACTTTCTAATTCGTTGAAGAATTGAGTTGGAATTTTGATGGGGATTGCATTGAATCTGTAGATTGCTTTTGGCAAGATAGCCATTTTTACAATGTTGATCCTGCCAATCCATGAGCATGGGAGATCTTTCCATCTTCTGAGATCTTCTATAATTTCTTTCTTCAGAGACTTGAAGTTTTTATTATACAGATCTTTCACTTCCTTAGTTAGAGTCACGCCAAGATATTTTATATTATTTGTGACTATTGAGAAGGGTGTTGTTTCCCTAATTTCTTTCTCAGCCTGTTTATTCTTTGTGTAGAGAAAGGCCATTGATTTGTTTGAGTTAATTTTATATCCAGCTATTTCACTGAAGCTGTTTATCAGGCTTAGGAGTTCTCTGGTGGAATTTTTAGGGTCACTTATATATACTATCATATCATCTGCAAAAAGTGATATTTTGACTTCATCTTTTCCAATTTGTATCCCTTTGATCTCCTTTTGTTGTCGAATTGCTCTGGCTAGGACTTCAAGTACAATGTTGAATAGGTATGGAGAAAGTGGACAGCCTTGTCTAGTCCCTGATTTTAGAGGGATTGCTTCAAGCTTCTCACCATTTACTTTGATGTTGGCTACTGGTTTGCTGTAGATTGCTTTTATCATGTTTAGGTATGGGCCTTGAATTCCTGATCTTTCCAAGACTTTTATCATGAATGGGTGTTGGATCTTGTCAAATGCTTTTTCCGCATCTAACGAGATGACCATGTGGTTTTTGTCTTTGAGTTTGTTTATATACTGGATTACGTTGATGGATTTCCGTATATTGAACCATCCCTGCATCCCTGGGATGAAACCTACTTGGTCAGGATGGATGATTGTTTTGATGTGTTCTTGGATTCGGTTAGCAAGAACTTTATTGAGGATTTTTGCATCAATATTCATAAGGGATATTGGTCTGAAGTTTTCTATCTTTGTTGGGTCTTTTTGTGGTTTAGGTATCAGAGTAATTGTGGCTTCATAGAATGAGTTGGGTAGAGTACCTTCTGTTTCTATTTTGTGGAATAGTTTGTGAAGAACTGGGATTAGATCTTCTTTGAAGGTCTGATAGAACTCTGCACTAAACCCATCTGGTCCTGGGCTTTTTTTAGTTGGGAGACTATTAATGACTGCTTCTATTTCTTTGGGGGATATAGGGCTGTTTAGATCATTAACCTGATCTTGATTCAACTTTGGTACCTGGTATCTGTCTAGGAACTTCTCCATTTCATCCAGGTTCTCCAGTTTTGTTGAGTATAGCCTTTGGTAGAAGGATCTGATGGTGTTTTGGATGTCTTCAGGATCTGTTGTTATGTCTCCTTTTTCATTTCTGATTTTGTTAATTAGGATGCTTTCCCTGTGCCCTCTAGTGAGTCTGGCTAAGGGTTTATCTATCTTGTTGATTTTCTCAAAGAACCAGCTCCTTGATTGGTTGATTCTTTGAATAGTTTTTCTTGTTTCCACTTGGTTGATTTCACCCCTGAGTTTGATTATTTCCTGCCGTCTACTCCTCTTGGGTGAATTTGCTTCCTTTTGTTCTAGTGCTTTTAGGTGTGTTGTCAAGCTGCTAATGTGTGCTCTCTCTAGTTTCCTTTTGGAGGCACTCAGAGCTATGAGTTTTCCTCTTAGAAATGCTTTCATTGCGTCCCATAAGTTTGGGTATGTTGTGGCTTCATTTTCATTGAACTCTAAAAAGTCCTTAATTTCTTTCTTTATTCCTTCCTTGACCAAGGTATCATTGAGAAGAGTGTTGTTCAGTTTCCACGTGAAGGTTGGCTTTCTATTATTTATTTTGTTATTGAAGATCAGCCTTAGTCCATGGTGATCTGATAGGATGCATGGGACAATTTCAATATTTTTATATCTGTTGAGGCCTGTTTTGTGACCAATTATGTGGTCAATTTTGGAGAAGGTACCATGAGGTGCTGAGAAGAAGGTATATCCTTTTGTTTTAGGATAGAATGTTCTGTAGATATCTGCCAGATCCATTTGATTCACAATTTCTCTTAGTTTCACTGTGTCCCTGTTTAGTTTCTGTTTCCATGATCTGTCCATTGGTGAAAGTGGTGTGTTGAAGTCTCCCACTAATATTGTATGAGGTGCAATGTGTGCTTTGAGATTTACTAAAGTTTCTTTAATGAATGTGGCTGCCTTTGTATTTGGAGCATAGATATTCAGGATTGATAGTTCCTCTTGGAGGATTTTACCTTTGATGAGTATGAAGTGTCCCTCCCTGTCTTTTTTAATGACTTTGGGTTGGAAGTCAATCTTATCAGATATTAGAATGGCTACTCCAGCTTGTTTCTTCATGCCATTTGCTTGGAAAATTGTTTTCCAGCCTTTCATTCTGAGGTAGTGTCTATCCTTTTCTCTGAGATGAGTTTCCTGTAAGCAGCAAAATGTTGGGTCTTGTTTGTGTAGCCAGTTTGTTAGTCTATGTCTTTTTATCGGGGAGTTGAGTCCATTGATATTAAGAGATATTAAGGAAAAGTAATTGTTGTTTCCTGTTATTTTTGATGTTAAAGTTGGCATTTTGTTCTTGTGGCTGTCTTCTTTTAGGTTTGTTGAGGGATTACCTTCTTGTTGTTTCTAGGGCGTGGTTCCTGTCCTTGTATTGGTTTTTTTCTGTTATTATCCTTTGAAGGGCTGGATTCGTGGAGAGATAATGTGTGAATTTGGTTTTGTCGTGGAATACTTTGGTTTCTCCATCTATGTTAATTGAGAGTTTGGCTGGGTATAGTAGCCTGGGCTGGAATTTGTGTTCTTTTAGTGTCTGTATAACATCTGTCCAGGATCTTCTGGCTTTCATAGTCTCTGGTGAAAAGTCTGGTGTAATTCTGATAGGCTTGCCTTTATATGTTACTTGGCCTTTTTCTCTTACTGCTTTTAGTATTCTATCTTTATTTAGAGCTTTTGTTGCTCTGATTATTATGTGTCGGGAGGTATTTCTTTTCTGGTCCAGTCTATTTGGAGTTCTGTAGGCTTCTTGTATGTTCATGGGCATCTCTTTCTTTAGATTTGGGAAGTTTTCTTCTATAATTTTGTTGAAGATGTTTGCTGGTCCTTTGAGTTGAAAATCTTCATTCTCATCCACTCCTATTATCCGTAGGTTTGGTCTTCTCATTATGTCCTGTATTTCTTGGATGTTTTGAGTTAGGATCTTTTTGCATTTTACATTTTCCTTGATTGTTGTGCCGATGTTCTCTATGGAATCTTCTGCACCTGAGATTCTCTCTTCCATCTCTTGTATTCTGTTGCTGATGCTGGTATCTATGGTTCCAGATTTCTTTCCTAAGGTTTCTATCTCCAGTGTTGCCTCATTTTGGGTTTTCTTTATTGTGTCTACTTCCCTTTTTAGGTCTAGTATGGTTTTGTTCATTTCCATCATCTGTTTGGATGTGTTTTCCTGTTTTTCTGTAAGGACTTCTACCTGTTTGATTATGTTATCATGTTTTTCTTTAAGGATTTGTAACTCTTTAGCAGTGTTCTCCTGCAATTCTTTAAGGGATTTTTGTGCTTCCTCTTTATTGTCTTCTGCCTTTTTAGCAGTGTTCTCCTGCATTTCTTTAAGTGTGTTATTAAAGTCCTTCTTGAAGTCCTCTATCATCATCAGAAGATATGCTTTTAAATCCGTGTCTAGCTTTTCCGGTGTGTTGGGGTGCCCTGGACTGGGCGAAGTGGGGGTGCTGGGTTCTGATGATGGTGAGTGGTCTTGGTTTCTGTTAGTAAGATTATTACGTTTACCTTTCGCCATCTGGTAGTCTCTGGGGTTAGTTGTTATCGTTGTCACTATTTAAAGATTGGAGCAGAAGCTGTGTTCCACTCACCAGCAGTCTCTAAATCCTGCAGCGGGGGTCGTGGGTAGTTGAAGGTACCCCGGTGCTGGTCCAGCCGGAAGAGGCCTGTGGTCCTACTCAGGCCGTTTTTCTGCTTCCCTAACTAATGCAGTCTCTGGTCCCGCGTGCAATTGGATTGGAGCAGAAGCTGTGTTCCACTCTCCAGAAGTCTTAAGATCCTGTGGTGGGTGTTGTGGGTAGCTGGCGAGTGTCAGCAGACCCTGCGCCCCAGCTGCCCAGGTGCTTTTCTGACTGGAAGAGGGTTGTGGCCCTATGTAGGCCGGATTTCTCTCTCCCCAACCAGAGCAGTCTCAGGTCCCGCGTGATTGGACTGGAGCAGAAGCTGTGTTCCACTCACCAGCAGTCCCAAAATCCTGCGGCGGGGGTCGTGGGTAGCTGGCGGGTGTCAGGCAACCCTGCGCTCCCGCTACCCCGGCGCTGATCCAGCCGGATGAGGCCTGTGGTCCTACTCAGGCCGGTTTCTGCTTCCCTAACTAATGCAGTCTCAGGTCCCGCGCAATTGGCTTGGAGCAGAAGCTGTGCTCCACTCACCAGCAGTCCCAAAATCCTGCGGCGGGGGTCGTGGGTAGCTGGCGGGTGTCAGGCAACCCTGCGCTCCCGCTACCCCGGCGCTGATCCCTCAACTCTTTATTTAATATGTGGAGTAGAAAACTGAGCAAAAAGAAGTAGGAATAAGAGACACATGAGGAAACAGAGGAGAGAGCAGAGCTCTCTACCTTCTTAACTCAAAATTTTCTGCAGAGGGAAACACAAAGCTTCCTAGCTAGTCTATGAAATTATCACCCCTTTTCAGAACCTCAACCACTCTGCAGACTCTCCTTTACCTGGTAAGCCATTAACTGTAGAAACATGGAGTTTTATATAGATAAAAAATTCTATCAAAGAACCTGGCTACCTCAGGTCTCAGAAGATTTCTCCATGGCGTGATGCATGTAGACTATCCTTATAGACAGCTTCATGATGGAGTAAGGCAAGTCTTCCAGATGAAAAGATTTGAGGCACCTACAGATCTGCCTATAATCTCACAGTAAAGAGGATTTTAGAACTAGACTGTGAGTCTGAACAGCAGTGTGAAGTCTGTGGGGCCTGTGAGTTGCTTTCCAGGGCAAGAGGCCACTTGGCCTTGCTTCCTTCTGTTCTGTAATTCTTGCTCTCAGAAAAGACACATGTGTATTTTGTGAAAGAAATAAATATAGCCAGCTGAGCCCTGATTAGTGTTTATCCAATTACAGCCATGAGTTGGAAAGGGGAAGAAAATGAATGACCATGTTAGTTTTCCAGGAGACAAAAGAAATCTATAACAATGTAAGAGATTCCTAGAGTTCCAGCAGTCACATACAAATAAAAGTCTTTCCTTACTGGGTCAAAATAAATATTAAAGAGTAAAAAGAAGGAAGATGTATACAGTATTCATACTTCCATGATTACTGTATTTGAGTAGATTCTAAGATATATTAAATGATAAGTACAAAGACTGCACTAAACTCAGCTGGGCATGAAGGTGAAAATACCAAGAAATAGAGTAATCTCATGACTGATATCTGTAAAGAATATATCTACAAAATAACATGTTTGTTATAGTAAGAAAAAAGAAATATAAATGCTCATTAGCTGGTTATTTAATAATTCCCTTAAAAGTAGTAAGGACCACATCCTACATCTGTGGGATCTGATGAACATTATTCCTACCTGTCTTATAGAGAGGAGGAGCAGCCAGCACCTCAGCCAAGTATACATGTGATGGAGAATACAACTCAGCAGAATGTTTAACCTCAAAGCAAGTTTCCTTATTGGGCACATGGAAAGAAATGGTCATTTGTTCTCTTAGTATTTCTAACTGCCTGGATTACAGCAAATCCTGAGACTAACGGTAGAAATTCAGTCTTCTATCTAACTGCAGCTCTCCACTTAGAACAAGGGGACAGATCATTTTATAGAAGAAGGACATGGAACCTCCAGTTTCTAAAGTAGAAAATTATCTTTGAATTCCCAGCACCACTTACTTGTATCATTACTCTCAGTAATTATAAGCATACTTCACTTGGATGTGATTTTTTTCTCTAAGAAATGTGAACTTCTAAGATTTGTAAATTAAATCGTGTTTGCAAAGACTTGAAATGGTTTGTAATATTAATAGAAATTCTTTCAGAGTCAAAAAGTTTTGAAAAATGGAACCTCTCCAGATCTGTCTTTTGGATCTCACGCTTTAGGAGGTTCTAAAGAAGGCTGCTTCTTTCAGTAATGCTAATTAACATAACGGTTTCAAATATTTGGATTTAGTTACAATTTGAGATATTCGTTGAAACTACTGGATGAATTATATACAAAATAAAATGTGGGATAAAGCAGAATAACCGAATTTCTCTGAAATGGTCCTCTATGCTGCAGGTCATGGAAGCAAACTTGCTTATTATGAATTATCTGAGAGGAAAAGGGTAGAAAATATTCATAAGCACCTATGACACTATGTCCATTCCAGAATGAAAATAGTCAGAGAGCTGTGTTGTGACCCAGGGAACCTCAAAGCTGAATCATTGAACAGATTCACGGAAAGCAGTCCAAGCCTAGAAAAGACCCAAAACTTCACAAAAATTACTAACAGATTAAAATATTGAAGATATATTTAAACTTATATTCATTAACTTGGCATCTTTTAAGATGATCTTGAAGCCAGAAAAGAAAGAAAAAGGATACAAATTTAGTTTTTCCAAAGCTAGTCAAATAAATGATTTCTAAATCTAATTTTATGCTATGCATGTTCTTTTAAAATACCACATAAATTTTAGCCAAGTTAGTGCTTTAGCGGTTTTTAAAATTGTCACAAATATAATTAACCAAAGCAATGTACATCTTTTTAAAAAAAGAAATACAATTTACAGTCAAGTATATTAAAGATGTTCAATATATTAGCAATTGGAGGAATAGAAAGCTAAGTCATAAAAATGACTGCAGTAAAGAAAATGTTAAGGAAAATTTGGGGAAGGGAAATGTAGCTATGATGGAAAATTCACCTGGTTGTAAGTTATTCTGCAGAGTTCAAGTGACAAAAACAACATGGTAAAGCCACACACAAACACACACACACGCAAAGACACATTCATCAATAGAAAAAAACTCTGATTCAGATACAAGTCCATCCACCTACAGCCACCTGATTTTTGTCAATTGTGCCAAGAAGATGTATTAGAATAAAGATAGCATCATTAACAATTGGTGCTAGTGGAAAAGACTGATTCTGTGTTCTTAGAGGATTGAAACTTATTATTTCTTTCTCATACTACTCACAAATCAGTTCCAAACTGATCAAAAATTTCAATATTAGAACTCAGACTAAAATGTTGAGAAGAAAGAGCAGTGGTTTCACTTCAACATACAGCTCAAGTAGGAACTTTGTGAATAGGATTATGCCTCCCCAGGAAATAAGACCAAAAATAAACAGGTGGGACTTCATGAAATTGAAAAGCTCTGTACTACAAAAGAAACTGTTAATCAGCTGAACAATCTATAGAACAGGAGGAAACTTCACCTGCTGTATGTGTGACAGAGAATTAAAGCCTACATTACACAAGGAACTCAAAAGCTAAATAGCAAGAAAACAATGTGAATATGATGTGGAAATTACCATGCTGCACTGCTTAGGAAAAACAGGAAAAATCTCTGAACATTTCTGATTCATGGCTAACTGACTCCATACATGAATATTATTCTATAAATTGAAGAGACTATCATTTTATCTTGTTCTCAGCCAGGAGTTTTTAACATTTATTTTCTTGTTTATAGTTTAATTAGTACAATTTTAGAAGCCAATCACATGCCAAGGAAAATGTGGTGATTATGAAAAACGATTCTAAAGAAATCTGCAAGATTGGAAACCCTTAAGAAAAATACCCAAATCATTATTATTGGTTATTCTGTGGCAATCCAGGATATTCTTGTTAACAAGGATAATATTGGTTATGCATTTCCAATATTCAAGAAACAACATCAAGCACTACACCTTTCTTCACAACTTGATTTTAACATAAATTTTGAAAAATTGAGGACAAAGAGACATTTCATGATCAAATCACAGTTTATGATTCTGGAATTCAAATAGATGGGATATCTCTTCCATTGCCAGGGACATAAGACCTCTTGAGGTAACTGTTTTTCCTGAGAGCTTCAGTTTGCAGTTGAACAACCATAGGTCCAGAGATGCTTGGCAACTTCCCTATGTAATGCAGATGCTCAAATGCCCAAGGTGGAATCTTCTAACCACTTCTTGCTTCATCATAGCAATTAGCACAACCTGAAGCCAACTCAGTATCCTTCTGTGAGCCTTGCATTAGTTTTATTTTTTTTTTATTATTTTGGTTGGTTGGTTTTTGATTGACTAGATTGAGGCATATAGAAAAGAACATTCTTGTTTTATTTTTGTGGTATAATTTAATTGAGGGATGTATATTAATTGAGCTTGTGTATTTTCATGGGATGCATTATAGTTATTCAACAAGTACCGAGTAAGACCTCAGTCAGGGTCCCAAGCATCACCTTTTCAGACATTAATGTTTCCATGCACTAGGAATTTCATACTCTGCTAGTCATGTTGAAATATATTGTAGGTCATTTGAACCAATAATTATCCAACTATGCTAAAGAAATATCAGAAATAATTCCTCTGCTCTATGCCTTGGTGTTCCTATTCAACTTCTTGTCTTCTTCCTTAACCCCTCTACTTTGTCAGTTACTATCAATCATTATTCCTTCCATTTTTCTACCAACATTGGTCTATTCATTTTCACAAAGGAGCAAGAAAAACTTGTGATGTTTCATCTGGTTGTAATCCATGTAAGACATGAATCTACAAGATTTCAGGTCTTGTGATCAAATAATATTCTATTGAGAAAATACAAGACAACCCTCTATCTAGTCTAGTATTGATGGGCACTTATGTGGATTTGATTCCTTAGCCATTTTGAAAATATCTCAATGCATATGAGTGCAGATACCTTTGCGAAGTTATTTTCTTTAGATATATATCCCATACAAGAATTGCTAGATAATGAGATACTACTAATTTTAGTTTTTTGATGAAGTGTCACAGTATTCTTTATAATGGCTGCCCTAACTACACTAACAGTGTATGAGTTTTCTTGACAGGAATATTTTAAACTAGTACTATATGTTGAGTTTGCTCCATAATCTTCATATAAACCCTATAAAATAGGTATCATAATATTCTTGACCCTCTAATGAGAAAAGTAATGCTTTGTTAAAAACAGACTTACATACTATTTAAGCTTTTTCCTTTTAAGCCATAACAAATCACCATGAAGTTGGTGATCCAGGGAAAGGTGATAAACTGTAGAATGTATTCATAACTTTCTACACTGAGTCTGAAATCATAAAGATAATGCACTTGACACAAACTTTTATTGGGTTGTTAAATTTTTTCTTAACTGAATAGTGGCTCTAAATCAAGGACTTGCAGATTCTGATCCAATTAAAGCTCTTCAGTATGTAAGCTTTTGTTGAAAATAGAACTAGGGAAAAATAAATATATTTCTAGAATTTTACATGTTTTTCCATGCTAATACATCTATAGAGACCATTAAGACATTGTATGGAATAAATAATGCCCATTTATTATTGGTTCAGGAATCCTTCAATTTTTAGCCTAAAGACTTCTCCAATGATATTTTAATAGCTATGTTCTTCAGCTTCTTTTTCAACTCACATTGTTCATCTTTAAATATGGCTTGCTCTGTGTAATTTGGAAATTGAAAAGGCTTGAGACCATGTTGACTTTTTAATTTGCTTACTGTGTGTGTGCAGCTAAATTCTAATAATTCTTGAATAAAGTCCAATCATGCTGGCTTTAGGATTAGTGTTTTGATTCGGTACTATTTTTGTAAAGAAAAGGCAGCTCTATTATTTGTCTATGATTTGGGAGATTCATAACTAAGTGTTGGAATGTTTTTATTTACTTAGAAATTCTTAATGTACCCAAGGAGCTAAAGGTATCTGCAACCCTATTGTTGGAACAACATGATGTACTAACCAGAACCCTGGAGCTCTTGTCTCTAGCTGCATATGTATCGAAAGATGGCCTAGTCGGCCATCACTGGAAAGAGAGGCCCATTGGACTTGCAAACTTTATATGCCCCAATATAGGGGAATGCCAGGGCCAAAAGAATGGGAATGGGTGGGTAGGGAAGTGGGGGGCGCTATGGGGGACTTTTGGGATAGCATTGGAAATGTAACTAAGGAAAATATGTAATAAAAATATTAAAAATTAAAAAAAAATTCTTAATGAACTAAATTCAAGATATTTCTTAAAAATCACATGACAAAGTATATAAAAATAAAGAATTATTATTAAAACTCTAAAATAGATGCTAGAGAGATGGCTTAGTGGTTAAGAGTACTGTCTGCTCTTAAAGAGGAGCCAGGTTCAATACTTAGCACCCACATGGCAGCTAACAAGGGTCTGTAGCTCCAGCCCTAAGAGGATCCACTGCCTCTCTGGGTGCTTCATGACTGCTGCATGCATATAGTACACAGACACACATGCAAGCAAAACATAGACAAAATAAAAATAAATAATGTAAAATTTTAAAAATAATTCTAAAATGAAATAATATTTTAAAATAAAGAGAACTAAATGTATATATTAAAAAAGTAATATGACCAGGAAAAAAAAAAACACTTGTTAACTAGTATGGCACTTATTCAGTTATTTTAATAATAATGATCAAACATTATTTGAATGAGTATTGTATGCAAAATGCTATGGAGGAAATTATAGGATAGACAGGTACACAACGGCCTATGATCTTAAAGAGTTTAAGATCAAATTGAATATTTATGATGCTTTCACAAAGTACTGTAACACAAGGTGTCTATGACTCCCTTAGGAATTTTGGCAAACTATTTTAAGAGCAAAGTAAAGAAGGGCCATTATTCATTAGGGAAACACAAAATGCAGGAAGCATATGACATTTATTTTGTATGGGCCATGTTGAAAGTGGAGACTTATAAACCCAATGTATGCACATTTCTACTTTAGGGAAATTTAATGTCACATAAATAGAGCATAAGCTTTGACTCAATCAGTGTGAGGTCCAAGTTGCACTGAGATGGCAGTTGTTTAATTTATTCAAGTGAGACCAATGCACTAGATTTTGTGTCCTGCTCATCATTCTTGATAATGCAACAGAAATGGAAATCAGACATGTTCCACCATCAGCCGGCTGACAGACCTAAAATACATACATATATATATATATATATATATATATATATATATATATATATGCATAGTAAGCAAGAATTCGGTTCATAAGGAGGGGTGTAAGGTTGTGACAGAAAGCAGGCCTTAGGAAAAGCTATTTTCATCTTGATCTGAAGCCTATGTGGCAAAGTCAGCATGTAAGGATCCAGGGCAGAGATAGCACACTGAGAAACATTCTGGGAAAGGACCCTGAGGGCAATTTAGGATCTAAAATAAGATTTAAGATTATAGAGCCTCAGTACTAATACTGGCTAATACAAGCAAGCCAGCAAGCAGAATCCATTTGAAATATCATTCTTTATCAACCTACTTGTGAGAGAGTAGTTTGAATACCCACAAATACCTTCATCTGTCTCTTGGCAACCTTCCCCTTCCACTCCCAGCTATTTGTTTGACAGTGCTCCTATTTTTGTGGCTTGCAACATTTCGGGGGGGCGGGGGGAAGAGAAAAGTCCTGTCACAGAAATACTTGCTAACATGAAACCTGTAGGGAAAGAAAGCAAATAAAAAAGCCAGTTACTTCAAAAAGGTAAAGATGGTAAAGCATGAGAGACTCTGCCTCTTTTTTTTTTTTTTTTCAGTCTTTCTTTTAGGAAAAGAAAAGTTTAAGAGTCTGGAGAAGACCAACATCAATAGAACATCCTATGTAATATGTATTGTAGGAGAAATAATAAGCTTTGAAATAGGCTTAAACCATGATTTTGATCTTTCATTAGAAATGTATTCTAAAAATATTTATTAGGCTTACCTATTTTTGAACAAATACTTTTTAATTCTAGATATATATGATAAAGATTGCAAAATTAATAAACAAACACATTCTAGTGAAACATGGAGCATTGTAGAAGAGACATTTAGACATATATTCAGAATAAGTATAAATGAGTTGTTGTAAAATGTGCCATGAAGAAGATTTATATAATGCAAGAAAGCATAAAAAAATGCTTGATGGGATCTGAAGGATCAGAGAAAACTATCTCGAAGAAGTCACAGCTGACTAGAGCTATAAAGAATAAGACTGGTATAAAAAAAACATGAAGGAGAAACAGCATCTAGAGTGGGGAGGAAGAGAAGGAGGAAGAGCAAGAGGGAATGAAGCATGAAGGAAAGTAAGAGTGATGACGCAGTTGAAGATGTGTGCAGCCCAGTCAGAACGTGTGTGATCAAGATATGAAACACAGGAGCAGGGTCTACTGTAGGGAGCTAATGAAGCCCTCAGAGAATGTGTGTTATTGACTGAGCACAGATACATCAAAGACCCTTGTGCTTCAAACCCATGGAAGTGGCAAAGCTGTCCCCATGTGAAGCATAGAGGGATATCAATGCATTAATATTGAGAGTGCATGCAGGAGAATGTCCACTGTAGATTTCTTTCCCAACATGTTTATAGGCGAAAGCCTTTTCCCTACATAGACTGCTCCCACAGAGATTTTTTATTTAGCTGTATGCAATAACACTGCCTTCCTGTTCAACTGTATATAACAAACACATTGAACTTCCCAGGTACAGCTTAATGAATGAAAAACCAGGTTCCAGGACAGTGCCCTGAAACCTGCACAGGAGTGACCTTTTATCCCTCATTACTGCCCAATACTAAGTTCTGGTAGATAAGTTCCACCTTATCCAAGGGGAACACATGAAAATCTCAAGAGGAAGAGAATTTTTTTTCAAGTTCAGTCTTCTGATATGGGAGCAGTATCTGAACCATGGGAGTAGAAGAGGATCCAAGATTCTTAGACAACCCCATCTACAGTTTCTTTTACTCGACAGATGTTGTGGTCTAAAATAGTGTACCTTGTCTGGCTCAGGGCTTGGGCCACTGGGCAAGGTAGGATGCAGGAAGTTCAACTGTGTGCACCCCATGCAGCCACTGGCAGACAATAGGCTATGAGAAGCTGCAGGACCCTGCTCCAAGGGTGGGGTAGCACAGTCTGACGTTCCCAGGTGGAAGTGCCAGAGTCGGGCTTGGTACCACTGGATGCTGCGGAAGAGCTGAGAATGGAGAGTAGGCTCAAGATCCGGCTCTAGCCGGGGCCAAAGGAAAGGGGGCAGAAGAAGAGCTCCGGCTGGTTCTTGTGGGGACAAGAGTGTCCTTGTCTTGTTCAGGCAGGCAGCTTGGCTTGGTAACTAGAGTGCAGGGTCGCCTCATACAGGAGATTAGACTGCTCTTTAGAGGAAGACCATTGCTTCAGCACCGCAGGAGAGGAGGCAGTCCATGGTTTTAAGGTGTTTGTTGACATGGTGGGAGTGTTATGATGAGTAAAACTGTACCTCCCTTTCTCAGGGTGGGCCTGAGGTTAAATACCTTTTGCAGGGAGGAGTTTCTGGGAAGGGGAGCTTAATTAGCTAAGCCCTTCAGGCCTTTGGGTGCCTCATTAAAATGGAGATGTCTTGAGGCTAAGTGATCTGTAGTTAAATAATCTACCTGTGGAGGGGTTTGGGGCATTGCCCTACCTGACTGAGGGCCACAGAATTATGGAGAGCTGAGGCCTCATATGAGGGGCCTAGTGTCTGGGGGTGTGGAAAATGCCTTCCCTGTCCTGTAGGAACACCTGCTGGGTTTCCAGGGTTTAAACCTAGCTCAACCAGAAGAGGGGCAGCCTTTCATGGTCCCACAAGATGTCATAACCCCAACCTACCAGATGGACCCCACACACTTTCTCTCTCACTGTAAATCTTAGAGTAGAAGAACCAGACATAGGCAGAATGTCTTTGAGGAGAACTCCAATCCTGGGCAGAGCATCCCAGCAGGGTTATGTTGCACATTAGTTTTTTTCTTATCTTTTGTTGTGCATCAAACACAAATTTGCCTAAGAAGATTACCTTGGCAGGCTTTCTCTTTGTTCAGTATTTTGAAGTCGTCTTTAAATAATTATAAAATTGTATTTTTATTGAAAAAACTGCTATTCTGTAGATTCAGTAATTGCTAGACAGCTCCACAAGAAAACATCATTTTGTTATATGTGGAGATGCTCCTATTCTGAAAGGAACAAGAAATTTCAGATATCTGGAAGAAGAAATTTCAGACATCTGGAGAGGAGATAATTCCTTATCACGGACTACATCTGTAGGGAAAATGTAGCTGTCTATGTTCAGAAAACATTGAATAAGTTCTGTGTTTAAATACACTTATTTTAGTTTAAGGATATTGAATTGAAATGGCTTTGTAAATACAATTAAATAGCAAATTTGCAGCCTTTTTATTATTCAATATACTGCATAAAATATGTTGTTACTGTATTTTATATGCAATTAAAAATGAGCTACAGTCAGACACTGCAATTCCTCCAGGCACAGTCCTGTTTGATGAACACATTGATATGCTTAAGGTAGGTACTACTATCAGATTAAATCTCAGAGTTTCTCATTTCTAGATATTTTATTAAACATTTCCTCTGTAAAATAAAGAAAGGTCTAATTGATTTGGGAATGATTTTTCCCAGTAGAAGTTAATCTGCTTCTTATTTTTAAAATGAGAGCACATACAGAATTAAATGCAATCTATGTAATTCTGTGATTTAAACGTACCTCTCCTAAAATATTTCAATGCAAAATAACTGATAACGATGTGTGATAAGAATGATTGCAATCTTACAGTCTCTGGGAGAGAAACAAATCTAAAAGTAACTTCTGGTTTGTGATAAAAGATTAAAAGCTCATTCACAATAGACTTGCCCTTAATAAGACTGAATTAAATCAGCTTTGCTTTCTCCAATAGAGGGAATTGCTTTTGCTTTTCTTATGCAACACTTCCAATTAGAATAACCATCCTTGAGCACCATTTGTTCAACAGCTTCCCTTTCATCATAAGCACTAAAATATTTACTGTATGATTAAGTGGCTATAGCATCTTCCAGCTTGTATGATCCTAATTTAAATGAGAAACATATCAAAGCTATTCTAAAACATTAAACATTTTGAGTTTCCATTCCTAACAAAGGTGAGATTAGAAAGATTTTGCTATCCTTTTGTAACTTGCTAACTAAAAAAAGAACCAAAATTATGATAGAAAAACCAAGCATGCTATTTTTCCAAAGGAAGAAAGGAATTATATTTTTGGATGAGTTCAGCTTCTTTTTTTCTGTCAGGTAATGATTAAAAACCTGACGGGAACAATGAGCTTTTGTTGGGCTTTGTTGTAATTTTAATAGGATGATCAAATAAGAATTGTTATTTTCAGTATTCAGAGAAAAATAAGGCTACTCCACTATTGTTCTAATATATAGCATAGGCTTAAACTAAATTGTCCTACAATCCTGTATGATGCAAAGTGAATACCCTACAAACTACCAAATGATGACAGAAAAAAAATCTATCTCTGCCATCTTTATCCTCTTTAGCTAAGAAAAGTGTTTCCTCCTGAATAGTCCAAATGGACCACCCATTGAAGTATTCATTTGCTCATAAAACAGGCCTCCGAGGACCAACTTGCAATGAAAATCACAGTTCAGAGGACAGTTTTAACCCAAATCTTCTATAAGACAAAGCAGATTGTGAGGACTAAAACAAACTTTCAAAAAAAGTTGGAGAGTGTAGAGATTTGTACACCTTCAAACAAAAGGCAATAGATTGATTTAGATTATAGAATTATTTTTTCTTTACTCTATAAATGATATTATGCCTTTCCTAGAGTATACCAAATCTTAGGATGTACAGGAGGTAAAATAATGGCATAATTGAATGGAGCCCCATTCTATCCAAAGGACCCATAACTCTCTGCTCTGTAAATTATTACCGTGTAGAAAAACTTTAAATCCAGATTTTAAAATGCCAACTATCAATATTATCAAAACCCCTACATTTTCTTTCTTTGGGCTGCTGTAACAACTGGGCCCTGTCTGATGGGTCTACAATTAATAAAAATGTATTTTTTTTCCTGTTCTGGAAGATGCTTATCAGTTCAAGGTGTCAGCATGGGAAAGTTTTCATGAGGATTTTTCCATTTGCTGGTGGCCGAATTCCTATTGTGTTGGAAAGAGGATTGGAGAGTTTCTGGGGACCATTTCAAAATAATACTCACCCCTTTCCCCAAATCCCTATCTTCTTGACCTAAATTGTTTCCCAAAGGCTCCATCTTTTACTATAACATTGAAAACTTAGAATTTGAGCAGATAAACAGGAAGGTTAGCAGGCACAAACATTTAGTCTATGACTCCTGTGGTAGAAAAGTGAAACACCACATGACCATGTGAGTCTTCTGGCTACTGGTTACAACCTCTAAATTTTCACTTTACACTAAGAATACCTAAGATTATCAAAAGGTGAGAGCCCATGTGTTGTAATTCATACATTGCTTCTGTCATGAAAGATTTGCCACAAAACTCACTCTTGTACAGATTTGTTTAAACTTCCTAGAGATGGTCAAGGAGGCACATAAATATCACTTTGGGAAATCATGGCCTGAGGATAAAGATTTATTACTCCCTACCAAAAGTTAAACTGTAATAAAGTACTATTTTATTTAGTGAAAGTAATGTCTTTGATGAGCTGAATGGACGATCATAAGTACATAGAGTTAAAGCAAATCAAAACCTGAGCATTTGACTTCTTTGGGCTATAAATAAGATTCATTGGGGCCATTTGAAGGCAGGAGGTTACTCTTTGTTGTCCTACACAGCCACCTGTTTTCTTGCTACTCAATGCACTTCTTGCGAACTTACACATGGTTGGGTTTCTTTAGGATTAAATAAGAAAAGTGCTGTTTGTAGACTACATAGTCTAATGATCGAAGGTGATTCCCATGTAAGCAAAGTGGATATCTCAGATATTATGAAAGGCTCAACCACATGAAGAACCATACTTTTGCTATCGTAACCTTATTGTTATTAATGTTCTGTCTTTAGAGGTGACATAAAAAAATGGGAGAATTGGGGTAGTATCCAATGAAGCATAAACCTAATAGTTCTATAGAGCATAACTCTGCAGTTTACGCATCCCACTCCGACAGATGTCTCTGACAGTAACCAGTCAACAGTGGAGGTGGGTTCTGCAGGAATCCACATGGTCCATCAGAAATGAAACTCTACTCATGAACAAAACAATTTCTGATCCAGCTATTAAATTTCAGAAAGTTTCACATATATTCAACACTGATAGTACTTTTAAATTATTTTATTTGCTTCTCTCATTAATTCCCAGGTTTTAAATTTGAATTCCTATTGAGAGTTGGAAAATGAGAATCAGAAACATCACAAGTCCACTCTGGACTATGGAATTATGATGCAGTTTTATTTCTAATTCCATTGGAAAGATAAGTGTGGTCAGATATATCTGTGTGCTCTGAACATGATTCTGTTTTTAATAGTTTGTCTTGAAATAATTACTTTCTACGTCATTTATTGTTCCTAACAGTTGAAACATTATCATTAGTCGTAAATTAGTTAAGTAAACCACAGCCCATTGGGTTTACTTACCATAAGGTATATTTTATGATAGATTATAAGATGCCTACTCTATAACTTAAGGTTATAAATGAAGCATCATTTAAAACTGGATATGTGCATTCACATACACATCATATATATACAGTTAATACTTTTCCATGGGGCATGGGGTTCTAAGCCTATTGTAGATACCAAGTGATACGTTATATCTCCACCAGTTGAGCCAACTCAAGCCAGATTTGAATATATTAAAGGCAGGTTTATTGGGAAGCTGCTCTCAGGCAAGTTCATTGGCTCCAAGGACCAAGGCCAGTGAAGCACCATGGGGAGAAAGAAGGAGGGCAGGGGAAAGAGAAGAAGAGAAAGTGTACATATGCAGAGATAGAAGAGAAGGAGAAGAGAAGGAGAAGACTAAAATTGTCCGGGTTATATAGGGAGGAGCCTCTGGGGGAAGGAGAGCCCAGCCCCTGGGCTGGAGAGTCCAGGGTTGGGGGCAGAGTATGCCAGGTAGGGAAGCTGGGAGAACCTGGAGGCCAGGTCTGCTTTGATAAGTGAAATATATACTCCAATTGCTTACTGAGGTATGAAACCAAACACTGAAAGCCATTAATGCCCATTGCTCTTACATAATATGGCATTTAAACTCATGAGTTTCATGAGCTCCCAAACACTTAAATTATCTAGCATAATGTAAATTCTAGGTGAATGGTTGTTACACTATATATTATCCTGGAAATAATAGTCAGAAATTTACATATTAATATAGATCAAATGTTTCTTTCATTTTTTTCTCAATTATTGTCTACCCATGTTTGATTGAATCCATAGATGCAAAAAAAAAAGGCAAAAAAATCACTATGGATGTGTATGTACTTTAATAAATATATGCAAAAATGTATATTTTACAAGAGAAAAGTTATGGGCTAAGGCAGTTTCTGCCCTCTCGCAATGTTTGTAATAAGCTATTTTTCCTAAAATCATAAAAAGTAAAACTATAACAATAAAATATATTTTCAATTTTTGTGAATGGTGTACGTACATGGTGAATGCCCACAGTGTGTAGAGGGATATATGCAGAAGCCAGAGAAAGACATCAGAGGCCCTGCTTTATCCATCTCTGTCTTAATCCTTTCAAGGCCTCTCAATGATCCTGGAGAACGCAGCTTGGCTGGTGGCTCACAAGTCCCAGCAACCTTCCTGTTTCTGTCCCTGAAGCACTGGTGATACAGACATGCATGTGATTATACCCGGTGTTCTACATGGGTCTGGGCTCCTTGTGCCTGTACAGTGAGCATTCTTACCCAGTAACCCACAGCTTTCCAGAGCACTGAGCAAGAGAAGTAGAACTTAGATTATGTTAAGGGTTCATTGTTTCTTAATTTGTGCAGCCAGCTTACTGAACACTCTGGGGTTGATATGCAATAAAAGCAAATTATAACATTTCCCTTCCAACGATACCTTTAGATATGACTCACTGAATTTTCCTTTCTGGACGTTAGTAATATTTAGGGCATATCTTAGCGTTTTACCCAACACCCACCCTAAAGTATTTAAACGATTTTGTTTTCAATTTTCTTGAAGTTTTTCTATAATATAATTCAAAACTTGAATCCTCCTCTTAATAAAGCTTTTTCCTTCCCTAGCCTAATTTCACATTCTTACTTGAGGAACAGAAGAAGCCCAAACTCCCACTTAATCCCTTTCTCTCATTACCTCCCCTTCATCCCCTAAGAGACCTCCCTTTGTCCAGAGGCAAAGAGGGAGATGCAAAATACAAAACTGCTTGAGGCTGTTTGCCTAGACCTCACTCACTCTCTTCTCCCTCTGTGTCATTCACTCTGCTAGAGCAGGATGCTGAATGCTGCTCTATCATTCCAAATGCTTATTGCACTCTCAGAAGGAACTCTTTATAGCCAGACTTGAAACTGAACCTGTCTGACCACTGTGAGTTATGCCAGCCTCAATGTTTCCCAGAATACATTCCTATAGCCCCTTTCTGCTAATTTCCCTCTACTAGGAACCAATTCTGAGTTCTTCTATAGCCAATTCAATCCCCAAATGACCATCAGTCAGCCTTTTCCTTTTGGGCACCCATTCAGCTCCTAGCTGTTGTCCTTGCTTAAGTATCAGTCAGTAGCAGTCCTTCAATTTTAAAAATTGTCCTGATTTCAGTAACATATCCAATGACCTACAACCAAATAAAGGCTGCAAATATTAACCATCTATCAGCATTAAATGTCTTTCTGCTGCCATTTGCATTGTAATTATGTAGGCTAATGTCCTTGTTCATAAACATGAAGGCTGAAGCAGTAAGAATAAAGGATGCAATGTCTGCAACTCAGTCTTATGTTTGAGAAAAGTTATATACAGAGAAAAAGAAAACAGGATCTTGGTCAAGCAACAAAGGCACTGAAATTCAGACAATGCTGTAACTACAGGAAGGGCACCCCTAGTTCTATATGCTAGGTTGCATTTTTTTAATAATTTTCAAATAAAAGGCTTTACAACTCATTGTGTGATTATTCTGCCAATGCCTGGATGGTTTCAGTACTGACTTGGCCCAAAACTTGAAGCAGTTAGTTACAAAGCTGTCCCCACATTTGCCCTCATCTATCTTGGTTAACAAGATCTGATTTTCATTTTTGATGAAGTCAGTAAAAGACACCTGATTGTCCTTAGCTATCCTGTTAATATTTAGAGGCCATGTACCAGGCCATTTCAAGTATTTATTTTGCTGGTAACCCTAGCAAGATCCAGATTTTTTTCTGTATATGAAGGAGTCACAAGGAGTCTGGTCTCCTTTTTTGCTAGTATTTTCTGGAAGAGAACCAACTTAAAAGGCCAGAGCCCAGAAAGAGAGGATATATTGAATGGATTAGTGCTACCATACTTTCTTCTCTTAACTGATTCTTCTAGCTGACTGAACCACAGATCCTCTCTCTAGCCAGGATTTGGGAAATGGAAAGCTAACAGAAAAAGTTTTGGCTCATCAGCAAAGCCAACATAGATACATTTTATTTTCTTTCTTGGTTAGGGCATCAATGAAAAATCAGCAGAGAAACATCACAGGCCATTTCTATGATACAAATATATTTTATCTGAAGAAGTCATTTATGATATTCTGTATGTGGACATATTTTCTGTGTTAATGAAGACCATGTCTTAAGGAAGACCACAATAAAATTCGGTATTTGTATGTGTGACAGATACATAGAAAAGGAGCTATATGCATGTGTATGCATGATAATTTGTATATGTGCATTCTTGCACATGGAGGCCACAGATCAACACTGAGTGTTTTTCTCATTTACTCCTTGCCTTCTGTTTGAGATGGGATCACTCAGTGAACCTAGAACTCATCAATTCAACAACACTAACTGGCCAGTGAGTCCAGGGATTCTCTGGCTCTACTTCCCCAAGGCTGAGCACTATCATGTTTAACTTTCTAACATGGGTACTAAAAACTCATAGCGTCATACTTCTGAAGCAAGAATTTTACTATTGGACTATCTATCTCTCAGCCTCAGTTGTGTTCTGTCCGTATTCACATTTCAGGACTAGAATGAGCCTTACCTTCTTCTCAGAGCTATAAAAATCTACCTCCCATTCTGATTTGGATCTGTGTGTGTCTGATCACAGTGATAGGATTCAGAAAGAGAACAGAGGAAATATAGCTTTGATGGAACAAAGGCTTGGAAATAGAAGTGCTACAGAGGGGTCTGTGTCAGATTTGAAATATAGATGTCTTAGGAGTGTAAGAGCAGAGGAAGTCTGTTCCTATTGCAGGGTGAATCTTTAGAGAAGTGACCAGAGCCTAACAGGAAGAATGTAGGAAGCATCTATAGAGATCAGTTTTGAGGGACCAAAGCTTATAAAGGCTTAATATTCCTATCTTGCATCAAAATAACAGATTCCTCTTCTTGTCAGTGATTAGATGGGTGTGTAGAATAATGGCAGCAGTATCTTTAGAGAAAGGAAACTGGAGACATTTGCTCTAATTATCACATAAACTGCTGGGAAGGCACAATCCACAAGTTTCCCCTAAAATGTTAAGATTAAATTGCCCATATTGCCTGTCAAGATTAGATTCCAAAGTTACAATAAATTCTAAGTAATGGCAAACTGAATTCTCATATACCAAAGTTTGTGAGATCATTCATACTACTGTATAAAAATCATACTTTAGTGACTATAGAGTAGTCAGTAATGTCGTTCAGTTGATGATACACTTATCCAGGATGTATGAGCCCTGGATTTAATCACAATTACTGTGATTAAATATTTCAACATTCATCATATATAGTATTATTGTTATAAAACAAAACAGGTTATCTTTGTGTTAACAAATTATTTGTTGATGCTTAACTGAGTCAAATGTGCTTTTTGAAACATTTCATGTCAATAGAATTTTTCTAAATTTTATTATTGTTAGAAAGTCATTTAAAATTTTATGAAACAATATGGGATACCAGTAAACATGTTTGTGTAGTAGAGTTGACTAAATCAGGTCAGTTAATATATCTTTCAGCTCAAATATTTATCATTGTTTTTGTAGTGAGAATATTTGAGCTCTCCTCTTCAGCTATAGTGTGACATGATGTTTTTGTGCCAACATCACAACAAAAGGTCACCAATCCTCTTTTCCAGAGTTAAGAGTGGGATAATTATAATTATCTAAAGATACGATTTAACTGTCTAACTGTGCAATGAGTATGTGCCTAGGCATAGAAAACATAATAACCCTTGACATTTTTAGTATATTTCATTCTCCAAGTAGTTTAGATTTAAAGACTGGACTTAAATATACAGACTCTAAGAAAACAGGTTTTAGAGCAAGTTGAGTCAGAAGCAGTGGCTTTAGCTGTACAGGAGAACTTGCCCTTGGTCTGGATGTGAGTACCCGCTGCTGGAAAGTGGTAATCAGAAGACCACACAGGCATCATCACTGCTCAAGTGACTCAGTAGAGCTGGAAGAGCTCTTTAAGAGACATGTGTGAGGGGCAGGGCAGGAAGAAAAAAAGAACAGATAACAATGAACCCACTACCCACATGCACCTACCAAAATACCAGAGAGAATGCAAGAGACTTCAGTTAAGACACAGCAAGTAACTCCACCAGTCAAGGGAGGAACATTAAGCCAGGCCTGCAGATCCATTAATGGGATGGCAACAGTACAAACAGAAGAGGCTGAAATGTACGATGTATGTATTGTTGATGCTCTATCTCCTGTTTTGGTCTGTTGTCATCAAATCTAGGGATATGCATTACTATGGCTGAGTGGGAATTAAAGGCATTGTATGTCCTCAGTCCTAGGAGAAGTTAGAAAAAGTTTATAGCCATGGGTAAGAGAACCATTCAAAGCTCCATTGGCCTAAGGGACTCTGAAGAACAGAGGAAAGAAAGAAAGGATCCAAGGAGTCAGTGAACGCAGTCATCTACATATCAACATTGGGTACAGTCATCTATCAACATTGCTACTAAGTATCCAAGTCAGTCTAAGTCACGTAGAAACTCCAGTCCTATCAACCTCCACTTTCAAAAAAGCATAGATAACAATGATACTACTGAACCCAAGTTCCCATTGAACTCATATAAAGCAATGAAAATGAAATTTAAAAAATAAATATAAATTATCCATGTACACATATATATGCTGTTTTACTGTGGGCTTGGCATGTGCTCAAAAGGGTCCTGCTAGTCTACTTGAAGCAATACTAGCAAGAAGGGATATTCCCCTACAGTAGAAGAGAATGATGCCCCAAAGCCCAGCAATCTGCTCTACCATTCTTAATCCCACCATGGAGAAAGGTCTGACATGTTCTAGGCAGGAAAAATGTGTGACTCTTTCTCCAAATCAATTTATATTTAAAAGAAAGTCTATAAGGTTCTAAAGGAAGAATGGAAAATTTGGGAATGATTGCTGGGTATTTGAGATGAGTGTAAGAATTTAGTTGAAACCCTAGGGAACTGCTTCCTAAATGCTTCTCAATATTTAAAATTTTAAATAACGATCAGATGCTTTCTCAAAAGAGCAGAGAACTTTTTTATCTCTGCTAAACTTGTAAATGCCTATTTCTCCACAGTAGAAACATAAGAGTGTGAACTTCCTAAATATGGCATCCTTTGTCAGGACTGGGGTAGGAAATGCTAATGAATCTCTTTGGTCTCTGGACCCATAAATACATTGCTGCTAAGGGAGAAAAGAAACTCACCCAGAAACCTAGAACAATCTTGTAGGATAGCACTGGGTTAAAAATGCTGTCTTTAATATTATTTATTAGGAACTTAGCATATTGCCAGAAGAAAGAGCCATGAGCTACCCTCTCCAGCAGTTTGTCACTATCAGTAGGCATTTGGTCACCAGCAATAAGGATCTTTCTTTCTGCCTTTCTTTTCCAATTTGATTTAACTGGGAGCTTCAACCCACAGGACTAGAGGCAAGCACAGCAATCTTATTAGTAAATTCCAAGACATCTATTCCATAGTCCATTTTCTAGCCTAGGCATCTAAGAAAAAGCTGTGTAGCATTAAGAGTCAGCTAAAAAATGTTACTTAAATTCATAAAACATATACACATAGTTGCTGTTTGTTTGATTTTATGTTTGTTGTTCTTTGTCTGTTTTCTGAGACAGAGTTTTGTTATACAGACTCTGACCTTTGATATTCATAGATTTAAACTGTCAAAAGTATGTATTGCTAATGCTTTTCAGACCATGATATCCTTGACCCCTTTACTATTACCACAAAGACTATATCTTGGCTTAGAACTTGGCCACTTACTAATCCAAGACATCAAATTCCACTGTTATCATCCATGGGCAACTGTCTTAGAGTTCTATTGTTGTGAAGAGACATCATAACTATATAAACTTTTATAAATGAAAGCATTTAATTAGAGCTTGCTTACAGTTCAGATGTTGTGTCCATTGTCATCATGGCAGCAAGCTGGGTGACACACAGGAAGATGAGGTACTTGTGAAGCAGCTGAGAGGTCTACATCTATATCTGCAGGCAGCTGAAGGAAAATGAGATGTGGCCTGGCTTGAATATTTAAAACCATGAAGCTCACTCCTCTAGCTCCACCCTTTCTCTAGCAAGGCCACACCTACCCCAACAAGCCACACCGCCTAATCCTTGTCAAGTGTTACCACTCCCTAATGAAAAAGCATTCAAGTCCATGAACCTATGGAACCCATTTTTATTCAAACCACTACAGCAGCCAAAATATATTTGTGAGATCTATAGTTATTGAAATTTTCATTACTTTTATTCATTTCTTTGTGTGTGTGTGTGTGTGTGTGTGCAATCATATGAGTATGCACACATAAAGCATAGAGCACACGTGCTGAAAACATTTAGCTTAGCATGAGTGGAAATGAGAAAACAATTTGTGATTGTCAGTTCTCTCTATCACCTGGTTCCAGGTAATTGGACTCAAGACATTAGACTTGGTGACAAGCACCTTCATCCACTGATGCTTCTGGCTGTCCTAAGCTCATGAGCTTTTATCAAAATTCAGTGACCTGGCCTGAGGAGATGGTTCAGCAGATAAAACAAGCGCTGAGCAAACATGGGCACCTAAAGTTGACTCTCGGAGTCCCAAATAAATGCCTGACACAAATGAGATCCTGACTCAAACAAGATAGAAGAGGGAAACGGACACCAAAGTTATTTTGTGGCCTCCACTGGCATGTTGTCAAACATACACATACACACACACATGCATACACACACACAGGCACACACACACACACACACACACATGCAAAAAAGCATATACAAGTCACATATATACACACAAGGTAAAAAATAAATCTATGGCGCCATCTTGGCTCCGGGACTCCGCCGAACTTAGTCTACAGGTTAGAGTGAGGACCACAGAGGCAGACAGCTTCTGGGACAGGCGGGAGCCACAGAGCCTCTGAGGCAGCACCCTTTTGGGGCCGCAGACATCCAGCACCCTCCCAGTCGGAGGACAGTGACCTGCCCTGCAGGGAGCGCCATCTTGGCTCCGGGACTCCGCCGAACTTAGTCTGTACAGGTCAGAGTGGGGACCACAGAGGCAGACATCTTCTGGGACAGGCGGGAGCCACAGAGCCGCTGAGGCAGCACCCTTTTGGGGCCGCAGACTTCCGGCACCCTCCCAGCCGGAGGACAGAGACCTGCCCTGCAGAGAGCGCCATCTTGGCTCCGGGACTCCGCCGAACTTAGTCTACAGGTCAGAGTGAGGACCACAGAGGCAGACAGCTTCTGGGACAGGCGGGAGCCACAGAGCCGCTGAGGCAGCACCCTTTTGGGGCCACAGACATCCAGCACCCTCCTAGCTGGAAGACAGTGGTCTGCCCTGCACAGGAGCCCTCTGCCTCAGGAGCAGGGAGCACATCTTGGATCCAGGACTCCACTGAACTTAGGAACTTAGTCTGCACAGCTGAGAGTGTGTACCACAGAAGCCTACAGCTTCTGTGACCTGCCAAAGCAACACAGCATCTGGGAAAGGTCCTGTTTTCCGCCTTCTTCTTCGGCCAGGAGAAGGTCCAAACCCCAGATATCTGTACACCTTCCCTTTAAGAGGAAAGCTTGTCAGCAGGGAGTGCTCTAACCACTGAAACTCAGAGGAGAGAGCCTGTCTCCCAGGTCTGCTGACAGAGGATACTCAGAATCCCCAGAAGAACAACCTCTGAACAGAGACAACTATAACAACTCCAGAGATTACCAGATGGCGAGAGGTAAAGGTAAGAATCTTACTAACAGAAACCAAGACCACTCACCATCATCAGGACCCAGCACTCCCACTTCGCCCAGTCCAGGGCACCCCAACACACCTGAAAAACTAGACCTGGATTTAAAAGCATATCTCATGATGATGGTAGAGGACATCAAGAAGGACTTTAAAGAACTACAGGAGAACATGGCTAAAGAGTTACAAGTCCTTAAAGAAAAACAGGAAAACACAACCAAACTGGTAGAAGTCCTTAAAGAGAAACAGGAAAACACATCCAATCAGATGATGGAAATGAACAAAACCATACTAGACCTAAAAAGGGAAGTAGACACAATAAAGAAAACCCAAAATGAGGCAACACTGGAGATAGAAACCCTAGGAAAGAAATCTGGAACCATAGATGCAAGCATCAGCAACAGAATACAAGAGATGGAAGAGAGAATCTCAGGTGCAGAAGATTCCATAGAGAACATGGGCACAACAATCAAGGAAAATGGAAAATGCAAAAAGATCCTAACTCAAAACATCCAGGAAATACAGGACACAATGAGAAGACCAAACCTACGGATAATAGGAGTGGATGAGAATGAAGATTTTCAACTCAAAGGACCAGCAAACATCTTCAACAAAATTATAGAAGAAAACTTCCCAAATCTAAAGAAAGAGATGCCCATGAACATACAAGAAGCCTACAGAACTCCAAATAGGCTGGACCAGAAAAGAAATACCTCCCGACACATAATAATCAGAACAACAAATGCACTAAATAAAGATAGAATACTAAAAGCAGTAAGAGAAAAAGGCCAAGTAACATATAAAGGCAAGCCTATCAGAATTACACCAGATTTTTCACCAGAGACTATGAAAGCCAGAAGATCCTGGACAGATGTTATACAGACACTAAAAGAACACAAATTCCAGCCCAGGCTACTATACCCAGCCAAACTCTCAATTAACATAGATGGAGAAACCAAAGTATTCCACGACAAAACCAAATTCACACATTATCTCTCCACGAATCCAGCCCTTCAAAGGATAATAACAGAAAAAAACCAATACAAGGACAGGAACCACGCCCTAGAAACAACAAGAAGGTAATCCCTCAACAAACCTAAAAGAAGACAGCCACAAGAACAGAATGCCAACTTTAACAACAAAAATAACAGGAAACAACAATTACTTTTCCTTAATATCTCTTAATATCAATGGACTCAACTCCCCGATAAAAAGACATAGACTAACAAACTGGCTACACAAACAAGACCCAACATTTTGCTGCTTACAAGAAACTCATCTCAGAGAAAAAGATAGACACTACCTCAGAATGAAAGGCTGGAAAACAATTTTCCAAGCAAATGGTCTGAAGAAACAAGCTGGAGTAGCCATTCTAATATCTGATAAGATTGACTTCCAACCCAAAGTCATCAAAAAAGACAGGGAGGGGCACTTCATACTCATCAAAGGTAAAATCCTCCAAGAGGAACTATCAATCCTGAATATCTATGCTCCAAATACAAAGGCAGCCTCATTCATTAAAGAAACTTTAGTAAATCTCAAAGCACACATTGCACCTCATACAATAATAGTGGGAGACTTCAACACACCACTTTCACCAATGGACAGATCATGGAAACAGAAACTAAACAGGGACACAGTGAAACTAACAGAAGTTATGGATCAAATGGATCTGGCAGATATCTACAGAACATTTTACCCTAAAACAAAAGGATACACCTTCTTCTCAGCACCTCATGGTACCTTCTCCAAAATTGACCACGTAATTGGACACAAAACAGGACTCAACAGATACAAAAACATTGAAATTGTCCCATGCATCCTATCAGATCACCATGGACTAAAGCTGATCTTCAATAACAAAATAAATAATAGAAAGCCAACCTTCACGTGGAAACTGAACAACACTCTTCTCAATGATACCTTGGTCAAGGAAGGAATAAAGAAAGAAATTAAGGACTTTTTAGAGTTCAATGAAAAGGAAGCCACAACATACCCAAACTTATGGGACGCAATGAAAGCATTTCTAAGAGGAAAACTCATAGCTCTGAGTGCCTCCAAAAGGAAACTAGAGAGAGCACACATTAGCAGCTTGACAACACACCTAAAAGCACTAGAACAAAAGGAAGCAAATTCACCCAAGAGGAGTAGACGGCAGGAAATAATCAAACTCAGGGGTGAAATCAACCAAGTGGAAACAAGAAAAACTATTCAAAGAATCAACCAATCAAGGAGCTGGTTCTTTGAGAAAATCAACAAGATAGATAAACCCTTAGCCAGACTCACTAGAGGGCACAGGGAAAGCATCCTAATTAACAAAATCAGAAATGAAAAAGGAGACATAACAACAGATCCTGAAGACATCCAAAACACCATCAGATCCTTCTACCAAAGGCTATACTCAACAAAACTGGAGAACCTGGATGAAATGGAGAAGTTCCTAGACAGATACCAGGTACCAAAGTTGAATCAAGATCAGGTTAATGATCTAAACAGCCCTATATCCCCCAAAGAAATAGAAGCAGTCATTAATAGTCTCCCAACCAAAAAAAGCCCAGGACCAGATGGGTTTAGTGCAGAGTTCTATCAGACCTTCAAAGAAGATCTAATCCCAGTTCTTCACAAACTATTCCACAAAATAGAAACAGAAGGTACTCTACCCAACTCATTCTATGAAGCCACAATTACTCTGATACCTAAACCACAAAAAGACCCAACAAAGATAGAAAACTTCAGACCAATATCCCTTATGAATATTGATGCAAAAATCCTCAATAAAATTCTTGCTAACCGAATCCAAGAACACATCAAAACAATCATCCATCCTGACCAAGTAGGTTTCATCCCAGGGATGCAGGGATGGTTCAATATAAGGAAATCCATCAACGTAATCCAGTATATAAACAAACTCAAAGACAAAAACCACATGGTCATCTCGTTAGATGCGGAAAAAGCATTTGACAAGATCCAACACCCATTCATGATAAAAGTCTTGGAAAGATCAGGAATTCAAGGCCCATACCTAAACATGATAAAAGCAATCTACAGCAAACCAGTAGCCAACATCAAAGTAAATGGTGAGAAGCTTGAAGCAATCCCTCTAAAATCAGGGACTAGACAAGGCTGTCCACTTTCTCCATACCTATTCAACATTGTACTTGAAGTCCTAGCCAGAGCAATTCGACAACAAAAGGAGATCAAAGGGATACAAATTGGAAAAGATGAAGTCAAAATATCACTTTTTGCAGATGATATGATAGTATATATAAGTGACCCTAAAAATTCCACCAGAGAACTCCTAAGCCTGATAAACAGCTTCGGTGAAGTAGCTGGATATAAAATTAACTCAAACAAATCAATGGCCTTTCTCTACACAAAGAATAAACAGGCTGAGAAAGAAATTAGGGAAACAACACCCTTCTCAATAGTCACAAATAATATAAAATATCTTGGCGTGACTTTAACTAAGGAAATGAAAGATCTGTATGATAAAAACTTCAAGTCTCTGAAGAAAGAAATTATAGAAGATCTCAGAAGATGGAAAGATCTCCCATGCTCATGGATTGGCAGGATCAACATTGTAAAAATGGCTATCTTGCCAAAAGCAATCTACAGATTCAATGCAATCCCCATCAAAATTCCAAATCAATTCTTCAACGAATTAGAAAGTGCAATCTGCAAATTCATCTGGAATAACAAAAAACCTAGGATAGCAAAAACTCTTCTCAAGGATAAAAGAACCTCTGGTGGAATCACCATGCCGGACCTAAAGCTCTACTACAGAGCAATTGTGATAAAAACTGCATGGTACTGGTATAGTGACAGACAAATAGACCAATGGAATAGAATTGAAGACCCAGAAATGAACCCACACACCTACGGTCACTTGATCTTCGACAAGGGAGCTAAAAACATCCAGTGGAAGAAAGACAGCATTTTCAACAAATGGTGCTGGCACAACTGGTTGTTAACATGTCGAAGAATGCGAATCGATCCATTCCTATCTCCTTGTACTAAGGTCAAGTCTAAGTGGATCAAGGAACTTCACATAAAACCAGAGACACTGAAACTTATAGAGGAGAAAGTGGGGAAAAGCCTTGAAGATATGGGCACAGGGGAAAAATTCCTGAATAGAACAGTAATGGCTTGTGCTGTAAGATCGAGAATTGACAAGTGGGACCTCATGAAACTACAAAGCTTCTGCAAGGCTAAAGACACCATCAATAAGACAAAAAAACCACCAAAAGATTGGGAAAGGATCTTCACCTATCCTAAATCAGATAAGGGACTAATATCCAATATATATAAAGAACTCAAGAAGGTGGACTCCAGAAAGTCAAATAACCCCATTAAAAAATGGGGCTCAGAACTGAACAAAGAATTCTCACCTGAGGAATACCGAATGGCAGAGAAACACCTGAAAAAATGTTCAACATCCTTAATCATCAGGGAAATGCAAATCAAAACAACCCTGAGATTCCACCTCACACCAGTCAGAATGGCTAAGATCAAAAATTCAGGTGACAGCAGATGCTGGCGAGGATGTGGAGAAAGAGGAACACTCCTCCATTGTTGGTGGGATTGCAAGCTTGTACAACCACTCTGGAAATCAGTCTGGCGGTTCCTCAGAAAATTGGACATAGTACTACCGGAGGATCCAGCAATACCTCTCCTGGGCATATATCCAGAAGATGTCCCAACCGGTAAAAAGGACACATGTTCCACTATGTTCATAGCAGCCCTATTTATAATAGCCAGAAGCTGGAAAGAACCCAGATGTCCCTCAACAGAGGAATGGATACAGAAATTATGGTACATTTACACAATGGAGTACTACTCAGCTATTAAAAAGAATGAATTTATGAAATTCCTAGCCAAATGGATGGACCTGGAGGGCATCATCTTGAGTGAAGTAACACAATCACAAAAGAACTCACACAATATGTATTCACTGATAAGTGGATATTAGCCCAAAACTTAGGATACCCAAGATTTAAGATACAATTTGCTAAACGCATGAAACTCAAGAAGAATGAAGACCAAAGTGTGGACACTGTGCACCTTCTTAGAATTGGGAACAAAACACCCAGGGAAGGAGTTACAGAGACAAAGTTCGTAGCGGTGATGAAAGGATGGACCATTTAGAGACTGCCGTATCCAGGGATCCATCCCATAATCAACTTCTAAACGCTGACACCATTGCATACACTAGCAAGATTTTGCTGAAAGGACCCAAATATAGCTGTCTCTTGTGAGACGATGCTGGGGCCTAGCAAACACAGGAGTGGATGTTCACAGTCAGCTATTGGATGTATCACAGGGCTCCCAATGGAGAAGCTAGAGAAAGTACCCAAGGAGCTAAAGGGATCTGCAACCCTATTGTTGGAACAACATGATGTAGTAACCAGAACCCCGGAGCTCTTGTCTCTAGCTGCATATGTATCGAAAGATAGCCTAGTCAGCCATCAATGGAAAGAGAGGCCCATTGGACTTGCAAACTTTATATGCCCCAATATAGGGGAATGCCAGGGCCAAAAGAATGGGAATGGGTGGGTAGGGAAGTGGGGGGCGCTATGGGGGACTTTTGGGATAGCATTGGAAACGTAATTGAGGAAAATATGTAATAAAAATATTAAAAAAATAAATAAATAAATAAAAAGTTTAAAAAAAAAAAAAGAAAAAAGAAAAAAAAAATAAATCTATGACCTTCATGGTTGCTTTTACCTCTCGAGCACATGCTATCTCTAAGACACAGCACAAGTCACTGTTATGAAAGTTAACTCCAGGTTTCAGAAGGCCTTGACCTTGCTTTCACACTTAGTCATTGTTTCCTGCTCACCTATTCCTATTGTACAGCTACTGGGTAAGTGTAATAGCAGTTCCTCCCTTATCGAAGAATTCTGTAAAGAATTTCACTCAATGCTTGCCACCTCATAACGTAAGCAAAAATGACAGCAATCATCACCACTATCTTTGTTAGTAACTACAGAGGTAGGATTGTTTTATTTACTTGTCATTGTTATTATTATTTATAATAATATAATTTACTGAGGTCGTAATTCTTAAGAACTCCCTACAAGTTTGTAGGCTTATTTTGTACAGCAAATTCCCTGCAGAATATTTTAGAAATGTTTAAAATATGAATTTGTTGATATAACTACAGGGATAATCTCATATACAGGGACAAATACAAACTTAGAATATGAAATTCAACTCTGTTGAAAAGGAGGGCAGAAAATTTTTTCTTTCACACAAAATAATTTACTTTAGATAACTATTAAATTCTTCTCTGTTTATGTGAAAAGATAGGTATTTTTTTTTTACTATTGATCATTTTATTTGTCTACATTTCAAAGATTATCCCCTTTTCTGGTCAGCCTCCCCTTCATGAACCCCTGTCCCATGCTATCTGCCTCCCTTTTGCCTTCAATGGGGTGCTGACCCACCCAGTCACTCACTCCCACATCACCTCTCTAGTATCCCCCTTCTCTTTTAAAAGTTAATTAAATCTTTAATATCCTTAGGACTGGGAAATATCTTTCTAAGAGACATGAGAAATATTTCTTCAAAGTGTAATTGTGCTATAGATTTATAATAAATAATATGTATTTGAGCTTCCATCCATGTTTCCTTGCACAAAGCTCCTAAAACTCTTGGAACTTCCATAATGAAGTCTTACTGCCCATCACTAAGCTGTCTGATGCCTGAGTGCTTCCAAATTTGGACTGGTTGCCAGGACAACCAACCCAGTGATTAGAGGTTGGAGCTTTCAGTCCTGTTTGGTGACCTCCAGAAATGAGAGAGGGATGAAAGCAGGGTTGGTCACTAATGACGAGTGAGGTAATCAACCATACAATATAATGAAGCTTCTACAAAGACTGAAACAGATGGAGTTCTGTGCATTTCTGGATTAGTGAACACATCAATGTGCTAGGAGGAGGCACACTTCAGGTCTACAGTAGCAGGCACTCCTGGACTTAAAAATCGTCCCAAAACTTACTCTATATAACTTTTCTAAAAGTTCTTTACCAGATTATAATAAAAATAAGTGTTAGTGATTATTCATGAAATAAATATAAATGTTTCTCAGCCAGTCTTGGTGGCACAAGCCTAAAATCCCAGCTATTTGGGAAGTTGAAGCAGGAGGATTATAAAGTAAACTCAAGATCAGCCTAGATAACAACCTAGAGCTCAAAATATTGCCTCAAAATATTTTTATAAAATGGCTGGGTTTATAGGTCAATATTCAAACCATGAGTAAAGAAGAAGGAGGAAGAAGAGAGAAAGATATGTTTCCCTGAGATCTGTGTGTTTTTCCAACAAGTTATCAAATCTGAAGAGGATCATGGTAACTTCTATTGGTAGCCAAGTCTAAAAAAATGTTATAGGTAGCCTGACAGCTCCTCATTTGCAAATGCCATCTACAGTAGAACCATAGACTTGCAGGGTATGTGCTACCTCTAAGCAGATAGTGTCTCTACCTATGCGTCCTGTACAAATTCCAACTCTATTCTGATCAGAATTAATTATAGCTGGTGTCTGTAGAGGACAGCATTTCCTGCCGTAGGGGAAATCCCCATATGTTGCAGTTTCAGACGTGAAATACTGAGAACTGTGGGACAGTAAATGTGTTTGTATATAACATTCATGAAAGACTAGACGGTTCTTGTCTCCTGGTTCTGTAGGAGAATATGGCCTTAGTTCTGCAGAGAAATCATCTCTAACGTGCAAATCTACTACCTGTTATCATGACATGAAAAGTTACTCTTTCCATTGGTTATTCTATTTTGCAAGTAAAGATGACCTCCCTCCCCACCAATATGGACTCAACTGGACTGTTTTTGAACAATGGTGCTGTCAAGTCTTTTCACCCAGGGGCTAATTATAAAGAACATTTATGTACTTTGCCCTGAATTGCCCCCTAACTCAAGTTATCTCTCCCAGTACTTTCTCCCTCTATCCTCTTCCCACCTGATCACAGAAGAAGGGAAGGAAGGATTGTAGTATCCAGAGGGGTCAAGGAAACATCAAGATAACCCACAGAACCAACTACCCTTGATTCATAGGGGCTCACTCAAACTGAACTGACAAGTAGGATGCCTGCATGAGTCTAACTTAGGTCCTTTGCATATATGTTATAGTTGTTTAGTTTGTGATTTTTGTGGAACTCCTAACAGAGGGGAAGGGAGTTTCCTGCATTTGGGACCCTGGTCTTCCTACTGGGTTACCTTGTTCAACATTAATATGAAGGGAAATGCCTAATATTATTGCAACCTGATATGCCATGTTTTGTTGAGATTTCTAGGAGACCTACCCTTTTCTGAAGGTAAACAGAAGAGGAATGGATGGGGAAGGAGAAGTTGAGGATACTGATGAAGTTGGGGCATAGAGGGAGGAAGGGGAAACTGCACTCAGGATGTATTATATGAGAGAATAAATTAATTTTTAACAATGAACATTTATGTAGTGTGTTCTACTTGTTTTGACTATATAGAAGTATGGCTTTGCTTTGCAATATTTTAGTTGTATTCTCTGTCTCTCTGTCTCTCTGTCTCCCTGTCTCTCTGTCTCTGTCTCTGTCTCTCTGTCTCTGTCTCTCTCTCTCTCTCTGTCTCTCTCTCTGTCTCTCTCTCTCTCTCTCTCTCTCTGTGTGTGTGTGTGTGTGTGTGTGTGTGTGTGTGTGTGAGAGAGAGAGAGAGAGAGAGAGAGAGAGAGAGAGAGAGAAAGAGAGAGAGAGAGAGACCCTAGTTGTCCTGGAACTCATTTTAAGACTAGGCTGGCAATGAACTCACAGACATGTACGTTCCTCTCCCTCTAGAGTGCTGGAATTAAAAGATGTGCACCATCACCACCCAGCTTGTCTTAGTGTAGTATTTTGTGAAGGAGTTACCATCACATTCTAGCTTAATTGAGTGTATTCTAAAGAAAAATGATTTTGTTTTTCTTCAATCTACATGGAAAGGTTTTCTGGATTGGCAGGATGAGTTTTAAATAAATTTCTCAATCCATGTAAATTATCTGTCATTTCACTTATGTTTTAATATATAGTTTTAAAATATCTTAAGTTCACTGTATGAGATGAAAAAATACTTCAGGATTACATTTCTTATATTGCATCATCACCTACTAATTGCTAATACCATAAAAGTCATACTTTGCTATTAAAGTAACATGTTGAATTTTGAATGTTCTTCTGTGTTCTAGGAAAGGGTAATGATTAAGAAATCCCTAGATTCTCTTGTGTCCCAGAAAATAGATTATTACAAACAATGACTTCCCATCATAAAATTTAGCTAAGGCTTATCTATGTCCCTTTTGTTTGCCTGCAGAAAAGCCCTGCAGATTTTCATTCTTTTTCTCATAAATGATTTACTAGTTTTGTTTCTACTGATCAGTCAAAACAAATGCTTTTTAACTAAAATTTGCTTCTCTACTCCCTTGGTTCCTGGAAGTCTGACCCCTTCAGAGTATGGTGTCCTCATAGCGCATTCTCTGACCTCCTGTCTTATCAAGTCATTGCTATCTCCCATCATCGACATCCCACACTGGAAACCTCTTCTTTCTAGCTTTGTTTACTCCTTCTTATTAAGGAAGATCCCTTCTGCCCAAACCTTAGGCTGCTGTAACTCTCTCAGTCAGAATCCCAGCCTCTACCCCTGTGCAATGCTCCTTCTCCCTATTGTAATAATCCTTTTGAAAAAAGTCTCTGCTGCTCTAAATCTGGGTTTGTTTTGCCAACTTATTGTTCAATAATTTATATCCTATCTAAAAACCAAATAGCAAAGAAACCACTGCTCAGCAGTTCTAAATCAAAATAAAATAATATAGTATCCTATTTGTGAGATAACATAGACGTTTAAGATGTCAGTCATTTTTTTTAATTTATTTTCATTTTATTATAACAATTCCTTTGTTTTTAAAACTATTTTCTTGAAAAGAGATAAATTTGAGAAATGTCTTTTCTGGACATGTTTATCCAAACTGAGAGTTTCCTAATAATAGCAGCTATCATCCCTGTCACCATTATTTAATTTCTTCTGTTTCCTTTCTAGATATAATGCATTTATTGAGTTGGCCCAATAATAAATAATGATTAGATTCTAAATTGCTTATCAAAATTTGATAAATGATTTAGCCAAAAAACAAACTTTCACAACATTTCAAAACCAGTTTAGAGAATGGCTTAATATGTAAGAGTGTTTGTTGCCAAGTATGAGGGCTTGTGTTCAAATTCCAAAGGAGGTGTGGCCACACGTGCACTTGTAACCTCATCACTGGTGGACAGGGGATGGAGATAGGAGGACCACTGTGGCTTGTGCTACCTGCCTATTTTAAAGTTCAGTGAGAGACCCTACATCAAGGAAGTAAGACGCAGAGTGATATAGCAGAATACCCAGAATCCTCTCCTTGCCTCTATGCACACACAGGCAGACACACAAACACACATACATATGTACACTGTGCATACACCACATGTGCAACTATATACATACTCAAACACAGATACAAAAAAAAACATTCTAAAAGGCAGATTAAATATTTAGCTGCAGAAAACCATTAGCACAGTTCATATAGAAAACTAACACTGCTATTAGTACCAAAGGGAGTGTAAAAAAGGTAGGAGTTTAGAGCAGTGGTTCTTAAATTTGAATACACAATCAAGTCACCTGAAGGTCTTGTTAAGACAGATTTCTGGGTATCACCCTGTGATGTCCGATTCAGTAAGAATACTCGAAAGCTAACCATTTATGTGTCTACCAAGTTTTCAGGTGCTGTCATTGTTATAGGTTTGGCTGCCACACCACTTATCAGAACATTCATTCATTCATTCATTCATCAAACATGTATTGATATCCAATGTACAATATGAATTTTTTCCAGGTACTCAGAAAACAGTATTGGACCAGAACAATTATACTTTCGAATAGTTTGTACTGAAAAAGACAAACAAGAGAAAAAATAAACAGTTAATAAATATTGATGATAAGTAAGTGCTGAGGAGGAAAACAAGTCTAGAAGAGAGATGTAAACCCCGTGATGGCAGTGACGTTGATGCTGCGATGGCAGCGACATTGAAATTTCAGTGGGCTGTGGTTCAAGGGGGTTCTCCTCAATGCGATCCTTTTGATTAAACCTAAAACAGAGGTTTGCCCATATCACATTTATAAGAAAAACATTCCGGGAAAATAAAAATAGGAAAGAAAGAACATACCAACCCCAAAGACCAGGGCGAGCTATAGGTGCTTTAGTTCATTAAAGTACAGTGATGCAGCAAACATTAATGAGAAATATGTTTCCAAGCACCAAGTGAGTTGTAATTAAAGAAAACCTCATGTGAGCTAAAAATAGAAAAACAGGACATCAAAGAGCAGGGCATAGAAGAGTAAGGGAAAGTTTGTTCATGGCTAAAGAGATGGTTTGTCGGTAAGGAGCACTTGTCACTCTTCCAGGTAACCCAGATTTAGTTCCCTGCACCCACATAACTACTAGCAATTTCCTGTATCTCCAGTTCTAGGCTATCCCATGCTCTCTTCTGGCTTCCAAAAACACTGTGTGCAGATGTTGCAGAGAAATTCATATAGGCAAAGCACACATATACATAAATTGAAAATAATCATTTTCACTTCTGAAACCATGTACACTTCTGAAAAGTAAAGGTCGAATTTGTATTTCAACAAGATGTCCCGGGCTTCTGGTTTAGAGGAAAAGCTTAGGAGCAGAGAAAGGTGGACCAGGGAGAAGGTTACTGGGGCTTGCAATAGTTATATGAGGATGCTCAATTATTCACTATCCACACACAGTATTTATTTAAATTCCACAGTCTAATCTTTGTAGCATGTGCTTGATGGTGCAGTTAACGCTCAAAGTGAGGTTCAAAATATTAAGAGCATAAAACATGTGATCCTGCTACAGCAGAGTTAAGAAAATACAAAAAAAACAAAAGCCTATACACATATTGATATCTACTGTACAATGACTGAAATTCACAAAGCAATTATTGTGTGAGCCCCCTCTAGCTTCCTATAGAAGATAAAGACTTTCCAAATCCCAAATCCTACTGTCTCCTGCTAGGCTATTATGGTGAGCAGAAGCCATAGCTAAATTGCCAACCTTTATAGCCAAGGAAAGATTTCATGGGGTTATTATCATGGGATGTAATGGTTTTTGTATCATTATATGAGGAACAGATATTTTTTTACTGTTCATAACAGTAACACTCATACACATTGTCTATGTATATACTTTATCCTGTGCTCCAAAACATGCTTCCTACAAATATGAGAATACTGATTATTCTTGTAATTTTCCACAGCCTCACATCATGTCTTTATCCTCTACCTTCAAATTTCCGAGTACAGCAAAAATCTGCCTTTCTAGCTGAATTTTAAACTCATTGGTCTCATGACACTTGTTACAATGGCAATAAGGCCATTACTCAAACTTGCTGGAATAGTGGAGTGAAATCTAATTCTAAAAAAGAAAAGTACCAAGGTGGTGACTGGACAGAAGAAAATTCTGAAGACAAGGCAGCTAGTTAAGGTGATTGAGCCTTTCATGTGTGCTAACTGGCACTGATCTAATTTAGCATTGTACCCTGCACAAAGACCAGAAGACACCTGTGCTGAGATCATCAATGGGTACATTTCAAAGGAGTGACTACCAGACCCTGGAGAAAAATATTTCTACATTGGAAAACTAGAAAAATATTGGCATAAGATTCAGCTCTCAAAGGTTCCAAGAACAAATTTACAATCACAAATTTGGTAAACTTTTATATGTGGTTCTAAGAAAGTAGGAAAAGCGGCATGTGTGTGTGTGTGTGTGTGTGTGCGTGTGTGTGTGTCTGTGTGTGTATGTATATATGTATGCATATATATGTATATATGTGTGTGTATGTATGTATGTATATATATATATATATATATATATATATATATATATATATATATGGAGAATTCTGTATTCAATAATGTAATTATCCATGTTAATAAAACACAAAATTTATCTTGTATTTGGTATTTACAAAGAAGGAGTACTTTATCTTCATAATTTCAGATGTAAATGCTGTATTCCTGATCAAGAAATATAAAAGTACGCAACTAATTTTAAAAAAAAGCAGATTTCTCCCCACAAATTTTACTATTGGTCTACTATTTGGTCCTGGTTATAGCACAATGCTATTAACAAAGATCGTCTGTGTTTTAAGTACTTGCTTAATTTGCTTTTTTCCTACTATGAATTTTTCTGAAATTTATCTTTTAAACTTTCCATTTGTTTTCTGCTTCTAGAATCAAAATGCAATATTTTCAATATTTTTAATATTCAATTTTCCATTATATAAAGAGAAAATCATGACAATCAAGAAATGCCAGAAGGAAGAACATGAAAGCTTCCTTTTACTTCCCTTAACACTTCCCTTAAACAAAGTGACAGTCAAAACAGACTGTGAATCATCCAGGAAACAGGTAAAAACAGAGCGTTCTAGACAAGGACAGAAATACCAAGATAAATGCTTTTCTATCAATTAATAAATATTTGAAAATAAGTATTTGAAAAATTAGAAAACAAAGCACAAAATCCATAAAAGGCAAGTAGAGAAGATAACAGCTCAAATCAGCAAAACTTGACACTATGAGATACACTCTGAGTTAAAATATAAGTGAGTCTCATGAAAGACCAATACTGTTGAAGTTTGTTCTGTTGCCATGTACTGTAATGCTAAGTGCAGTGTCCCAAGACCTAGGTGCCCCAGAGACCAGAGAGTCCACAAGTGGACCCAAGTTACAGAATGTGACCTTGCCCCCAAGTTATTTCTGATTGGTAAATAAAGATACCTATAGCCTATAGTTGAGATAGGCAAGACTGAGTCTTCCTAGCCTGGAGCTAAGACAGACTACAAGGAGAGGGAGAGGGGGTTGAAGGAGGAGTAGAAAGATGCCATGAGTTAGGAATTAGGAAAGCATGGCCCTTAGGGTTGGTCAATTGGAATTAAGAGCAGCCCAGATAAAACATAGTAAGTAATAACTAAGGGTTATCGATAGGAAATAGATGTTGATAGCATAGAGGGTAGATAAATACCCTCTCTTGTGCTGATTAAGGCTTGTTGTAAATATAAAGGTTTGTGTGTGTGTCTTTCATCTGGGAACTAAATGGTCAAAGGCAGGGTTGAAACCCTGGATTGGGATTAAATTATTCTACAACACAATACTGGGGGTGATTAGTAGAAAGAGAATTAAGAAACAAAGAAAGATAACAAAATTCCATCCTTAAGAAAATATTCTATAAATAATTAAGTTAGAATATTATAAGCACATTTTGGTCTTTGTTCTTCTTGAGTTTCATGTGTTTTGCAGATTGTATCTTGTATCTTGGGTATTCTAAATTTCTGAGCTAATATCCACTTATCAGTGAGTACATAACATGTGAGTTCTTTTGTGATTGGGTTACCTCTCTCAGGATGATGCCCTCCAGGTCCATCCATTTGCCTAGGAATTTCATAAATTCATTCTTTTTAATAGCTGAGTAGTACTCCATTGTGTAAATGTACCACATTTTCTGTATCCATTGCTCTGTTGAAGGACATCTGGGTTATTTCGTGCTTCTGGCTATTATAAATAAGGCTGCTATGAACATAGTGGAGCATGTGTCCTTTTTACCAGTTGGAACATCTCCTGGATATATGCCCAGGAGAGGTATTGCTGGATCCTCCAGTAGTACTATGTCCAATTTTCTGAGGAACCGCCAGACTGATTTCCAGAGTGGTTGTACAAGCTTGCAATCCCACCAACAATGGAGGAGTGTTCCTCTTTCTCCACATCCTCGCCAGCATCTGCTGTCACCTGAGTTTTTGATCTTAGCCATTCTGGCTGGTGTGAGGTGGAATCTCAGGGTTGCTTTGATTTGCATTTCCCTGATGATTAAGGATGCTGAACATTTTTTTTTCAGGTGCTTCTCAGCCATACAGTATTCCCCAGGTGAGAATTCTTTGTTTAGCTCTGAGCCCCATTTTTTAATGGGGTTAAACACCCATGGAAGGAGTTACAGAAACAAAGTTTGAAGCTGAGACAAAAGGATGGACCATCTAGAGACTGCCATACCGGGGGATCCATCCCATAATCATCCTCCAAACGCTGAAACATTGCATATACTAGCAAGATTTTGTTGAAAGGACCCAGATATAGCTGTCTCTTGTGAGGCTGTGCCGGGGCCTAGCAAACACAGAAGTGGATGCTCACAGTCAGCTATTGGATGGATCACAGGGCCCCCAATGGAGGATCTAAAGAAAGTACCCAAGGAGCTAAAGGGATCTGCAACCCTATAGGTGGAACAACAATATGAACTAACCAGTACCCCCCCTCCCCCAGAGCTCGTGTTTCTATCTGCATATGTATCAGAAGATGGCCTAGTCAGCCATCATTGGAAAGAGAGGCCCATCGGTCTTGTAAACTTTATATGCCTCAGTACAGGGGAATGCCAGGGCCAAGAAGTGGGAGTGGGTGGATACGGGAGTCGGGGGGAGGGTATGGGGGACTTTTGGGATAGCATTGGAAATGTAAATGAAGAAAATACCTAATTAAAAAAAGAATATTATAAGCAAATCTTGAGATTTGTACTCAGTAACATGTAACAGTAATATGTTTAATATTTTATACTTGTTATATGTTTATTGCCTTAAGTCCTTATGTATATGACTAATTTAACATCAAAATGAATATACTTTGACATATTTTTCAAAACTTAAATAATGTTATACAGTGTATTTATGTAATAAATTTTAAAACATAAATGATAATATCTAACATATTCATAATTTTCCACTAATGATTCATGTACAAAATATTAATAAAAAAGCCACAGGAGAAACTGGGAAGGCAATTAAGAAAAATTTAATAAAGATAATTTGCAAAAATATTAAACACTGACAGTTTTACAAATCAATTGCCTAGTTCTTAAAGAAAGGACAGTATCTCTATTACTATATTGTACAGTAGAATTTTCTGCCTTTATTTAGGAAGCAAACTATTATATTACAATCAAGTAATGGGAGATTAAAACTAGCAGGGAAGGTTAGAGATGGAGACCTTGAAAGCCAGCAGTCCTACTTGGTGCACACACCTGACAACCATATCCATCTTGGCCAGAAGTGGGAGCCATCATTAGTTCTATCAGCAGTTGTGTCTTGGCCACAAGCCAGAAACCTGGTGGGGAAGTTTGGTTTGTGTTCTGGTTTCTCACTGGTATCTTTCTTCTTCTTCTTCTCTTACATAGCAACTTAAACGAGCAGAACCACCCAGAAGATATGAGTAATCGTGAACGTCATTGGCCCTGCTCTGGAGAGGCACTAGGACATCTCTTCAGTGGACCAACTAACTTTACTGACTGGCTCACCCCCATGTCTCAACCAAAGCAGCTTTATTAACCCCTACTACAGGGTATTTCATGGGACCCTCTTGTTAGAGCCACTTCTACTCTAAAGGATCTCTGCTTTCTTTGTTTCTCTTAAATTATCTCTTATGTACAATGCAGTTCCTTTCTTAAACCTACCCTCCCACTCACAGCCCATGAGATTCATTCTTTATGTTCACAAAACAGAGAAACAGTGAGCCACTGGTCCAGGGTGACTTTTGTAGCTACTGACTGTCTGGTATTCTAGCCCACTTAGCTATGCTCATTTGAGCCAATTAAAAAAAAATGTCTCCATCACACTCACTGATGCCCTTCTCTTCCCTCCCCCCACATGAATTTATTTAGCATAAAAAGATGAGAACAATTTTCAAAACAATTCTGAAAAAAAAATAAATTTAGAAACCCTTTCCCGTTTTAATTTCAAAACTTATGAAAGTATTTGTAACAGTCCAGTTCCCTGTTTTGATGGTTTCCTATAAATGCTTCTCTGAGTCTTATGCCTCACTCTCTCCTGTTTCACAGGAGGCCAAGCTGATAGGAAGCCCGAACTCCTTCACTTGAAGGGCACCAGAAGGAGACTTAACTCTATGCCATAATAAAGTGAGAAGCTCTCCTTCCGTTGCTCACTCAAGGCAATTACAAGCCCACTTAAAAGGCCTGACTGGCTTTCTGAAACTTGGTTACATTACTACAAATGACTTATCAACACATACCTATGGTTTAGCAAACATTTGTGGTGGATGTTTATTTTACAAAGTTGCTTACACAATATTTGCTGTTTCCAGCATTTATCATCATAACATACACGCACACATTCATTACTCCTGGGTCAAGGCTATGGAAGAGTACACAATGTAGAATTATAGCTGTGTATCTCCTTAGGTTCTAAGAGTTGATTACATGGAAAATCTAAACCAAGTAAAGTTGTTTACATTGTTATTTTAAGGACAAGTTAAACAAACTGGCTATGTACACAGTAGAAGAGCAGTTTTAGATGGTGGGTCTTAAGGTATATTATTAACTCTGTGAGGTACAGCCAAAGTTCCAGTCTCTTACAATGCAAAAGATATTTTTCATAACATATAAACACAGGGCTATGGAACTGAAAAGATTGTCCATAATTTAGTGTCTCCAGGCTTCAAGTCTGATATAGTAAAAGTTGAGAAAGCCTGGTGCTTTTGGGTAAATATTGAGTGGCTTAATGTACATGCAGGTATTTACTAAAATATATTATAGAATGACCTTAAAAGCTGTATGGTGGTTAGGTAATTAACAATTTCTGCTCTATATGTACCCTTGTGGGCCCATTTAAGAAGGGTGTAGAAATACACACATCATACCACCCACATGGATTACTTTCAAAGCAGGAGAAGAGGGGCAGGAGTAGAGTAGTTATCAACTGAAGCCCTCACCATATGGCATGGGTCAGGGTTGAATTCTTGCCTGTGATTACAGAAAATGGCATAATGTAGAGAGTAATGGAAAATTACATTTATTCCAATGTTGGCCAAAACTAGGAAAATAAATTTCTCAGTTTGCTCTTATCTAGTCTCATTATAGTGTCATAACATATTTGTGTGTGTGTGTGTGTGTGTGTGTACGTTTAAATTCAGGAAACATGCACATGTGGGCATTCTTTATTCTAGATGATAGCCCTTCCTTCTTCCAGCAAGGCTCTTACAGGTAGTCCATCTTTATTCCTAGGATAAAAATTCCTAGATGAATCTCATTTCTCAGGTTCCCCACTACAAAGTTACTTACTTTTCTTTTATATATGTTTATACTATTGGTATTATTTAGTATATTCAGATGAAACATTTGTAATTTTAAATAATAAACACAATTACTATATGTCTTTAATTGGCAAGAAAATTACAACAAAATGGCACTTAAATTGCAAATATCCATTTAGATCCATACAACTGACTAAAAGCATTGGGATGAAGGTTTTAAGCTGTCTATACATACAGGAAGCACATGAACTATTTTATTGGGTAAACACAAGACTACAGCAAGGATACTGGAAATCTTCAACAAGTCAGAATTATCCTGTTAACTACTGATTGCAATTAGGAAGCAGAACTGTCAAGAGTGAAGTCAAACTATGCCTCAAGACATTTCTTCTCTTCCATTTCAAATTGTGTCCTCATTACTGTCTTCCCCTTCTAGGCACATCCTTTCTGGAAAGCATTAAACACCCAATGACACTGTGACCTTTCATCCTTAAACCTAGCAAAACAATCTAAAATAAGATCTAGTATTGGTATCATGGAAATTCACTCTTCAAAATCTCATTATGTACTTTCTTTTTTTTTTTTCTTCTTTTTTTTTTGTTTTTTGTTTTTTTTTTTAAACTTTTTTTTATTTATTTATTTTTTTAATGTTTTATTACATATTTTCCTCAATTACGTTTCCAATGCTATCCCAAAAGTCCCCCATAGCGCCCCCCACTTCCCTACCCACCCATTCCCATTCTTTTGGCCCTGGCATTCCCCTATATTGGGGCATATAAAGTTTGCAAGTCCAATGGGCCTCTCTTTCCATTGATGGCTGACTAGGCCATCTTTCGATACATATGCAGCTAGAGACAAGAGCTCCGGGGTTCTGGTTAGTACATCATGTTGTTCCAACAATAGGGTTGCAGATCCCTTTAGCTCCTTGGGTACTTTCTCTAGCTTCTCCATTGGGAGCCCTGTGATACATCCAATAGCTGACTGTGAACATCCACTCCTGTGTTTGCTAGGCCCCAGCATCGTCTCACAAGAGACAGCTATATTTGGGTCCTTTCAGCAAAATCTTGCTAGTGTATGCAATGGTGTCAGCGTTTAGAAGTTGATTATGGGATGGATCCCTGGATACGGCAGTCTCTAAATGGTCCATCCTTTCATCACCACTACGAACTTTGTCTCTGTAACTCCTTCCCTGGGTGTTTTGTTCCCAATTCTAAGAAGGTGCACAGTGTCCACACTTTGGTCTTCATTCTTCTTGAGTTTCATGCGTTTAGCAAATTGTATCTTAAATCTTGGGTATCCTAAGTTTTGGGCTAATATCCACTTATCAGTGAATACATATTGTGTGAGTTCTTTTGTGATTGTGTTACTTCACTCAAGATGATGCCCTCCAGGTCCATCCATTTGGCTAGGAATTTCATAAATTCATTCTTTTTAATAGCTGAGTAGTACTCCATTGTGTAAATGTACCATAATTTCTGTATCCATTCCTCTGTTGAGGGACATCTGGGTTCTTATGTACTTTCAAAACTAGCAAAAACTTGTAATGAAAGTAAAAGCCCAACAGTACAGATTTCAGGTAAACCACACAATCATTATCATCTTCTGCCTAAAGGCTGATCATATCAGATTTAGTATAAACTTCAGCTCTGACGTTCAAAGCTTATTTGGTATTAAATATTGCTACAACAGGAAAGTAAATTAGAGACCAAGGAAATTCATGTGTAGATGGTGATTACTCCAGCCAATTGACAGTTTGATTATGTTATTAAAAGCTGACTTTGAAATACCGTTTCTCATTTCCAAATGCCTCTCTCATAAAGCCATTTTGTTTGGCAAATGGGAAAAGCATTTCAAGAGTCCTGGAAAGTACTTCATCTGTATAAAGAAGCACTCCCTATGTAAATATGCCCCGTTCTAGTCATTGGCAGAAAATGGCCACTCTATTGGAACAAAAAGGTCAGAAACAAAAGAAAATACCTCTATGCAATCAGTCCCTAATTATTCTTTATTAGTGGGAGAACTGATGAGAAATTGATTCCTCTTGATCAGCATTCTTTAAATACAAAGCAATGAAGCCAAATTCCTGTGACTGAATAAATAAAACCCCTGCTATGCCATTCACCTGCCATAGTACAATTGTTTGCTGATATGATCATTATAAAACACTTTTAAGATTTCTTTCTTTTTCTGTATTGCAGATCAAAACTAGGATTGTATTTTGTTCTAATGGGATTTTTTTTAAGTTTGTGATGCTTATTTCCTTAGATTGAATGCATTTTCCCCCTTTGGAACATCTGAGGAACTCATCACAATAAAAAAAATTTTTTTTTAATTTATCTAGTGGCTGTTGAAAGAAAATCCATGACACAGCAAGCAAGTATATGTCCTCACTAAGGTAGAGTTGGATGTTTGTTTTTAATGCCATAGTCTTGGTTTCTTGTATCAAGAATCAAGTGTTTCTTTTCTACATCTTCAATCTAACCCAGCCAGTCAGACCCCAACAGACAGATTTCTATTTAATAAAGCATGTATTCTTAAGGTCTACCTATTGGTAACCTGCACACTACATACTCCTCCAACTAAATTTCATTTCCATGGCAATCATGCTTGGGATGTGCCTCCAACTCCATTCACCCTCACATATATATATATGTGTCTGTCTGTCTGTCTGTCTGTCTCTCTCTCTCTCTCTCTCTGTGTGTGTGTGTGTGTGTGTGTGTGTGTGTGTGTGTGTGTATGTATGTATGGAATAGAAAATTCTGTTTCACTAGAGACTAATGGCATCATTAATGTCTTACTAAGAGAAGGAAGAGAAACTCAAGTTTCCTTATCTTTTTGTTTTGCCATGTGATATCTTCCATCATGTTACATGTTACAAGATTGCCCTCTCCAGATGATGGCACCATGGTCTTAGATTTTCTAGTATCTTGAACTATAAATTAAATATAATCTCTATTCTTTATAAATTACCTGTCCATTTTTAGCAAGAGAACAAGACAGATAAAAAATGAACTAAGAAAATGTTCTTTGTTTAATCCTTGATAAAGCTATTTAAAAGAATACTTCAAAAACTCCAATACTGGGGCCATATTCAGAAGATTCAAGACTTCTAGAATCAAGAATTTCTCAAACATTAATTTCTTCCAATTTCTCCAGGAGTGATTCCAATAAACACTCAGAAGTTCTGCATTTAGAATGGCTTCAGGAAATTATTTCAAAGAAAACTTTCTAATGTGTACCATGACCTAGAGAATTCAAGTATTATCTATGAAAAGAAGAATCCACATGATTCCCAGCAAGGATGGAGTTAATGTTGACCTTAGAAAGAAGGAACACATGTCTTAAATAATTGAGCTACCATCTGATTTATAACAGTCAATACTAGGATTCAGCTAATCTTCAATTCTGAGATTCATACAGAAAACTTTGCAGTAAGACTCCAAAGGGGAAAATTCTATTGCACTGCTGAATGATGATGGATGACTTCAGTTCTGTAACAAGGTTAGCAATTGGGAAAACTTGCACATACAGACCCTTAATTTTATTTGAATTTTATTAACCATGGAATACTCATAAGAAATGAATATCATGAAGAAGAAAGGTCGAGAGCCCTCATTTCATAAAGAACAATGCTATAGCTTTTAATTTTTCAATTAAAGCAGGGCAATAAATTCTACTTTTATGTCTCTTGGTTTTATTTTTAACGGTACAAACTAATTTTACAGGAATATATACCAGAGGCCAGCACACAGGCATACATGTCTTCTGTTCTAATGTAAGAGCTCTTGAAAATTCAAAAGATGATGAATGCTATTCATACAACAAAAGAAGCATTTGATATATGGTCCATAAGGAAGCTTCAGAAAACTACAGACAACTTTATATTGTGTATCAATGTAAATTTTGAGATATAATGAAGCCAGGGCTTTAGCTTAATAAACATAGTGTTTGGTGACCTAAAAAGATAAATAATGTGACATTGGAACAAATATATCTAGGCATATTTCTCTTAATTGGAGTACAGCTTTCCTCAAGTGTAGAGGTTAGTGTCTTAGGTGACCAATGCCTTTGCAGCAAACTGATGGCTGTTAAGCAAACCCTCTGAACAGACAGCTCTTGCATGTCCCATTTAGTATATTGGCAAATCATCCTGCCTCAATATCAAGACGTATTTGAGGGTTGATGATAGAGCATCATCCTATCTTACTGACTCCCCCTGTGTACAGCTCTCTGCTGGAGTTCATGGATGAAAAGCCACCAGTCACAAAATTGGAACTTTCTGAGCATATTTTAGGAAGCAAGTGTTGAAAAGCTTTTTTCCAGTCATTTTCCCCCACAGGGCTAATTCTTCTCTCAAGCAAATGGAAAATATCACAATATGGAGGTTAGAATCAGGTTTTAAAGTAGGTTACTCTACTAAGTTGAGAGGGGTTAGAGGCAAGTACATATGTGAAGAAAGTATGTCCTGGAAAAGACCACACAAGGATGCCCACAAAAGATAAGGAAGTAAAAAAGCAAGTTTGGAAGGATATTGAAAAGTCAACTGAACTTTCACAGAAAAAAATGTATTTTCATAAATATGATGTTTTATTCATAATAGAAATATATAACCTTTTAAAATTCCAAGATGCTCAGATTCTTTCTATATTGAAATGCTCAGTGTTATAAGGTTAAGCTTCTATATATCCCTCCAAGGACAGAGCCCTCATAGCAAACATATGTGTTTAGACATGAAATATTCTACATTAACATCCCCCTCTCTCTCCCTCCCTCCTTCCCTCTTCCCATGTATGTTTGTGTGTGTGTGTATGTGTGTGTGTGTGTGTGTGTGTGTGTCTGTGTCTGTGTCTGTGTGTGCCTGTCTACTGTATGCAGCTACACACCCATGAATGAACTTTTAGAGGCCATAGGAGAGCATCAAGTGTCTTACTCTGCCTTATTAATTCTAATATAGAGTCTTTCACTAAACCTAGAGCTCACTGGTTAGCTAGACTGGCAGAGCAGCTCGCCCCTAGGATCTGCCTGTCTTACCCTGCTCCAGCACTGAATTTACAGGCATGCCTAGCATTTTACATGAATGCTGAGAATGCCAGTTCAAATATTATGCTTGCATGGCAAGCACTTTACCTACTGAGCAATCTGGCTAGCCCCACATTATCACTATCTTTTCAGTTATTACATATTTAGTTTTATCTCACTGTAGAACACTATTTTTTCTTATCTTACCAGTGGGACCAGCATTTAACTCATGAGACTTTTGTCCCAAAACTGAGATTCAGAAGCACAAAGATCATGTTGTTATTGAGATGATAGATTTTTGTTTGTGACACAAGATGAAAAGGCATGTCATAAAGTAGCTAAAAATAGATAAACATCATTCGTGAATGGCTACAGTGACAAATGCACAGGACAGGTATTTAACAAATTATTTGAATTTGGGCTTTAAAATATTGCCTCATGAACTGAGACAAAAATTAAATAACTTACTTCCAGCCCCCTAATCCCCCTACCCCCCTGACCTCTAAACTTCCTGGGGCCTCTAGTCTCTTGAGGGTTAGGTGCATCATCCCTGATTGAACCCAGACCCACCAGTCCTCTGCTGTATGTGTGTTGGAAGCCTCATATCAGCTGCTGTATGTTGCCTGGTTGGTGGTCCAGTGTTTGAGAGATTTGGGGATTCAGGTTTGTTGAGACTGCTGGTCCTCCTACAGGATTGCCCTCCTCCTCAGCTTTTTACAGCCTTTCCCTAATTCAACCACAGGGATCATCAGCTTCTGTCCATTGATTGGGTACAGATATCTGCACCTGACTCTTTCAGCTGCTTGTTGGGTCTTCCAGAATGCGGTCATGCTAGGTCCCTTTTTGTGAGTGCTCCATAGCCTCAGTAATAGTGTTAGGCCTTGGGACCTCCGCTTGTGCTGGATCCCACTTTGGGCCTGTCGCTGGACCTTCTTTTCCTTAGGCTTCTATCCATTTCAATCCCTGAAGTTCTCTCAGACAGGAAGAATCATAGGTCAGAGATGTGACTGTGAGATGGCAACCACCTCCCTCATTTGATGCCTTGTCTTCCTGCTGGAGGTGAGCTCTACAAGTTCCCTCTCCCCACTGTTGGGCATTCCATTTAAGGTCCCTCCCTTTGAGTACTGAGAGTTTCTCACCTTCCAGGTCTCTGGTGCATTTTGGAGCCCCGCCCCCCCCCACCCCCAGTCTTCTACCTCCTGAGGTTGCCTGTTTCCATTCTTTCTGCTGGACCTCTGTGCTTCAGTCCATTTCCCTCACCTAATACCAGATCAGGTTCCCCTCTCCAGCCCCCACGCTTGTCCACTTTCCCTCCCTACTTGTGATTGCTTTCTTCTCTTTCCAAAGTGGGGCTGAGGCATCCTCACTTGGGCCCTTCATCCTGTTGACCTTTTTGAGTTCTTTGTACTGTATCTTGGGTATTCTGTACTTTTTTTTTTTTTTTTTTTTGGCTAACATCCACTTATTAGTGAGTATATACTGTGCATGACCTTATGGGTCTGAGTTACGTCACTCAGACTGATATTTTCTAGTTCCATCCATTTCCCTGCAAAACTCAGAATGGCCTCATTTTTAATAGCTGAGTAGTGTTCCATTGTGTAAATGAACCACATTTTCTGTGTCCATTCTTCTGCCGTGGGACATCTGGGTTGTTTCCAGTTTCTGGCTATCACAAACAAAGTTGCTATGAACATAGTGAAATACTGCCCCTGTGGCATGGTGGGGTATCTTTTGGGTATATTCTCAAGAGTGGTATTGCTGGGTCTTCAGGTTGATCTATTTCCAATGTTTTAATAATGGTTCTTAAATGTTTTAACCTCCCTTGTAACACCACCACCACCACCAGAAGTAGTGGAAAAGAAAAGATACAGACAGGGAAGTGAGCCTGTTTAGAAATGTTCTTTGGAGCAACTCCCTTCTGTGATTTCTGGAAATATGCAGTTCAGTTCCAGGTCAGCAACAGCAGGATCCATGCACAAACATTTCACAGATACACCTGCAGTCTATTTCGGTAGAGTTGGGATAGCAAACAGGAATCAGCAGCAGTGGCACTATCTAGTAGAGATAGCCAGGCCTTAACCTCAGCATGAGTCAGCAGGAGGGACCAGGAGAAACACCAGGAGAAGTTCTCGGCTGTGCCTCTCTCAGAGAAGCAAAGATCAGCAAAGACTTGAGACTCACAGGCATTGCACAGCTAGCCCTATAAGCAAGTCTAGCTCACCCTCTGTCTCTGTCCATAGAGTTCTATTTATACCCTCCAAACATCACATGCCCTCCATGGGCCTTACCTCAGTATGTGCCTTGCCTCAGCTGACATTACTCTATCAATTCCTCTGAGTCTGCAGAAGTGACAATTAGCTACAGTACAACACGAGAAGTGATCTGGTACAGTTTCTCTCTATGGAGTTCCAGAAAATGTGGCTCAATTACACAGTACACAGCAGATCAGTACATGCATGTTGTTAGCCAAGAACCCTTCATCACGTGTCTTTTCATTTGTTTGCTTTAGCAGAACATCCTCTCTACTGTGTTCAGCAGAATATTCCTTCATAAGTCTGCCTTAGCCTTTCACAACTGTGTCCACTTTAATGAAACATTCTTGCATGTGTTTGTCTCAGCAAACCACCATCCAAAAAAAAAAAATGACCTTCCAAAGAACCCTTAAAGTTTCCACTTCATCTCCATCCCTAGGCAGAAAGAGCACCAATATTTCAGATATAAAGTAAGTCAGTAATAGATATATAATTTCAAATGGTGATGTACAGTCTGGAGTTAATAAACTGTAATTAATGATAGAATCTAAGGGCTAGATGTACATAGTAATTTCTCTCAGCATGATGCTTAAGTTAGGGTTGAATGGTGAGAGAAGTTGACTATTGAAAATACGAGAAAATGGAGCTGACTGATCAGGAAAATATTGATTTAGAAGGAAAGTCCCATCATATCCTGAAGCAGATCACATAATGCAAAACTTTGCTTACATCTCTTTCTGATAATTACTAGGGAATGATTTTAATCATTCCTCTTATTCCTTACTTATTTAATGTATATAGTAATTATCTATATTTCGATACAACTAAGAAATAACTACTATTAGTTTACTACTGTTTATGAAAGCTCCTGATACATTGTAAATAATACATTTATTAACATTATTTTAATGTCATTCCTTGTATTTATATTATCTCAAACACATGGACCAAAAAGACCTTGGCCCATTCAAAATATACATAAAGAGAAAATTGTAATGAATTTAAATGAAGAAGCAAGAGAGTGACAAGAAATGAGTAGATGAACTGGAGGTTTTTCTTTGTACTTTTAAAAGCATAATGGGAATTTATAGAAGGTTTTTTTTTTACCATAATGGTGATTGATGCTTAAATTTTACATAGAAGTTCCAGTTGTCTGTAGAAAATATACTAGAAAATTTACAGATGCAGCAGAAAGTGCTGTAATAGTTCATGCAAAAACTAATGACAAGATGTCAGGTGTGGAGAAAGAAAAAACTGATGAGCCCAAAAAGCATTATTACTGTGTTGTTAGCCAAACATTTTGATGAAGATGTTAGAGAGGAATTAAAGATAGTCTTTGGCTTTTAGCATGAGCATTAGGTAGACTATACTGTCATTTTGTGCTCATAATATTTGCATGTATTATTAATTTATAACAAGACTGAGAATATCTGAGTGTGGGATATTCAAAATATCACACATAATTTGGCTTATCACAATGTGACATATCACAGTGGGAGTGTTTTGTACACTTTCTCTCACCATGTGCACTTTAACATGGAATAACAGGGAATTTGCTCAATGCAGTCTCTTCAGAGTATTAGCTTAGATTGCCATAAGAAAATACTACAGATAGAGAAGCTAGAATTTTCAGATCAGGATAGTAAGGTTGGGTTTTGATGAAGACAATATCTCCAATTTTCCCACACTTCCTTCTTGTGCTTTTACATAATGAAGAACAAAAGACATTGATTCTAGCAGATCAAGACCAAATAGTAAGCCTTCATTTAAGCTTAGGAACTTCCCTACTCCAAATAAGGGCATATCAAAAAATAAAGATTTGAAATATGAATTATGAACAAACTCAGTTCACTCAAATAACTAAACTGACAGTGAGTTAAATTTCAATGCATACTTCCACAATCATAACATCAGTGAGGAGACAGTGTAGAAAGCCCATGTGCAGACCATGAAGTTACATAAGCTACTTATGCTTGCATGTCATTACACAAAAGACACTATTAAGTAATTTCATGCTTCATGATGAATGGAAAAATACAACCCCCGTGTTGTTAGAAGATGGAGAGAGGATTTTTTTTTTTTGCGAATAGCACTAAGACATACCGTAGTTCTATCTTTCTGGACACCAAATATTACTTATTCTTATTCTCACTCATGAGATGTAGTTAATTTATGCACAGAACAAACAGTTCATAATCCACTATGAAATGAGCACAATCTCAAAGTTCCAATTCTAAGATGGTGTGGTTTTATGTCAGGTCTCTGTGACTCTCCTTGGCCTAGAGAAGTTCCATGTGTGGAGAAAAACTTGTTTGTCCTAATGCAATCAATGCACAATGATAAAATCAGTTCCAGAAACACTCTATGCTCTTCAATTCAGAGAAGGTATGAAAACACACACACACACACACACACACACACACACATACACACACACACACACACACACAGTTTGAAAACCCAAATCACATTAGGAAAACAGAAATTCCTGATTCTGAAAGTAGAAAATGTTCCTAGATGGAACAACAGCTCTCAACCTTGGCAAGGTGCATTGATCTGCATGGCTTATGAAATGCTCTTTGAGAAGGTCTCCTCTTCTACTATATTCCTTAATTAAAGCTGAAATCGCATTGGAGAATATAAGCCTTAAGAGATGGCAACCCTCCCAGACAGCTTCCTATATACAATTACTTGGATGCTTTAAATCTAGGATTTTAAAGGATTTTAAACACATAGCTATTTCTCATCAGGTTGACTCAAGTCAGGTACATCTACAGTTACTCTCTAGACACTCTTCTTAAATAATCTATTTTTGTCTTATTTCACTCTTTTGTCAATTACCGAAATATAAATTGCTTGTACTTTAGGAGAAAGATTTTTTTTCTGAAATTTTTGAGTAATTTTGTGTGATTAAAAGAAATGGTTGTATACCTACAACCTTGAGTCATTGTTCTGAAGTATTTAATCCACTAAGAGCTTGATACTGTAGTTGTGACAGTCATATCTTTGATTAGATTTATACTTTACAGGTGTTTTCAATAGCATTTGTTGCTCAAAAGCTTCTTAACTTTTTTTAATTGCTTTAAAGTGGGATCGTGAAGAAACTGGAGTCTATGCCTGCAAGTCTTTAGATCTCTGGATAATCTACTTCATTTTTCTCTTTTTGTAAGGTCATATGTTCTTTGCCAATCATGTACCTATTAATGTTCTGCTTTCCAACTTCTATTCTTAGAGCTATGTGTTTTGGGAATGAGATCTGCTGTAGATTTCAAGTGCCAAGGCATCAGAGACATAGATGTATTAATGAAAGTAAAACAGAGATACTGCAAATGCGATTGTTCGGAGTACTAAGAGGAAGGCATATGCCAGTAAAATTCATTACTGTCCCTGTCATTTCAAGAGAACTTGTGTTTATTTTGGTCTGTTCGGCTTCCTACCTTTGGTGACAGCTATTATTTAATCTCTGTATAACTGGGTTCACTTTCAATGTTTTAAAGTCATTTTGTTCTAACAAGATATATTATTTGTACCATATACAAAATTTGTGATTACTATGAATGTATTTTGATTTCCCATGACATAGACCTTGTGCTTAATAGAAAAATTCCATTCTAACAGTACAAATTAATAGTGGCCAATTAATAATTATTTTTAATATATGAACTCATTTTTATATAAAGGATAAAATCATTTTAATTGGGTAAATTTATTATTTAGCTTTCCATTCTTGATAATAATTATTCTAAAGCATGCATTACAAATCATCAGATTTAATAGGGGAGCTACTAGAACAATTGATATAACTAAAGCCTCATGAACTTGAAGAATGCATCCTGAAGAATCTATCATGCTGCCATTGTAAGTTAACTGAGGCGAAGAGCTCAATGCTGCTCATTATGTTCAGTTATTGGTGTGCCTTTTCTAGTTTTAATTATTTAAAAAAAGGAGGCTTTTTAATTTATAAAGTTATATATATAACTGTTATGTTCATCCCTTCAGAATTGCTAATGCAGTTCTTGCAAAGACTGAATTTACAACAAATGTTCATTGGACCTATTACAAGGTAGAGTTTACTGAGACAAGAGTACTGGTGATTGGACAATGCTGCCAGCAGGGAGTGGGGCATATTCTCATAAGTACAGGTCAAATAATGATTGGCAATCAGAGATAAGGGGGCTCAGTTTTTCTTTGTTATAATCACTAATCTAATGTCTGAATCCCCTCTACTGTGTCCCTTGCCAATTAATAACCACTGTTGTGGGATTAATAACCAACCTCTGGCCCCTTTTTTCCATTTGTAGAAGCACTTGCATACCTGACAAGAAGATAACACAGAAAATCCTGGATTCTTGAGTGCATCTCCACAGAAGAAGAATTCAATAACCAGCACTAATTCAAAATTAGGAGCTAGTATTCACAGATACAAATTTTGTGATTTATTTCACGCGTCTTTCCCCCATCATAAGAGAAACAAATTACTGCATTATAGCTCAAATCACTATTATTTCTAGGTTTACCAAAAGAAGACAAAAAAAAAATACAGAGGCAGATTCTTGTATCATTAACTCAGGAAGAAAAATGATTTCTAAATTTAACATAATTAAGAGTTGTTTCATGTAGAAAATGAATTTATGCTTCCGTAGGAAGCCAAACTTCCATTTCCTAACGATTAGGTTCTTGTTTCATAATTAAATCTCTATTCATAAACAGAAGTTTTAAACTTTCTGAAATTAAACACAACCAAATAAAAGAACACTTGGAATGTGAAAAATATCCTCTTATTAGATTACTAGCACATATTTTTTAAAAAAGCCTAGAAAATCAGGTACGTTTTTGTTCTCTTTCTCCCAGTGCACCGACTTACTTGAAGAGACAGGAATCCCTAGGAACAGTGAGTCAAAGGAGCTCAATGTGGTGAAATTGCCCTAGCCACTGCCTTGCCAATTAGGGCCTGGTGCCAGGGGAGACAGCAGTAACATACCAAGTACACTGCTGTTTATATTCAAGGATCCTAACAGCTGCAGCAGAGGCTTCGGATGATGCACCAGTGAAACAAAAAGGACAAATTTCATAAGCTTGAGATTTAAATGTAAATGAATGCCTCAGCCCAATCACTCAAAACACATCTATCTTATCACCTCTTGACAAGTCAGCGTATCAACAAACTCTTGAGTCTCCAAGGACACTACTCTTGCTATGCATGGAAAATATTAACTTTCCAATATGTCAAAAGCTAGAAGACCCCCCCGCAACTCCTCTGGGGCTGCCCTTAGTGCTGACTTTACGTGTACCCTAGACACCCACCTGTTCCTCCTTATAGACAGCCAACACCATCTACTAGAAAGTAGAAGTGACTGAGCCAGGAGACTAGTACAGTGGGAGAAGCCATAGATAAGGATTAGGGTAAACAGTTTTTATTCATCTTCTATTTTAAAAACACATTTTAAGTGTCAACCTAGCACTGCGATATTCATATACATTATGAAATCCTATCTTCTTGACATATCCTATCTTTTTAACATATGGGTGATGATGTGCAAAATCAGACAATAAGAAATAGCAGCCATGTTTCTATTGGTTTCAAAGCCATGCTTCTTGTTCCAATGACTCCAGCTATTAAATACTTGACTGATGGCCTAAAAGTACCAAACATGGATTTATTGTAGCAGAGTAGAAAAGGGAAGTTTTGTGTACTCTGATAAGATGCTGAGATTCAATAACAATCTGGCTTCACTATACTTATGGTAAACAAGCTGGTACTTTAGTGTGTCTAATAAGAACTTCACTTAATGCAGACATTGGCATTGAGAGAAGAAGCTATCACACCTTACATCTTAAGAGTAATTCTCAAGAATTCTCACTTTCTCCCTTTTACTCGTTTTGTCCCAATTGATCATTCCAATCTCTTTCATGCCATTATTTAGAGAAGAGCAATAATATTAATGCCCAGGTTGTCAATGCATGTATGAGCTACTTTGGCATTTAAAATGGATTATTGTGAGGAAAAAAAAAACTAAGTAGAAAAATGTAGATATACTGTGAATCTATTTTACCACAACCAGAATAACAAGGCACTTTCTATGGACAATGATGTCCCAGTGAGGTTAAGTTTTAATATAATTTTCTTTTTATTGGCCCTTAGGGGGAATTGCCAGTATTACATGACTTAAAGAGTTTGGTAGATCACTTTTTTTTCTTTTCCTTTTTAATGGGATATTTTATTTGTTTTCATTCCAAATGTTATCCCTTGCCCAGTTTCCCTCTGCAAAACACCTATCCCATCCCCGACCCCCTGTTAACCACCATCTATGAGGGTGCTACCCCACCAACCCACCCACTCCCACCTTACCACCCTAGCATTCCTCTACACTGGGGCATCAAGCCTTCATAGGACCAAGGGCCTCTCCTCCCAGTGATACCAGATAAGGCCCCTTCAGCTTCTTCAGTCCTTCCCCTAACTCCTCCATTGTGGACCCTGTCTCAGTCTGATAGTTGGTTTCAAGCATCCCCATCTGTATTGATCTGGATCTGGCAGAGGATCTCGGAAGACAGCTGTATCAAGTTCCTGTCAGCAGTACTTCTTGGCATCAGAAATAGGGTCTGAGTTTAGTATCAGCATGTGGAATGGATCCCTAGTTGGGGCAGTCCCTGGATGGCCTTTCCTTCAGTCTCTGTTCCACTCTTTATCCATGTATTTCCTTTAGACAGGAGCAATTCTAGGTTAAAATTTTGAAGATTGGTGGGTTGCCCCTTCCCTCAGCCATGCCTAACCTCTGAATATGGTCTCAACAGGTTCTCCCACCCCTGTGTACAGTATTTCAGCTAATGTCTTCCCCGTGGGGTTTTGGGAGGCTCTTGATTTCCTGGAATCTGGGTCTTTTTCATTGCTACCCCAAGTTCCCCATCCCCCATTGCTACACAACTCTATTCAATTTCCTGATCCTCTGTACATCTCTTCCATCTCCTCCCATACCTGATTCTTGCCATCTATTTTCTGTCTGTCTAATCTCTTTTCTCTCTGTCTCCTCTCTTCCTCTCAAGTCCCTTCCATCCTATACTTCCGTTGATAATTTTGTTCCTTCTTCTAAGTAGGACAGAAACATCCACTCATTGATCTTCCTTCCTCTTGAGCTTCCTGTGGTCCATGTGTTGTATCATTGGCATTCCTCGCACTTTGCCTAATATCCACTGAACAGTGAGTACATACCATATGTGTTCTTTTGTGACTGAGTTACCTAATTCAGGATGATATTTTCTAGATCCATTCATTTGCCTGTGTATTTCATGAAATCATTGTTTTCAAATAGCTGAGTAGTTCTCCACTGTGTAAATGTACCACATTTTCTGTATCCATTCCTCTATTGAAGGGCATCTGAGTTGTTTCCAGCTTCTGGCTATTATGAATATGGCTTCTATGAACATAGTGAAGTATGTGTCCTTAGTACATGTTGAAGCATCTTCTGGGTATTTGCCCAGGAGTAGTGTAGCTGGGTCCTCTGGTAGTACTATGTCCAATTTTCTGAGGAACCACCACACTTATTTCCAGAGTGGTTGTACCAGCTTGCAATTTCACCAACAATAGATGAGGGTTCCTCTTTCTCCACATCCTCACCAGCATCTGCTATCAACTGAGTTTTTGATCTTAGCCATTCTAACTAGTGTGAGGTGGAATCTCAGGGTCATTTTGATTTGCATTTCCCTGATGACTAAGGATGTTGAAATTTTCTTTAGGTGCTTCTCCACCATTAGAGTTACCTCAGTTGAGATTGCTCTGTTGATAGGGTTATTTGGTTCTCTGGAGTTTAACTTATTATATGAGGTGCAATGTGTGCTTTAGGGTTTAGTAAAATTTATTTTATGAATGTTTGTGTCCTTGCATTTGAAATATAGATCTTCAGAATTAAGAGTTCATCTCGGTAGATTTTTCTTTCGATGAGTATGAAGTGTCCTTCCATATCTTTTTTGATAACTTTTGGTTGAAAGGCCATTCTATTTGATAATAGACTGGCTACTCTAGCTTGTGTCTTAGGACTATTTACTTGGAAAATTGTATTCCAGGCTTTTGCTCTGAGGTAGTGTCTGTCTTTGTCACTGAGGTGTGCTTCCTGTATGCAGCAAAATTCTGGGTCCTCGTTGCATATCTAGTCTGTTAGTCTATGTCATTTTATTGGGGAATTGAGTCCATCAATGTTAAGAGATATTAAGGAATAGCGATTGTTGCTTTCTGTTATTTTTGTTGTTAGAGCTAGAATTAGGTTTGTATGGCTAATTTCTTTTCGGTTTGTTGAAAGAAGATTATTTTCTTGCTTTTTCTAGAGTGTAATTCCCCTCCTTGTATTGGAGTTTTCCATGTATTATTCTTTGTAGGACTGGATTTGTGGGGAGATATTGTATAACTTTGTTTTTGTCATGGAATATTTTGATTTCTCCATCTATGGAAATTGAGAGTTTTGTTGGGTATAGTAGCCTGGGCTGGCATTTGTGTTCTCTTAGGGTCTGTATGACATCTGCCCAGAATCTTATAGCTCTCATAGTCTCTGGTGAGAAGTCGGGTGTAATTCTGACAGATCTGCCTTTATATGTTACTTGACTGTTTTCCCTTACTGCTTTTAATATTCTTTCTTTGTTTTGGGCATTTGGTGTTTTGAGTTTTATGTGACAGGAGGAATTTCTTTTCTGGTCCAAACTATTTGGAGTTCTGCAGGCTTCTTATATGTTTATGGTCATCTCTTTCTTTAGGTTTGGGAAGTGTTCTTCTATAATTGTGTTGAAGATATTTACTGGCCCTTAAAGTTGGAAATCTTTGCTGTCTTCTATACCTATTATTCTTAGGATTGGTCTACTCACTGTGTCCTGGATTTACTGGATGTTTTGGGTTAGGAGCTTTTCACATTTTGCATTTTCTGTAACTGTTGTGTCAATGTTTTCTTTTTTCTTTTTTTAAGTGCTATTTTTTATTAGATATTTTCTTTATTTACATTTTAAATGTTATACTCTTTCCTAGTTTCCCCTCTGAAATTCCCCTATCCCATTTCCTCTCCCCCTGCTCCCCAACCCACCCACTCCCATATCTGGCCCTGGCATTCCCCTATACAGGGGGGCATAAAATCTTCACAGGACCTAGGGCCTGTCCTCCCATTGATGAGTGACTAGGCCATCCTCTGCTACATATGAAAATAGAGCCACAAGTGTCACTATGTGTTTTCTTTGATGGGGGTTTAGTCCCAAGGAGCTCTAGGGGTACTGGTTAGTTCATATTGATGTTCTTCCTATGGGGCTGCAAACACCATCAGCTCCTTGGGTACTTTCTCTAGCTCCTTCATTGGGGACACTGTGCTCCATCCAATGAATGACTATGAATATCCAATTCTGTATTTGTCAGGCACTGAGAGCCTCTCAGGAGACAGCTATATCAGGTCTCTGTCAGCAAGCTCTTGTTGGCATCTGCCTACTTTCTGGGTTTGGTGGTTGTTTATGGTATGGATCCCAAGTGGGGCAGTCTCTTGATGGTCATTCCTTCAGTCTCTACTCTGAACTTTGTCTTTATAACTCCTTCCATGGGTCATTTGTTCCTCCTTCTAAGAAGAATTTTGAGCTTCCACTTGTCAGTGAGAGCATATCATGTCAGTTCTTTTGTGATTGGATTACCTCACCCAAGATGATATCCACCAGATCCTTCCAGTTATATAAGAATTTCATGAATTCATTGTTTTTAATAGCTGTGCAGTACTCCATTGTGTAAATGTCCACATTTTCTGTATCCATTCCACTGTTGAGGGAAATCTGGGTTCTTTCCAGCTTCTGACTATTATTCTAAATAAGGCTGCAATGAGCATAGAGGAGCATGTGTCCTGATTACAAGTTAGAGCATGTTCTAGGTATATGTCCAGGAGAAGTATTGCTGGATCTTCCAGTACAACTATGTCCAGTTTTCTGAGGAACCACCAATCTAATTTTCAGAGAGGTTGTACCAGCTTGCAGTCCCACCAGCAATGGAGGAGTGTTCCTCTTTCTTCAAATCCTTGACAGCACCTGCTGTCACCTGAAATTTTGATCTTAGCCATTCTGACTAGTGTGAAGTGAAATCTCAGGGTTGTTTTGATTTGCATTTCTCTGATTATTAAGGATGTTGAACATTTTTTAGGTGTTTCTCAGCCATTTGGTATTCTTCAGTTGAGAATTCTTTGTTTAGCTCTGTACACCATTTTTTTAATAGGGTTATTTGGTTTTCAGGAGTCCAACTTCTTGAGTTTTTTATATAAATTGGATATTAGTCCCCTATTGGGTTTAGGGTTGGTAAAGATCTTTCCAAAGTCTGTTGGTTGCCATTTTGACTTATTGAGAGTTTCCTTTGCCTTACAGAAGCTTTGCAATTTTATGAGGTCCCATTTGTCAATTCTTGATCTTAGAGCACAAGGCATTGCTGTTCTGTTCAGGAATCATTCCCCTGTGCCCATATCTTTGAGGCTCTTCCCCACTTTCTCCTTTATAAGTTTCAGTGTCTTTGGTTTGATGTGGAGTTCCTTGTTCCACATAGACCTGAGCATTATACAAGGGGATAAGAATGGGTCAATTTGCATTCTTCTACATTCTAACTGCCAGTTGAGGAAACATCATTTGTTGAAAATGCTCTCTTTTTTCCACTGGATGGTTTTAGCTCCTTTGTCAAAGATCAAGTGACCATAGGTGTGTGGGTTCATTTCTGTGTCTTCAGTTCTGTTCCATTGATCCACATGTCTGTCATTGTACAAGTACCATGCAGTTTTTATCACAGTTGCTCTGTAGTAGAGCTTGAGGTCAGGGATGTTGATTCCAAAAGAGGTTCTTGTATTGTTGAGAATAGTTTTTGATATCCTAGATTTTTTATTCCAGACATATTTGCAAATTACTCTTTCTAACTCAGTGAAGAATTGAGTTGGAATTTTCATGGGGATTGCATTGAATCTGTTGATTGCTTTAGGTAAGATAGCCATTTTTACTATATTAATCTTGCCAATCTATGAGCATGGGAGATCTTTCCATCTTCTGAGATCTTCTTCAATTTCTTTCTTCAGAGACTGGAAGTTCTTATCATACGGATCTTTCACTTCCTTAGTTAGAGTCACACCAAGGATTTTATATTATTTGTGACTATTGTGAAGGGTGCTATTTCCCTACTTTCTTTCTCAGCCTGTTTATCTTTTGTGTAGAGAAAGACCACTGATTTGTTAGAGTTAATTTTACATCCAGCACTTTCAGTGAAGTTGTTTATCAGGTTTAGGAGTTCCCTGGCGGAATTTTTGGAGTCACTTATATATACTATCATATCATCTACAAATAGTGATATTTTGACTTCTTCCTTTCCAATTTGTATCCCCTTGATATCCTTTTGTGGTCTAATAGCTCTAGCTAGGACTTCAAGAACTATGTTAAATAGGAAGGGAGAATGTAGGCAGCATTGTCTAGTCCTTGATTTTAGTGGGATTGCTTCCAGTTCTTCTTCATTTAGTTTGATGTTGGCTACTGGTTAACTGTATATTGCTTTTATTATGTTTAGGTATGGGCCTTGAATTCCTAATCTTTCCAAGACTTTTATCATGAATGGGTGTTGGATTTTGTCAAATGCTTTCTCAGCATCTAATGAGATGATCATGTGTTTTTTGTCTTTGAGTTTGTTTATATAGTGGATTATGTTCTGTATATAGAACCATCCTTGCATCCCTACTTGATCATGTGTGAGAAGTGGGTGCGGCCACCACCCCAAGATGGTGCCCAGGACTGCTGCCAGGTCTTATGACCTGCGCCTGACTTCTTCATTACCTCAGACTTAGCCACATCCCAGCCGCCTGCACTGTGCAGATGCCATGCCTCATCAGCTCGCCTGAGGGGTTGTCACTTGCTGTGAACCAATGGACTGCCATTATGTGACTGGGGTGATTGGGAGGAGTGAGTAGGGTATTTAAGGCATGCCCCAGGGTTGTTCAGCGGATTCCCATTCCTGCATTGCAAAGTGAAGCGTTCCTGAATAAACCTGATTGAAGAAGGACAATATGGTGTTGTGTCTTTCCTGCTTGTCAGGGTGGATGCGGCAAGTGGTGGAACCCGTACAGAGACTTCTGCTTCGTGAGTCCAGAACTTCAAGAGGTCAGGGTAGCCAGCTGGAAAGCTCCCAGGTGAGTGGGACAATTCAAGTTCTAGGTTGGAGATTATTAGGTTCCCTGATTAAGGACTATTGAGGTAAGTGGTACGATTCAAAGTTCTCTGTTAGAGACAATAAGGTTCCCGGTTAGGGACAATTAAGATAAAACAGTTATGGGTAACACAACATCAGGGCAGTCCATTCGCCAGGCATTAAAGGATTTGTTGAAAGTAAAAGGAATCGGGCTGAAAAAGGAGACATTAGAAAACTTTCTAAAGGCCGTTCGTTGATCAGGTGGCTCCGTGGTTCCCTGTGTCAGGGCATCTTACAGGGCCCAGTTGGGAGAAATTAGGGAAGGATCTGAAGTTTGCCGAGGAGCAAGGGGTCCTCATCAAGGGGGTGTTTCCAGTATGGAAGTTAGTATGTAACTGTAGTAACGACAGGGAGAAGTGCAGGGCTCGTCCAAAAAACGGACGGTGGGGGCCCCTACCCCAGGGCTCTCAAATATAGGGGGCAGTTTCTGAGGGGTGGCCCAACCTGAGAATGCCAATGCAGTGGAACAGCCCAGGAGAGCAACAAGAGGGAGTGCAGGGCTCGACCTCTATTCCACTGCCAGACTCATATTAATACCTCAGATGGGGGTGCAGTTGGTCGAGTCTGATTTTAAAGGGCCACTGCCACCTAATACTGTAGGACTCCTGCTGGGCTCTGTGACCCTTCAAGGGCTGGTTGTACACCCTGGAGTAATAGATTCAGATTATACTGGACAGGTCAAAATTATGTTTTCCTTACCACGGGGAATTGTAGCCATTTCCTCTGGTGATCATATTGCACAGCTCCTCTTATTGCCAAGTTGTCATTCCAAGTTTCCAGCTAATGATAAAGAAAGAGGGACTAGAGAATTTGGTTCTACGGGAGCCACTTTAATTTACTACTCCATGGACCTTGATGAGAGACCTCTACTTGTATTGCAGGTAGAGGGAAAACCTACTTCAGGATTGCTTGATACTGGCACTGACCAAAACATAATTAGCGTAAAGGATTGAACAAACCCTGAGAGGCCTGGGCTATTCCCAAATGCCTGAAGTGAGCTCACACCGACTCACTTAGAAGGACCAGGAGGGCCATTCCAGTTGTTTTCAGCCTTATGTGCTCCCTGTTCTGATCTCCCTCTGGGGACAGGACCTGATGCAAGAAATGGGATATAAATTGACAAATGAGTTGCCTTATAGCCAACAAGCTCAACGAATTATGCAAATTATGGATATCAACCTGGAAAAGGATTAGGGCCTGGATTGCAGGGCAAGAAATCCCCTATTCCTGTGAGTTCAAAGAAATGTCGTGCTGGACTGGGTTTTTTCCTAGGGGCCACTGAGGAGGCCATCCCCATTACTTGGAAGACTGAGGATCCAGTATGGGTTCCTCAGTGGCCTTTGCCCTCAGAGAAATTACAGGCTGCTAAAGAATTAGTTCAAGAGCAGTTACAAATGGGCCATATTCACCCCTCTACTTCTCTTTGGAATACCCCCATATTTGTCATTAAGAAAAAATCAGGGAAATGGAGGTTGTTACATGATCTTAGAGAGATTAATAAACAAATGGTCATTATGGGACCTATTCAAAGAGGTTTGCCCTTACTATCGGTGCTTTCAAAAGCATGGCCAGTGATAGTTTTAGATATTAAAGATTGCTTCTTTTCCATCCCCTTGCATGAACAAGATGCAGTAAGATTTGCATTTACTTTGCCTTCTATAAATCATGAAGAACCAGATAAGAGGTTTGAGTGGGTTGTTTTGCCCCAGGGCATGGCCAATAGTCCCACTATGTATCAGCTATATGTAGATGCAGCCTTATATAAGGTTAGAAAGGAATTCCCCAGAATAAAATGTTATCATTATATGGATGATGTCCTTCTGGCAGCACCGATGGAGGAAATCCTGGATTTGGCATATAGTAAGATCATACAACAGCTACAAAATAGAAGGCTCACAGTAGCCCCTGAAAAGGTGCAGAAGGTCAAGGTCATCCATTATTTAGGAAGTAAAATAACAGAAAGATATATAACTCCACAGAAGATTCAAATCAGAACTGATCATCTAAGGACTTTAAATGATTTTCAAAAGTTGCTAGGAGATATTCAATGGGTTAGGCCTTATCTGGGTCTAACAAGTAAGCAATTGCAACCTCTTTATGACATCTTGCCAGGAGCGACAGCCCTGGATTCAGAGAGAGTTCTTACAGAAGAAGGAAGGGAAGCCTTAAAGTTAGTAGAGAAGGCTATTCAAATTGCTGCTTTAAAGAGGAGAGAGGTTGATCTTCCTATATCATTATGTATTTTGCCATCAGAAAATCAACCTACTGGAACCCTTTGGCAAGGGGCTCCTTTATTATGGATCCATCCTAAAATTTCCCCCGCCAAAGTGTTATCCTATTATCCTGCCTCGGTTGCCCAATTGGCATTGCTGGGTTTACAGCAATGCATGCAGCATTTTGGCACCCCTCCTGATGAAATTATTGTACCATATGATAGTAGACAAGTTGAAGTGTTGTCTGCCACTGTAGATGACTGGGCAGTTTTAAGATGCAGTTTTTTAGGCAAGATAGATAATCATTTTCCTAAAGATCCTATTTTACAGTTGTGCAAAGCTCACCCTGTAATTTTTCCTGTGATTACTTCTCGAGTACCATTGAAAGGGACTCCTCTAATTTTTACAGATGGATCAAAGTCAGGATGTGGAGCCTATTTAGTTCAAGGATCTGTGCCTATAGTTTTACAATTCCCCCCTGCCTCACTGCAAGTTATAGAATTACAGATTGTGATTAAGGTTTTTGAACAACATTCAGGGACCTTTAATTTGATATCAGATAGTCAATATGTGGTTAATGCTCTTGCTATCTTGGAAGTGGTTAGTAGGGTAAATCTTAGGTCCAGCATTGGGGATTTATTAAGTAAGTTACAAAATTTGCTATTGCATAGATCCTTCCCCTTCTTTGTTCAGCATATCTGAGTTCATTCTGGGTTACCAGGTCCATTGGCTGAGGGTAATGACATAGTGGATAAGGCAGCACAAGCTGCTGTATTTCTGGCATGTCCTGCCCTTGACCTTGCTCGTGATTTTCATTCTAAATTTCATGTAAATTCTAAAACATTAACCTTTGGGATCACCCGAGCAGAGGCCAGGAAGATTGTCAAGGTCTGTCAGGCCTGCGCTCCTTTATTACCTCAACCCTCCTTTGGAGTTAACCCACGAGGGTTACTCCCCCTACACGTTTGGCAGATGGATGTAACTCATTTTGCCAAATTTGGAAAATTACAGTTTGTTCATGTTTCAATTGATACTGCCTCTGGAGTCATTTTTGCTTCTTTGCATACTGGGGATGCTTCCAATACTTTTGTTAGCTTTTGTAAGATGATGGGCGTTCATCTTGTACATGGTATTCCCTATAACCCTTAGGGGCAGGGAATAATTGAATGTGCTCATCGTACCTTAAAAAAATGCTTAATAAAACAAAAAGGTGGAGTTGTTCTAGGGGCGACTCCCCAGGAACGCCTTTCTATAGACTTATTTATTCTTAATTTTTTAAATAAAGATAAATTTGATTGTACTGCTGCAGAGAGATTCAGTAATCCTGATACATCTCAGAAGGGAACTGTTATGTGGAAGGACGTGTTGGATGGCCAATGGCATGGGCAAGATCCACTGTTGGTGTAGGCGAGAGGGTCTGTTTGTGTGTTTCCCCAGGACTGCCGTCAGCCGTTTTGGGTACCTGAATGACTGACTTGAGCACTGAAGGATGACCAGAGGTGTGATGCTGATTCTCCTTGGAATACTGGTGATGGTAACGGGGTGCAGGAGTGAGGAGCTAAATCAGAGAGTTGATCTAGTACAGGAGCAAGTTGATGTATTGATGTGAGTGGATCTCACAGGGAACTGGTCATGTCAACTTGATGGTATGCTGAGGGATCTCCAACAGTCCATTGTTCACATCATCACAGCAATATCGCACCTCAAGGAATGGGCTGGCATAGGAGGGCTGGCAATCATCTGCGTTGCCACAGGAGTAATGGCCCTGTGGTGCATTTGCCATATGCAAAAAAGGCATACCCGTGCGCAGGCACTGTTGATTCAGGCTTTTGTAGCCCTAGAGCTGGGACAATCTTCTCAAGTGTGGCTTGGCATGCTAGAGAAGTAATCAATGACGGGTAAGACTCCATGGAGTTGTTACCAACCTAAGACAGGGACCAGACCACTACTGTCTGTCCTCCAGATGACAGGTAAGGAGCATTATCGCAGGAGGCAACCTAAGACAGGCATTCTCTCTGCCAAAATAATAAATAAGGGGGAGATGTGAGGAGCGGGTGCAGCTGCCACCCCAAGATGGCGCCCTGGATGGCTGCCAGGTCTTATGACCTGTGCCTGACTTCCTCATTACCTCAGACTTAGCCACATCCCAGCCGCCTGCACTGTGCAGACGCCATGCCTCGTCAGCTTGCCTGAGGTGTTGTCACTTGCTGTGAACCAATGGACTGCCGTTATGTGACTGGGATGATTGGAAGGAGTGAGTAGGGTATTTAAGGTGCGCCCCGGGGTTGTTTGGCGGATTCCCATTCCTGCATTACAATATGAAGTGTTCCTGAATAAGCCTGCTTGAAGAAGGACAACCAAAGTGGTGTTGTGTCTTTCCTGCTGGTCAGGGTGGATGCGACAATCATGATGGATTATAGTTTTGATGTGTTCTTGGATTCAGTTTGCAAGAATTTTATTGAGTGTTTTTGAATTGATATTCATATGGGAAAATGGTCTGAAGTTCTCTTTTTTAGTTGGGTATTTGTGTGGCTTAGGTATCAGAGTAATTGTGGCTTCATAGAATGAATTGGGTAGAGTACTTTCTTTTTCTATTTTGTGGAATAGTTTGAGGAGTGTTGAAATTAGGTCTTCTTTGTAGGTCTGATAGAACTCTGCAGTAAACTCATCTGGTCCTGGTCATTATTTTGGTTGGGAGACTATTAATGAGTGCTTCTATTTCTTTAGGGGATATCGGACTGTTTAGATCATTAATCAGATAATGATTTAACTTTGGTACTTGTTTACCAAGAAAATTGTATAGAAAATTGTGCATTTCATCCAGGTTTTCAGGTTTTGTTGAGTATAGGTTTTTGTAGTAGGAGCTGATGATTTTTTGGAATTTCTCAGATTCTGTTCTTATATCTCCCTTTTCTTTTCTGATTTTTTTTAATTAGGATACTGTCTTTGTGTCCTCTAATTAGTTTGGCTAAGGGTTTATCTATCTTGTTGGTTTTCTCAAAGAACCAGCTCTTGGATTGGTTGATTCTTTGTATACTCCTTTTTGTTTCCACTTGATTGATTTCACCCCTAAGTTTGATTATTTTCTGCCTTCTCCTCCTCTTGGGTGAATTTGCTTCCTTTTGCTCTAGAGTATTTAGGTGTGCTGTCAACCTGCTAGTGTATGCTCTCTCCAGTTTATTTTTGGAGGCACTCAGAGCTGAGTTTTCCTCTTAGGACTGCTTTCATTGTGTTCCATCATTTGGGTATACTGTGACTTGGTTTTCACTAAACTATAAAAAGTCTTAATTTCTTTCTTTATTTCTTCCTTGACTAAGTTATAATTGAGTAGAATGTTGTTCCGCTTCCACTTATACGTGGGTTTTCTATTATTTATGTTGTTATTGAAGAGCAGCCTTAGTCTGTGGTAACCTATAGGATGCAGGGGATTATTTCAATATTTCTGTATCTGTTGAGGCCTGCTTTGTGACTGATTATATGGTCAGTTTTGGAGAAGGTACCATGAGGTGCTGAAAAGCAAGTATATTCTTTTGTTTTAGGATGAAATGTTTTATAGATATCTGTTAAATCCATTTGTTTCATAACTTCTGTTAGTTTCACTGTGTGTGTTTAGTTTCTGTTTCCAAGATCTGTCCATTGATGAGAGTGGGATGTTAAAGTCTCCAACTATTATTGTGTGAGATGCAATGTGTGCTTTGAGTTTTACTAAAGTTTCTTTAATGAATATGGATACCCTTGCTTTTGGAGTATATTCAGAATTGAGAGTTCATCTTGGTAAGTTTTACCTTTGATGAGTAAGAAGTGTCTCTCCTTATCTTTTTTGATATCTTTAGGTTGAAAGTCGATTTTATTTGATATTAGAATGGCTTCTCCAACTTTTTTCTTGGGACCTTTTGATTGGAAAATTGTTTTCCAGCCTTTTTCTCTAAAGTAGTGTCTGTCTTTGTCCCTGAGGTGGGTTTCCTGTATGCAGCAAAATATTGGGTCCTGTTTATGTAACCAGTCTGTTAGTCTATGTCTTTTTATTGGGGAATTGAGTCCATTGATATTAAGAGATATTAAGCAAAAGTCACTGTTACTTCCTGGGTGTTGGTGTTGTTGTTGTTGTTGTGAGAATTGGAATTCTGTTCATGTGGCTATTATATTTAGGTTTGTTGAAAGATTAGTTTCTCTCTTTTTCTAGGGTGTATTTTCCCTCTTTGTGTAGGTGTTTTCCATTTATTATCCTGTGAAGGGCTGGTTTTGTGGAAAGATATTGTGTAAATTTGGTTTTATCATTGAATACATTGATTTCTCCATCTATGGTAATTAAGAATTTTGCTGGTTATATTTGCCTGGGCTGGCATTTGTGTTCTCTTCAGGTCTGTATGACATCTTCCCAGGATCTTCTGGCCTTCATAGTCTCTGGTGAGAAATCAGGTGTAATTCTAATAATGTCTGCCTTTATATGTTGCCTGACATTTTCTCTTATTGCTCTTAATATTCTGTCTTTGTTCTCTGCATTTGGTGTTTTGATTATTATGTGATGGGAGGAATTTCTTTTCTGATCCAAACTATTTGGAGTTCTCTAGGCTTACTGTATGTTCATGGATATCTCTATCATTAGGTTGGGAAAGTTTTCTTCTATAATTTTGTTGAAGATATTTACTGGCCCTTTTAGTCGGAAATCTTCCTTCTCATCTATACCTATTATCCTTAGGTTTGGTCTTCACATTGTGTCCTGGATTTCCTGGATGTTTTGGGTTAGGATCTTTTTGCATTTTCCGTTCTCTTTGATTGTTGTGTCAATGTTTTCTATGGTATCTTCTGCACATGAGATTCTCTCTTCTATCTCTTTTATTCTGTTTGTGATGCTTGCATCTATGACTTCTGATCTCTTTCCTAGGTTTTCTATCTCTAGAGTTGTCTCCCATTGTGATTTCTTTATTATTTCTATTTCCATTTTTAGATTTTTTGATGGTTTTGTTCAATTCCTTCACCTGTTTGGTTGTGTTTCCCTGTAATTCTTTGAGGGATTTTTGTGTTTTCTCTTTAATAGCTTCTACCTGTTTACATGTGTTCTCTTGCATTTTTTTAAGGAAGTTATTTATGTCCTTAAAATACTCTATCATCATCATGAGATGTGATTTTTAAATCAATCTTGCTTTTCTGGTGTCTTGGGGTATCCAGGGCTTGCTGTGGTGAAAGAACTGGGTGTTGATGATGCCAAGTAGCCATGGTTTCTGATGCTTATGTTCTTGCATTTGCCTCACACCATCTTGTTATCTGTCATGTTAGCTGGGCTTAGTGTCTCTGACTGTGGCTTGTCCCTCCTGTAAGCCTGTGTGTCAGAAGTCCTGAGAGAACAGCTCTCTCTGGGCAGAATTTTGGGTTGGAGAGCTATAGCACAGGGTCAGCTCCAGAGCACAGATGGAAACCTGACGGATCCTGTCCCTGGATGTTCCTTGGTTCCTGTGCCTGACGCCTCTGGGCAGGTCCCTCTTGGGGCAGGTATTTAAGCAGAAGTGGTGGTCTTACCTGTGCTGTCAAGTGTGTCAGCACTCCTGGGAGATCAGCTTTCTCCTGGGAGGATTTGGGTAGGTAGAGCTGTGGCACAGGGTCAGCTCCAGGTGCAGATGGAAACCTGAAGCTTGATAGATCTTTTACAGGACCTGCAATAGTTGTTTTTAGATGTCTTCTGGTGTATAAGTAGTAATGGAATATGGACTATAATGTGTAGGCTTAGATTTTTCAAAACTTAAATTTATTTAGGTTTCTTAAACACTTCAACTTCCCTTTTAACTCATCGAACAGAGGTAGGGGAAGGTTACTAGGAAAAGGGTGTGTGGACCTGTTTAGAAGTAGTTCCTTGGGAAGATTCCACTCTTTGTTGTCAGGATCCCAGCTATCCAGTTCAATAGCTAACACTGGCATGTTCCTGCAAAACAGCAATACTCCTCCAAATCAGCATGAGTCAGCAGAAGTGGCCAGAATCAACTAGAATACCATGAGGTGTTCTTTTGTATCGTTTTCTCTATGAAGTGAAAACTAGCAAAGACCAGCAAAGAAGGGAAGCATTGCATGGCTCAGCTATGCAAGAGCATGCTCACACTGTTTGTGGGGTTTTATTTATTTATTTATTGTCTTTGTTTTTGTTTTGTGGTGTGTGTGTGTGTGTGTGTGTGTGTTTTGTTTGTTTTTTTTTTTATTGGATATTTTATGTACTTACATTTCAAATGTTATCCCATTTCCTGGTTTCTCCTCTGGAAACCCTTTATCCCATCCCCCTTCCCCTACTTCTATGAGGGTGCTCCCATACCCACCTACTCACTTTCACATCTCCTCCCTAGCATCCCCTACACTGGATGATCGAGCCTCCACAGGACTAAGGGTCTTTCCTCCAATTGATGCCAGAAAATGCCTCTACTACATATGTGGCTGGAGCTATGGGGCCTTCCATGTGTACTCTTTGATTGGTGGTTTAGTCCCTGGAAGCTCTGGGGGGTCTGGTTGGTTAATATTGTTGTTCTTCCTATGAGGTTGTAAACCTCTTCATCTCCTTCAGTCCTTTCTCTAACTCCTCCCTTGGGGACCCAGTGCTCAGTCCAATGGTTGGCTGTGAGCATCCACCTCTGTATTTGTCAGGCTCTGCCAGGTCCTCTCAGGAAACAGCTATAACAGGCTCCTGTCAGTAAGCACTTCTTGGTATCAGCAATAGTGTCTGGGTTTGGTGTCTGTATATGGAATGGATCATCAGCTGGGGCAGTCTCTGGATTGCCTTTCCTTCAGTCTCTGTATTTCCTATAGACAGAAAGTTAGAGGGTGGGAGGGACTTGGGAGCAAAAGATGGGGGAGGGGGAAAGTGCGGCAGGATCAGTTTTGGGAGGAGGTGAGGATGATATACAGAGTGTCCGGAATTTGAACAGAGGTGTGTAGCAATGGAGGATGGGGAACTGGTGGTAGCCACCAGCAAATCTCAGATGCTAAAAAATCTAAGAGGTTCCCAGGACCCAAACAGGATGAGATTAGCTGAAATACCCAACATAGGAGAGGGAGGCAGTAGTCATGGTGCTCAAGCAGTAGACTTGAAATTTTTCATCTGTGACAGAGAGAGAAAGACAGAGAAAGAGTCAGAGACTGAGTCTAATATGGGCTTTTGAAACCTCTAGTTACAAACTTCATCCAAAATCCCATACCACCTAATCCTACCTAAACACTCTCTCAACATTAAATGTATGAGCCTGTGAGATCCATTCTCATTCAAACCACTATATGACTCATTAAGACCTTTCTCTGAATGATTTTATAAAACCATATTGGCACATACTGTAATAATGTATTCTTTGTATTGTAGCTAGATGAATGAAAGAGTTAAACTGCTACAAAACTTGAGAATATACCTTTAATGATATGCTTGTCAAGCCTGCTTTAAACACAACTCTGTTGGCAGAGACCAACTCTAAGCATGAGCTTAACACTGTTGCTTAAACACAGAAATGCAAGTAATTTCCTCCTTAAACTCTACCTGCATAACCTTTCATTCTTTAGTATCTTTAATAATGCTTACTTAGTCAAGACCATGTTCTAAAAATTTCCATTTATTACTTAATCCAAGCACTATATCTATAAAGTATTCTAGGGTGTAATATTTCCAAACTTATTAAACTACTATCTCAACCTCATTCAAGACAATCCCTAATTCTAGTTCTTCATTGCTACTTCTTCATTGTTGTTTAGATTTTTACTCTTCTACAATATAGCATAAAAAGGATCCAATTATGTCTAGTCTCTTAGCTCCACATAATATTTTTGAGATTTATCCAAATCGCACCAGGAAACAGTAGATAGCTCAATTGCTGAGTAGAATTCTGTTCTGTGATTAAACAGAAAATTACCTATTTACCTGTTAGACATCTGCCAATTTGTGTTTGGCTATTAGCAATAAGGCCAATGTGGGTGGGGGTGTACAAATTCTTATAAGTACTCTTCCATTTCTCTTGAGTAAATTCCCAGAAATATGATTGCTGGGGCAAAGACTAAGAGGCATCCTTGCTTTATTAGGGGGTCAAAAATGTGCCAAGTTATTTACTTCCATGGATATCTAAAATCAATCTCGATTTGTTTCCCTGGCACTCAGAATATTTCCTCTAAGTATATTTCCAGGGAATTTGCTGTGGATCATAGGCCCTCAGGGGTCTAATTTATGCATCTATTTACTGTATTACTTTAATATTTTGCTAGATATGAAATTCTGAATTCACAGTTCTTTAATATGGTTAAATTCTCATACTAAAGTGCCTTCTATCACTACTGAGAAGACAAATGGTAATCTAAACTTACTTTTTATAGGCAGCCTACACTTCTCTTTAAGAAACTTGATTTTTTATGTGTTCTTAACTCTTAATATTTCAGGACATAGAGCGTCTGGCTTCAATTTCATCAATTTTTCCTATTAGGCTCAGTGAGATATTTCAATCTGCCAACTATTCTCTCAAAATTTCTTTTATATGTTCATCTTTTAATTCCCCCAGAATGCTTTTCAGAAGGCTTCTCAGTTATATTCAGTCTCCAACTTTTCTATTACACTTTTCATTATTTATGTTTCACCATTCAATATATTAGCCCCCATACTCCTATTGGCTTATTCTTGCACGTCTTACATTTAATTTACTTTGGCAAACACCAACCTTTGGATACAAAAATGGCAATCGTTTCTCCATCCAAAGATGTAGAAAGTATACATTTTATAAGACAAGCCTTAACAATCTCAAGAAAGCACAGTGAATAGAGTCAAATATCTGAAAGATAACAAAGTAGCCATGCTCATCAGGGGCATTTAAAGTTTGATTTGTTATTGGCCAATTGGCCAGTTGAGTTGGTCGGTCGCTAGGTGAGTCAATCATTTGGTTTGATAGCTTCATTCCATATGTATTAATTTCCTTGTACATATTAGAAAGTTTGGTTTAAAATAACTAACAAAGGGATGAGTCAAAAACCAGCATCCTATCCTGTGCCATGCTAATCAAGTCTTAGATAATGTATACACTCCTGAGATCTCTCCCTGTGCCTACTTCTGAATCTGACAACCACTTAACCATTATCAAACCAAACTGCTTTACATGCTAGATCCCCACATGACACTTCCTTTCCTAAGAAGTTTTCTTTCTTCATTCCTTGGAGACTGTGAAAGGGGGATTTAAGGACAATCTATTCTCTGGATCTAGCCAATGAACTTGCCATTTCTTATTTGCTATTTGCCCCAGCCAGGATCTTCACTTTTCCACCAGATGCCACTATTATGGTCCATATGACACTAAATTTGTTCTGCAGAAGTCAGTACCTTAAAAAAGGCTTTCTCAGGAGAACTATTAGGGTAGATCAGCAAGACCTTTCACCCTGGCAAAGCATGGCTGACAACCTTCAGAGGCACAAAGTTATAGACAAACGTCCCTTGCTGCTGTGCTACCACTGATCTCTTGGATAAAATGTCATTTCTAGAATCACATCTCCCAGTGCTCTCAGATATGGCACATTATTTCACAAGACATCGACACTTTGTCACAGTGTTGACAGAGAGAACCTTCAGAGGAAGGATCCAAAGTTTTCTGAAATGTCCACATTCTTCCAACCAATTAAATGTTTCAGTTTTACTATTTCTTACTACAGTGTTAGGAAAAGGATATTTAAGGTTTCTGAGCTTCAATTTCATCACTAATGTGAAAACATCCTTTATATTTCCAGCAGGATACAACTTATTCTAAAAAAAAAAAAAAAAAAAAAAAAAACCTAAAGATGAAGTTATCATCTGGTCCTGAAATACTACTACTGGATTAATACCTAAAGGAATCCAGAACAACACAACAAAGAGATGCCAGATCCTTGTCTGTTGCAGCATGATTCATAATAGCCAAGATGTGGTATCAACCTAGATGCCCACCATTAGAAGAATAGATTTTGAATATAGGGCATATATTAAAAATGTTATTATTCAACCACAAAGAATATTGTGTTATGGAAAGGAAATGGGTCAAACTTTGGCTAATCATGTTTGCTGACATAAGCCAAACTTGTGAAAAACATTTTATCTTATGTGCAAAATATAGATTTAAATGTGTATATGTGCACATGTGCCACACACAGAGCACAAAATTAGAAAGAGGGCCATTTGAGATATGAAGAAGACAATTCAGAGGTAGGCAGGAGGTGGGGAGAGAATAATAGGAATAAACAAAGACAAATATCATGTTGTCTCTCTTATGCAGAATATATAAAAATATAATGAAGACTGCATATCATTTCAGGGTTACATGAAATTGTCAGGAAGTGGAAGAGAGAGTATAATTGCATAACATAAGCAGAGTAAAAATACACATATTTGAAGATAATACATAATAAAATTAAACTCATTATTTTGTACGATAATTTTAAAAAATAGTAACAAAACTCATTCCTATGTAAGTTTGTATTGGTACCTTGCTTTTAGTTCCTTTCATCTTCCATGACTCTAAGCTTTGCTGCCTGTCCTATTTAGCTTTGCTTATTCAATTAAAACAGCATAAATTCACCTCTGAAGAACGCCTTTATTGAGAAATTATTTAAATCAGATTGGCCTGAAAGGTTAACTGTGAGGAATGTTCATAGTTATTAATTGACTCATTAATTGGTGTGGGTAGCACCCATCCTTTGGCAAGTTATCCTGGATTGTATATGAACACTATTTAAGCATGAACTACAAGAGAGCCAGAAAGCATGCCCGTGGGCTGCAATCATCCAGGGTTTCTCTTTCAAGCCCCTGCTTTTAATTCCTGTATTGGCTCCCTTAAAGGATAGGCTATGATCTGGTCATATAAACCAAAATAAATCTTTTCCACCCCAACTTGCTTTTGGTCAGGGTATTTAATCATAGCAATAGATTGAACCAACACACTGTACACTTGCCTAATTAATTCTTTAATTTTCACAAACCTCACAAGCCTTTCCACACTAACCAAATCATAAAATGTTCCTGTATCGATAGAAAATTTAAATGGAAACTGACCACATCTTCCTAATTTTTGATCCCTCCCAGGCTAGATAACATATAAAACATTCAATTTTACTTGTAGAAAGATGTTTTGCTTTTAAGCTTGGGTTAAAGATAGGGAAAGGTAAAAGTAAGAGACAGTGCTAAGATAAATGTTGGCAGTGACCACAGGTCTCTGTGCTTTCAACCACAACATTCTAAATGATGAATGGCCTGTTAGAAAGTACTTTGCAGAGAGCAGTTTTCCAAAGACTAAATATCCCTATGCCTCTGATCACAAGCTGATCAGGTTAATTTATACTGTCTCAAGTATGGGGAAGAGTAAAGATAGAGACCCAGAGAGGAGAGTGAACAAAACCCTATGAAGCAACTGAAAACAACTCAGGCCAGCAGGGCAGAGAACAAGTGAAGGTAACTTTAGATGGGCTAGTTCATGATAAATCTGTGGAACCATAGCACACAGTACTACTATGAGACTGTAGGTGGGAGATGCCATAATCACCTTAGTATCTGTGATGTGAATGTCCATTTGAAAAGGATGAACTGTGGCTATGCAATGTAAGAGGTGAGACCCAGGAGCACAGCTCTGGCAGCTCAGACTGAGAGGATGGTTGAAAATGGGACAGTTTGAGCATAAGCAAGAAATAACTGGTGAAATATTACATAGGGAAAAAAATGAAGAAAAATCAAGAAACTCCCTGATTATTCTGGATTGAAAAGGTTGATTAATAAAGGAAGAAACAGTATCAACGGAAGCTCAAGGACAGTTGAGTTCGAGGCATTTTGAGTAAAAGATTTCTTTAAGAACAATTGCAAATAATTGGTAATGGGTAACTGGTCTCAAGTTTGCTTTGACTGGTCTGGCAAACAGTGTTCATTTCAGCAATCTTTTTAAGTGGAACACATGAACATTTTGTAATCTTAGAACTCTAAGCACACCCATTACTATAGGCAGATTACACTCCTTAGAAACACTAGCTCCAAGCAGGCTTTCACTTGTGTTGTTCTAAAAGGCAGCATCTATACTACTGGCATGCAGCTATAACATATCTTTCTATTTAAAAATGTTGATTGAAAATGCTGTCTTTTTTCCAATGGATGGTTTTAGTTCCTTTGACAAAGATCAAGTGACCATAACTGTGTGTATACATTTCTAGGTATTCAGTTCTATTCTATTGATCTACCTGTCTGTCACTGTACCAGTACCATGCAGTTTTTATCACAATTGTTCTGTAACACAGCTTGAGGTCAGAGATGGTGATTCTCAAGAGGTTCTTTTATTGTTAAAAATAATTTTTGTGATCCTAATTTTTTTGTATTCTAGATGAATTTGCAAATAGCTCTAACTCTGTGAAGAATTGAGTTGGAATTTTGATGGGGATTGCATTGAATCTGTAGATTGCTTTCAGCAAGATAGCCATTTCTACTACAATAATCCTGCCAATCCATGAGCATGGGAGATCTTTCAATCTTCTGAGATCTTTGATTTCTTTCTTCAGAGACTTGAAGTTCTTATCATATAGACCTTTCACTTTCTTAGTTAGAGTCACACCAAGTTATTTTATATTATTTGTGACTATTGTGAAGGGTGTTGTTTCCCTAATTTCCTTCTCAGCCGGCTAATCCTTTGTGTAGAGAAATGCCACTTGATTTGTTGGAGTTAATTCTATATCCAGCTAATGCACTGAAGTTGTTTATCAGGTTTAGGAGTTCTCTGGTGGAATTTTTGTAGTAATTTATATATACTTCCATATCATCTGCAAATAGTGATATTTTAACTTCTTCTTTTCCAATTTGTATTCCCTCGGTCTCCTTTTCTTGCCTCATTGCACTGGCTAGGACTTCAAGTACTATATTGAATAGGTAGGGAGAAAGTGGGCAGCCTTGTCTAGTCCCTGATTGTAGTGGGATTGCTTCAAGTTTATCTCCACTTAGTTTGATGTTTGCTACTGGTTTGCTGTATATTGCTTTGATTATCTTTAGGTATGGGCCTTGGATTCCTGATCTTTCCAAGACTTTTATCATGAATGGGTGTTGGATTTTGGCAAATGCTTTCTCAGCATCTAATGAGATGATTATGTGGTTTTGTCTTTGAGTTTGTTTATATAGTGTATTACATTGATGGATTTCCATATATTAAACCATCTCTGCATTCCTGGGATGAAGCCTACTTGATCATGATGGATAATAGTTTTGATGTATTCTTGGACATTGAGTATTTTGCATCAATACTCATAAGGGAAATTGGTCTGAAGTTCTCTTTCTTTGTTGAGTCTTTGTATGGTTTAGGTATCAGAGTAATTGTGGCTTCATAGAACGAATTGGGTAGAGTACATTCTGTTTCTATTTTATGGAATAGTTTGAGGAGTATTGAAATTAGGTCTTCTTTGGACATCTGAAAGAACTCTGAACTAAACCCTTCTGGTTCTGGGCTTTTTTTTTTTGGTTGAGAGACTACCAATGATGATTCTATTTCTTTAAGGTATATGGGACTGTTTAGATCATTAATCTGATCCTGATTTAACTTTGGTACCTGGTATCTGTCTATAAAATTGTCCATTTCATCCAAGTTTTCCAGTGTTGTTGAGTATTCTTATCTCATTGTATAAAGCTCAAGTCTAAGTGGATCAAGGAACTCCACAAAAAACCAGAGACACTGAAACTTATAGAGGAGAAAGTGAGGAAGAGCCTCAAAGATATGGGCACAGGGGAAAAATTCCTGAGCAGAAAAATCAATGGCTTGTGCTGTAAAATCAAGAATCAACAAATGGGACCTCATAAAATTGCAAAGCTTTTGTAAGGCAAAGGACACTGTCAATAAAACAAAGAGGCCATCGGGAAAAGATCTTTACCAATCCTAAATCTGATAGGGGACTAATATCCAATATATATAAGAACTCAAGAAGTTGGACTCCAGAAAATCAAATAACTCTATAAAAATGGGGTACAGAGCTAAGCAAAGAATTGTCAACTGAGAAATACTGATTGGATGAGAAGCACCTGACAAAATGTTCAACATCCTTAATCATCAGGGAAATGCAAATCAAAACGATCCTGAGATTCTACCTCACACCAGTCAGAATGGCTAAGATCAAAAATTCAGGTGACAGCAGTTACTGGTGAGGATGTGGAGGAAGAGGAACACTCCTCCATTGCTGGAAGGACAGCAAACTTGTATAACCACTCTTTAAATCAGTCTGGCGGTTCCTCAGAAAATTGGATATAGTACTACCAGAAGATCCAGCAATACCTCTCCTGAGCATATACCCAGAAGATGTTCTGACTGGTAATAAGGACACATGCTCCACTATGTTCATAGCAGCCTTATTTATAATAGCCAACATCTGGAAAGAACCCAGATGTCCCTCAACAGAGGAATGGATAAAGAAAATCTGGTACATTTACACAATGGAGTACTACTCATCTATTAAAACAATGAATTTATGAAATTCTTAGGTAAATGCATGGATCTGGAGAATATCATCCTGAATGAGGTAACCCAATCACAAAAGAACACACATGATATGCACTCACTGATAAGTGGATATTAGTCCGGAAATCCAGAATACCCAAGATACAATTTGCAAAAGATATGAAACTCAAGAAGGAAGAACAAAGTGGATATTTTGATCCTTCTTAGAAGAGGGAACAAAATATCCATGGATGGAGTTACAGAGGCTAAGCTCATAGCTGAGACTGAAGGGAGGACCATCCAGAGACTGCCCTACCCAGGAACCCATCACATAAACAACCACCAAACCCAGGCACTATTGCATATGCCAACAAGATTTTGCGGACAGGACCCTGATATAGCTGTCTCCTGTGAGGCTCTGCTAGTGTCTGGCAAATACAGAAGTGGATGCTCACATCCACTATTGGACAGAACACAGGATCCCCAATGAAGGAGTTAGAGGAAGTACCCAAGGAGCGAAGGGGTCTGTAGCCCTATAGGAGGAACAACAATATGAACTAACCAGTACCCCCCAGAACTCTCTAGGACTAAACCACCAATCAAAGAGAGCTGCATATGTAGCAGACGATGGCCTAGTTGTCCCTCAATGGGAGGAGAGGCCCTTGATCTTGTGAAGATTCAATGCCCCAGTATAGGGAATTGCCAGGGCCAGGAAGAGGAAGTGGATCGGTTGGGGAGCAGGGGGATGTGGGAGGGGATAGGGGATTTTTGGAGAGGAAACTAGGAAAGGGAATAGCATTTGAAATGTAAATGAAGAAGATATCTAATAAAGAAAATATATTTTTAAAAAAACAAACTTTTATTGGCATCTTTGCCCAGTGAAACTTGAAGCCAGAACCATATATAAATATATTTGTATTTCCAGTTCTTGCCTCTGTATGCTTTCTGTAGAACAAATCAGAACATTCTCCTTTGACAAATGTCCAGGGTTGGTCAAGAAAATGGCTAAGTTATTAAAGTGCTTTCTCCAGAAGCCTAGGGGTGAGAAGATCTCTGGTATCTGCAGATTAAGCTCAGCATGCTGATACATGTAATCCTAGTGCTAAGGGAGTCACAGACAGGAGTATCCTTAGGGCTCATTGCCTAGCTACTATATCCACTCCAGTGAAGTGTGCTTGGTAGGCCTAAAAGCCTGGAAGCAGTCACGAGGCAAAGAGTTTCACAGAAAATTACCCTCCTGGAACCTTGGCATTCCTATAGCACGTATAGTCCAAACTCGTCCCCAAGTTAGTCTGGTGTATGGACCTGTGTGCTCTCTTTCAGTATTGTTTTATTATAAGTGCCTTTAAGGATTGATTTTGACATATAGCTAAGCCTTCGCCAGTGTTCCAATGTCCTAGGCAGTCCTTGAAGCTGACCCTGAGCTTGGAATTCAGTAAGAAGGTTACCTATTCAGTAAAATTCAAATTCACTTCTAGTAGAGACAGTGAAACTAAGTAGGCATTACAATTTACTTGAAAAGAGCTAGAAAAGCTCAGGGCTAGTCTACATAGTAATTACTTAGGACAATAGCCAAGTCACACCCAAACACAAGAATACACAATGGCCTAGGTGGGTTGTAGTATTATTCATGAAAGGGTTAGTAGAACAGAATTCCCCTTGTGCAGGTTTTTTCACTAGGCCCAGAGAAATAGCATAATCAGGTATTTACTAAAGAACCCCTGGTGGTGGGTTAAACAATAGACTAGTATTGTATCAGAGCATTCACCTGGCTCCTGTGTTTAGCTGATCTTAATTAGGGTTGTTCCTATTCTCAGTTGTAAACAAGGCCTGGCTCCTACTATTTTTTTTTTAGATTGGGTATTTATTTCATTTACATTTCCAATACTATCCCAAAAGTCCCCCATATATATATTATACTATACTATATTATATTATACTATACTATTATATTACACTATACTATAATATACTATATATATTATATCCTTTCTAGGGTATTTGTAAAGTTTAAATGAAAAAGTATATACAAGATGTTTCACATATTATCTGATGTCTGTATCTAGCAAATGCTTAATAGGTGACCATAGCTAACACTAAGGTTGGAGCTTGACTGGATTATTTGTTGAATATCACTTATTCAATTTGAAGAATAAAAATTTAAGATCCTAAAGCTCCATTGTATTTTATACTTTCTCTGCCATTCCATACGATAGTGGAGAGTGAATAAATATTATGTTTATTGTGTTAATAAATCCTCAATAACTCCAGGAAAAAAAAAGTTTAGGGCTTGTCCTATTTCCACAAATGGAAAACTGAGATTACACATAAGTACCTGGCCCACGGTTGCTGTTTGGCAAAGAAAAGACCTTGATCAATCTAATAGCTCAGTACTCATTTGCTAATGACACAGTAGGGCAAGCTTCAAATCATTTCTATTTCTTCTACATAAGGTGTCACTTCTAATTTGATCAATTACATCATATTCATATTCAGTCAGAGGTGCAATCTCCCAAATGAGAGAAGACTGATAGATTTCTGGCAACACAAATCATTCATTGGCAGGAACACAGATGAGGCAGAGTTCATTTTATATCTTTTTGACAATAAAGCATGCCAGTCCACTGACCAGAGGTAATGATATTGGTTTGAAAGCAATACAAATTGAAGAACAGCTGGCAGCTATCTGGAATACATTCCATAGGCAAATGCAGGGCAGACTGTCAAGAAGAAAGGCTTGTCACTATCATCTTTCTTGGGCAATTTATTCTAATGGTGTTAGTTTCCTCATTTTTCAAAAGAATGTAAAATACAGTATATGTATATGCTAATCTGACAACCTTAATAAACCTTATACTAATTTTCTAAAATGACCAAGAATAATAAACTATCAAAACTGTGACTTTAGAGACAATCCTTTCTAGATAAAGATTCTAGGCTGTGAGCACACAATGGGAATCTGAAACAACTAAAGACCTGATATAAAGGTAATGTACTTTGAGAATTTCTAACTCTGGTGGACCAAGAAATTGCCTAAACTCCACAGAGAGGAACTGTGAAAATCCAGACAAGGTAATAAAATCTTTAAACTTAACAGAAAATATTCTAAATGCTGTTTTCTCTCTATCAGACATACAAAGATTTGAACTGATGACTCCACTGTCTGAGATTCAAAGGCTATTTAGCTCCAGTTTGAAAGAAGAATGGAAAGATTCAACAGAGACCTCAGGACAAAAATTCAAGCTGTGTTTGCTGAATCCACTTCCTTCTTTGTTTGCAATTGCACTGAAAAGCCAAATTATTCCTTCTCTATTTCTGAGACTATATTCCAACAAAAGAATAGCTATTCTTAGTTTATTGATCAAACAAAATTACTATAAAAAAGTAACAACCAGCATAGAAAGAGAGACAGAGAGACAGAGACAGAGACAGAGAGAGAGAGAGAGAGAGAGAGAGAATATATACATATCTCTACTGTGAGATTTCTCTCCCACTTACTGGGACTTGGTGGAAGAGAGCAAGGGGATCCTAAAGAGCAGCACTGACAAGGCCAGACCTCATAGTTAAGCAGACATGATATGTAATATATTTATTTGGACCAGAAATCTGTCTACAGTGAAGTCAACATTCAAGGTCAAGGTCTCTATGATAATCTGGAACCCAGTTCTCTTACCTACCATTCTATGATCTTAAGTAAATTACTTCTCCAGGCCTCAGTTCCATCATCTGATAAATGAAAAAAATAATAATAGTTAATTGTTATTATATCTATTTTTAAAACAGGTACTGTTCTATATGTTTCAAATTTTAACATATTGACCAAGTTAATCCTTCAACAACACTGTTAGTATTATTCTGATTTTGCGGACGGTAAAATCTCCTTGAAGCTAAGGAAATATGTTCAACCTCACATGACTAGAGCTACAAATAATATAACCAGGGTTCAAATCCAGGTGATCCGATCCAGATTCGTAGTTCTGTCATGTCATGCTTCCTCTTTGTAATACCAATGTAGATAAGTGACAGGGTTGTTGAATAATGAATAAATAATATGTGTATGGAAGTTATGCTAAAAAAAAAGGTTTCTTAAGGGTTATTACCTGAAATTAATCTCAAGCTTGTTAATTCAATACTATTTTTTAAAATAACATATAAAGTTTAAATTATTAAAAACTACAATTATATTAGCATCAGAGTGGGGAGAGTTTGTGATGAATATGACAGTCTTTCAAAGTCTGAGTAAAGTCATCCTTCATGTCTGCACATACAAGTATGATCAAGATAGTTTTCCCATAGAATAAGATAAGATCAAGAATAATTTCTGGCCCAAAAATGTTCAGTGTGTTCAATAAAGGAAGAAAATTATCTCCATGGAATTCTTGGAAACACAGTTGTACTCTTGTTTTCTCACTTGGATTCCCTTCCTTCTTTCTTAATTTATTTTCTTTGGACTCTATCTTATGACAGACATCTCCTCTCTCATCACCCTGAATGGCCAAGAGAAATCAAGGTAGTGTTGCATAGAAAACTATTTGTTAGTGCTTGGTCCTTGCTTTGTTATTCAACACAGGAGTGCTAAAAGCAAGTCTTTCTAAGTCATTCACTTTTGTTACCCAAAACTTGATGTCAAGAGATACATATAGATATCAAGCTACATGGACCAGAGGATTAACATAGTAAACGTGGCCATCTTATCAAAAGCAATGTACATATTCAGTGCAATCCCCTTCAAAATTACAACAAAATTCTTCACAGATCTTGAATGGCCAATTCTCATCTCTCAAATTCATATGGACAAACAGCAACAACAACAACAAAACAGGATAGCTAAAATAATGCTGAATAATAAAAGAACTGCAGGAGGTAAATATCAGCCTCCCCAACCTCAAATTGTAGGACAGAGTTATAGTAACAACAGCAGCATGGTATTGGCACAAAACATGTTTTGTTTTGTTTTGTTTTGTTTTGTTTTGTTTTGTTTTGTTTTGTTTTGTTTTGTTTTTTGACTCAGACATGTTGATAATATAATCAAATTAAAGACCAAGACATAAATCCATATATCCACGGACATCTGGTTGTTGATAAAGAAGTCAGACATACATACCAAAAAGGACAATACCTTCAAATACCAGTTTGACCTTGCTGGTCAAACTGGATGGCTGCACGTAGAGTTTAAATATACCCATACTTATCATCCTGTATAAAACTCAACTCCAAATGGGTCAAAAACTTTGACATACATTAGACCTGGTAGAAGAGAAAGTTTGGAAAAGCCTTAAATTCATTGGTACAGGAAAAGACTTTCTGAACAGAATACCATTAGCATAAGCACTAATATCAACAATTAATAAACGGAATTTCATGAACCTGAAAAGGTCTTGTATGGCAAAGAACACCATCATACAGACAAGGCCTTCACACAATCTCTTTTGCAATTGCTTTCTTTACCCAACAAGAGAGCATCTAGTCTAGTAATGTGCACATACCAGAGATCCAGTCACTTCCCATCTGTTCTCTGGAGAACTTACATATCTTCTATGTGTCTCCCACACTGTAAGGCATAGTAAAAAATAATTCAAACCAAAACAAGTATAGGCAAGAACTATAGGAATTGCTAGGTTTTGTTTTGCTTTGCTTTGCTTTGTTTTGTGTATGCATCTTTAAATATTATTCCCTAATTCCACACTCTGCTTTTTTGTGTTTAGTAGGCTATTTACTAGAAGTAAAAGTGTTATCTCTGGATTAGAACTATTGAATCATAATTAAACCTTTCCATTCATAGGCAAAAGTTAAGTAAATTTATGTATAATTTTACCATATAAGCTTTGTGCCATATGGCAATATGACTCCCCTAATGTATGAGTTTAAATTTTATACCTCATTATTTTCTTGGACCATTCAACCACAATAAGTATGAAGAGGATGAACCTGTCATTCTGCTTTCTTGGTCCTGTTAATAACCTTCAGTAGTGCACATGCTTATGAGAACAAATAATGAAAGTGGTCCACTATGGATAAAATAAAAAAGGGGGCAAATATGGTTAATCTTTGTTCTATGAATGTAAAGTAGAGATACATCTTGAGTATATACACAGACTTAGTTATTTAAATCAGGGAACAGAAACTGTCATTTGTCTTGTAATTGTCTGTGCCTTTTTGTGTTTTACATATAGGTGGAATATATTACAATAAATATTTAAATAAAGCATCCAGAACGTCTACTTTCTCCAGGTCTACAGTTCCATGAATCCTAAAAATCTGATACCAAAACAATTTAATGAGCAGTCATCTAATTCTTCAAACTTTGCCTCATACTGTGAATCAAGCATGTAATCCCTCTAAACAATCTGCAGGTTTAAAGTTAGAGTCCTAATCAGTGGAAAGATCCCAGCCAGGTCCCTTACCTTTCAGGAATTCAAAATACTCCATTAAGATTAACGAAGCATGTTTAAATGTTGAACAACTGTTCTGAATGATAAAATTAAGACATTATTACTACTTCACATGGTTTTCTTTACAAAGGCATACTTTTTGATAAGCCCAATGTCCATTAGTGACTTTTTTTTCAAGTAAACCATAATATCAAACATTTAGAAGAATCTTCCTTGGATGGTCTGAGGCAAATCTGATGAGCCAGTTTGGATTAGCTAAGCAAGTGAGGAATAGTTGTACTGAATATTAACACTGTGTTTCCCATGTAATATTGCAAAATAATCAACAGTTTTCATATTTTATATTCTACTCTATACTTCTGTTTGTAGATTGTTTTGTTTTACTTGTACAAACATTAATAAAAAGATTACATATGGGGTGTATGTAATACAGGGCGGCCTGTATGGGGTGATTCTGATGCTAAGGTCCTGTTCCCCAATTGGTTCTTGATCTGTCAGTAAAGATGCAAGGAGCTAATTGCTGGGCAGAAAGATGCCCGACCTCCATGTCCTTGGAGGGGATGAGATGAGATATAAGGAGATAAAAAGGAGTTTTAAGCATTTTGTTATTTTTTGTATTTTTGTATTTTGTTATTTTGTTATTCTGTTTGTAGATTGTTTTGTTTTACTTGTACAAACATTAATAAAAAGATTACATAAGAGCAGCAAAATTAGTTATGGAGTAGCAATGAAATTATTTTATGGTTGGGGGTCACCACAACCTGAGGAACTGTATTAAAGTGTCACAGCATTAGGAAGGTTGAGAACACTGCTCTAAGCCCTAAGTGGCATATTTTCTCCAGGGAGGTTCTACCTCCTGGAGTTCTACAATCGTCCAATATCTGACCACAAGCTATAACCAAGTCTTCAAAACCATGAGCACATTGCGGCCTGTATGGGGTGATTCTGATGCTAAGGTCCTGTTCCCCAATTGGTTCTTGATCTGTCAGTAAAGATGCAAGGAGCTAATTGCTGGGCAGAAAGATGCCCGACCTCCATGTCCTTGGAGGGGATGAGATGAGATATAAGGAGATAAAAAGGAGTTTTAAGCATGCTTCACAGGGAGAAAGGGAGACCAGCCATGTGAGAACTTAGGCAGAGTGGCCACAGGCCACTTCTCTAGATGGGAGGTTTGGATGTTAAGCTGGAACTAAAGGTAACTGAGTAATTGAAGCTGAGGGCAGGTTGAGAGTTGCTGAACTAAGAGTGTTTGGAAAGGGCATGCTAACCATGGAAGACTAGTAGTGCCCAGCAGTTGACCCAATAAGGGAGGTTAAAATTGAGCAATGTGTGTGGGTGTCTGTGTTTTTCATCCATAGATCTAATATTCTCTGGGTGAGGGCTGGTGGCATGGCCTGCCTAGAGCTTAATATGGAGTAGCAAAAATTACATGCTACAGGAACCTTTCTGATTCAGATAACACTCATTGAGATTAAACATTGTGGCATTCTCCACATAGGAAGACATGACTGCTTGACATAATAATATGAAGTGATCAAAGCCCTATGCCCCCACCCATGCTCATTAATTCAGGATTAATCTATAAATTAAGAGAAAAACAATGTTCCGTAGAGTGACAGACTTCACTATTCCTATCTTTCTCAGCAATTTGGTGTCAATCACAGCTCAGAAAAATATGCCCCAAAGATAGATGCACATCATATTGGCATATCCCTATAAATCAGTTGGTATTCAGTAGCCTACCTACCATTTGTCCTAATTTTAGGCAAACACAGAGAGGAGAATTTGATGGATTTTTTTCCTTCAGTTTCCAGTCTAAATCATAATTTGACCTGTAAAAACTAATTCGACCTAAACTCACTGAGCAACAATTTCCTTCATGACCAACCAGAGGTAGAGTCCCAGTATAGTTGCATCCATTTTGGTAATTCATGTAAACTTCATTCTATTCAATCTGGGAAGACCCAGGTGTAAGAATTTAAAGTTCACTTTTAGAAACTGGACTCTAAGTGGCAATAAAAATCTTTGTAAATTTGCCTCTTATTGTCCAGAAATCAATGTGAAAAGAACTATAAACTCAGAATAGTTCTAAGAGTAAATCTTCCCAGTACTTGGGAAAAAAATCTTTGTCTTTTAGCACTAACATCTCAGAAGGAAGCAGAAGACATTTTCTGTTAAGGTAAATTTTCAGACATGTTTTACAGAAGCAAAGTAAGGGTTAAAGAAACATCATGAGGCACCAAGATACTAACTGTGAGCACACTGCTTCTGTCTTAAGGTTTGAAAAAGATAAGTGATGTTAACAGAATCATGTTATAAACTCACCAGAAAAAGGCAACATTGAGAATCACTACACAGAGGTCAAAACTGACTAGAGTGATCTACCCATACTGGAACTTCATTCTCTCTTGGCTTGTAAGCACAGAATTACTCCTGCATATCTATTTCTCATGTAGATACTCATGTAGATGTAGGTGAGTCTTTGTTAGATAAATCCATGAATATTGTTGGTCTCCTCTTTGGACTTGGGCTAGACACCTTAACACTTTCAGACAGAGCTCTTATTGTATTTCTGAAAATACATGCTGATTTAATAAACTTGTCTAGTCAGTATTTCCAAAAACAATGGATTTGCTTCTTCCTCAGGACTGTAGACCATGACATGGACATAATAGAAGCATAAGGAAACCCAGCTGTGTGAGCCTTGTCCCATACTTTTGAAGAAGCAAAGGAGAAAAACAAATGTAACCCAGCTGTACCCTGCTCATTTTACAAGCTCCAGCCAACTCCGTTATAATCAGCAAGAGAATCTTATTTAATTGTTAGGGAGAGGGGAAAGAATAAACACAAAGGGAGAGAAACTTTGTGGAAGGATGTTATCCAATCTCTTCACCTACACACCACTCTTTTCACATCTCAAATGCAATTTGCACATATTCAACAAGGAAATTAAAAGCAATTTAAACTTAAGCTAAACAGCTGGTCTAGGACAAAAAACTGCCCTCCAGAATTTTTTTTTAACTTAAATCTAAAGCTTGGCAAAATACTTCCTCAAACACCCCCACAACCCAGCACATGTTGTTAGTGAAAATGTCTTACAACACCAATGGTAACATTGCCTAGCATATATTTACCTGCTACCACTTCACACACACAAAAGGAAGACATAGACCAATAATAACAATTTTAAGGCATCAATGCTTTAAAATCATTCCAGAAACTGTAGGATACCCAGACTAAATGCTGATCTATAAAAACTGTTCCTCTTACTAATATATGTCTTAAAAGATGGAGATATCTTCCATATCTGTGTATGAATCTCCCAGTCTTGAGAGGTCCTGATGGATGTGACCGCAGAAAACAAAGCCATAAGTATACGACGTATGGATTTCCAGGATATACAGAGATCATGTGGTAGTGCATCCTTTAACTGTCTCCAAATTAATTAGAAATAGCTCAAAGTCTTTCCTCATTAAAATTGGCAGAATAATTGAAGCCATTTGTTTAGAATCTTTGTTCTGCCAGGAATTGCCAAGATAGCAGGAAAAGTAGGTAAGTGTATGAAAACTAAACTCCAGCCTTCCCATTCCAGAGCATGGAGGAGCTTCATCCTGTGGCTGCCCCATTATCATTTACTCTTGGAAATCACACCATACCATTGGGAGGTGGTCACATATCCCCATCTGTTCAAGCTTTTGTGCCATCTGTGGCTGGAGCCAACAAGCTGTATCTGTTGATGGGTTTGCTGGCCCCTATAGTCACAGCTGTTGCCTCTGATTTATCCTCTAGCCTCCTGACCTTCAAAGATGCCACAACTGATTTCAGCTCCTACTCCCCAAGAGATTTTCAGCTCTTTGCCCTTCTCAATCCTGAGAGATAAAACCTAAGTTACATAATTTTCTTCATTTCCACGGGATAAACACATATTGGTTCCTTATTTTCCCTTTTGAGAAAAATAGACCTATTTGCTTTGAAAACAAAACAAACAAACAAACAAACCTGGCACAAAAACCTTTTTAGTGTCTTTTTCTTCAGAAATACAATATCAGTCTTACAATATCACTAAATTTGAAAACCTTATGTCATACAGAAAACTCAGATGCTAGACTCCATCCAAAGAGCTAAAAGACTCCTGTCCTTACTCCTGATGAAGCTGCTATGAAGGAAACAGAGCACACAGTAATTTTTTAGGATGTGAACCTGCTACACTAAATTAATAATAAGTCTATTTGTTCATTGATAATTCAAGAAAAATTTATGATGTCCAACCATCTTGAGCAATCAAAAATGCACCAAAGTGGAATAGTGGGAAGAAAGATATTGGCTCTGTTCTTGGAAGTTTAATGTCAAATCACCACGAACAACAACAAACAATGAAGGTAACATGATGCGAAATTATGGGGCTCATCCTGGGAGACAGGGACTGTGCAAGACAGTAACCTTGTATTTGAAGAACATTTAAACATTGCTAAAAATAAGACATGTACATAAAAAGATTGAGCATCGTGCCTAATGCTAAAAACAGAAAAGTACAAATGATGGTTTCCATACATAATTCCAAGAGCAAAGTTTTGGAATTTGAAATAATTTTAGCAAGGAGACTAATTTGCATTACTAGAAAGAAATTGACAAATGGAAAGAGAAGAAGGCATCCCAAACTCACACCAGATGTCCAAGAGTTCAAAGCATTCCAAGAACTGATAAGTTGAAAATAATTAATTTACTTTCTTTTAAATTGAATGTTAAATATTAAATATTCACAAATGTTCAATTTTTTATGCCATTTCACTCAACAGAGATTTGCCTTTAGCTGTTTTCAACAATATATAGCCTGGGTCCACAGAAAAGTTGTGGATTTTCCTCTAGCTTTTCCTTCAGGCCTCCTTCAGCATGATGAAGAAGAGGGCAGAGAAGCCCCCATCTTGAACAATGTAAGGGTAAATCAGTGAGATTTTCCTGAAAAGCAACTAGACAATCAGCACGGGGTGGGGGGATGGGGGAGGGGATTATCTAATAAATATAATAAATATACTTCTAGGAATTTATCTAGATGAATAACTAATGAGATAAAAAAAAGTCTCACAGTGATATATGTAAGGTTAAACCAGATTAAGACAGCTTAAATACCCAAAGCTATAGAAATGGCTATATAGATGTAGTAATACAAAAATTTTAAAGAGTAAGAAATTATTCACAAGTACAATTGCTATACTTCTATAAGGATCATGGTCTCGAACATATAGAATATTATATACATTTAATATAGTAATAGGGAAGATGACATTTAAAATGTTGTTAAGATCTGTTAGTTTCTGGTGTGAGCATTATGAGTGAAACACACTCCTCACCAAAGTTTACATGTATTTCAATTTCTGCAGTGAAAATTCTTGTTCTAGGCACTATCAAATCTTATTTGTTTTGAACCAGTTAGAAAGCATTAATGAACGTTGAACCGAGTTTATAGTCAATTTTTAAGCTTGTGAATATGAATGCCTTCAGTAAGCCTCAATTTAATCATCCATTTTTTATGAGCTGCCTGTAAGATGATCCCTATCTACTGAAACTTCCACAGATAAACAATACCATCAGCTGCTACAGTAACACTTTTTTTCCCTATCCAATAAGCAATATTCAGCAACTAACCTACTTGTGTATTATGCTAGAAAGCCCATTTAGATGGTACATGCATTTTTGGATCCTAGAATTTTCTACACAAGAGATCTACACATTTCAAGTGTCTTGTTCTACACAAGATGCCAGCTTCTAACTTCAGGAGGCCAAACCCAACATAGACAGCAAATGTAGCCAAGAGATTCATCATGTTGTTCTCTTGCTTGGCTGTAAATTGAAGGCCAGAGTAAACAATGTTGGAGACCATTCCATGAAGGTGGGATCAAATGGGAGAGAGACTCCACTCTCACATGAATATGGAAGCATCTGGAAAGAATAGTGTGCCACTCTTGAGACACCAAGAAAGAAGAAAGGGAAATTGTGAACACCTTTCTGGAATCCAGAGATAAAATCACAGGGCAGAGAGCTAGCCTATGGAGACAGTGGCAAACAGGGAAAGAAAGACAGACCATAAACATCTTTTCACCTAGAGACAATAGAGCCAGACCCCTTATGAAGTCAGCTGGAATATTTCATATACTGTTGAAGGCAGAGCATAAGGTGGCAAGACTGTGTAGAACTCACAAGAACCACATATTGGGGGGTGGAGGGGGTGGTGCCCTCCATTGCAAGGTTATTACACATAGTCCTCAGGAAGCTTACAAAAGAACATTACTAAGAAATAATATTTCCTGATAAAGCCAGAGAAAGGTTATCTTAATAGTGACAAGAGGGAAGACACAGAATATGTGAGGCGAAGCACACTTACCAAGAAAACACAAAGCCAAGAGCGCAAACTTTTGTGGAAATAAAAAGGAAAACCTGTGCTGTCCTTAACATGGTGAGCCCATGGTACAAAAGAGTAACTACAGCACCAACAAATCTCAAACTAACCTACTGTATGAATTCAATCAGATCTTCGTGTAATAGCACAGAGGAAGGAAAATATGACTGTAAACAGGAAAGAAAACCCTGTCACCTCAATCACTACAGTTATACACAAGATGTCAGCAGTAATGGATGAGGCATGTGAAATACACCCTCATAGAAGCAGGAGGAGGGGGGATGTGATAGGGGACTTCTGGGGGGAAACCTTGAAAGGGGATAACATTTGAAATGTAAATAAATAACATATCAAATACAATGAAATAAAAAGGAGGGATAACAAAAAAAAAAACTTCCCAGTGGCTGAGCAACCAACCAGGCAGCACACATGGGCTGGTCCGAGGCCTCTGGCACAAATATAGAAGAGGATTGTCTGGTCTGGTCTCAGTAGGAGAAGATAAATCCTCCAGAAACATGAGGCCCCAGGGAAGAGGAATCCCTGAGGTCAGGGAGAAAGGAAACATTCTCTCAGAGGCAAGGGGTGGGAGGAAATGGAGTGAGGAACTGTGTGGGGGTGGACTGAGAGGATGGCCAAGAGCTGCAATGTAAATAAATAAAATAATTAATTAAAAAATAAATTAACTTAGAAAAGAATGTGCCTCACATTCATACTAACAAGCTATTCTGATAGAGATGATTTCTCAGTTGAGGGCCCTTCTTCCAGTGCAACTTTAATTTGTGTCAAGCAGACATAGACTGGCTGAGATTCACTAAGAATGCTGCCAAACATTATGGTGTAAACTTACATAAAACATGAGAGGGATTTTTTTTTTGTTTCTCTAATGATTGTTTTGGCAACTCAATTGCACTGTTCTCAAACATGAACTTTGTAGGTAATAATATCATATCGCAATATCAAAGGTTGATATGCTTGGCACTCAGATATGCACTGTTTAAGGAGGCTGCTCTGTGCATTATAAGATGGTTAGAAATATACCAAAATTAAAACTAGACCCAGATACATTTATCCCAGGTGTGACGACCAAAAATGACTTCCTTTTGACAGTAGCAAAAGTCCCTACAGAGGAGGAGAGATAATGAATGGGGAAAAAGAGGAGAAAGATGCAGAATAAAGAAAAGAAGGGAATAAACTTAACTTGAAACTATGGAGATAGCTCAGAGGATAAAAGCAAATTGTCAGCACCCACATAAAGAAACATGAGTAGCCGTGTGCTCATATAACCCCAGAACTGTGTGGGGTGAAGACAGGAAGATTGCTGGGGTAAGATAGAGCATGAAGGAATAAGACACCTAGCATCCTCCTCTGGCCTATGTATGCCTGTCCATATACATATACACATATACATATGCATGTACATACATATATACATACTTTATATATACATGTAGAAATGTAAACTCACACACATGCTTGTTTTATATGAAATGCTAACATATAGAGAGAAAATCTTGAAGGCAGAAAAGCAAAAGTATATCCAGGAAAACAAAGTTTAAAAAATCACAGCAGACTTTTGTCAGAAAAAAAAATGAAGTGACAAACAAAATACCAAGAGGAAAACTATGAAACAGAAGTCAACATCTAGCAGAATAATATCCAAAATTGGTGCAGAAGAAAAAAATTCTCAGAAAAAAATATAACCAGAGAAAAATGTTAATAGGCTTATAAGAAATATAGAGAACAAATAATGTATTTGACAGAAACCTGGTTCCATATATTAACAAGGTACTGAATGCATTAGTAATGGAATAAATATGGGTATTACACCTTGTCTTATTTTTACCATCTGAAGTAAAAATAGTAAAAGTGTATTATATGCTTATACCATATGCAAACGTCAGCATATGGAACACAGGAGTTAGAGGAGGAAATATACCTCTTTATGAAACATCCTCTGAAGGTAAAGTGTGATCAAGCAGATTTGCATAGGCAAATCTCTCAGGCAACTACTAAAATGTTTAATGAGTAGGTGTAGATAGTATACATATAGTGACTATAGACTATATCTAATGTGAAGCTGAATTAGCCCTAGAGAAAGGAAAGAAAAGCAAATAAAACACAGGCCAAACTAAGAAAAAGCAGGTTTCAGGCTTGTTGGTCACAAAGTGTCTCATACTGTGATGTGTGAACTGGTTCAAACCACTTGGAAAACCTTGGTCTCACAAGTAGGGTGGTTTGCAGGCTTGTACCACCATACTTGGCTAAGATGGCAGATTTTAATTCAATTATAAGTGCAGGAATCTCAACTGTCTAGAAGCATTAATTAAAGAGAAAGATAAGTTCCAATTATTTTTTTAAAAATCAAAACCTTAATGCTTTATATAAGCAGCTCAATTTAAATAGAAAGGCATCCATAGAAGAGTCGGGTAGGCAGGAACTTATCTTACAAGTAGACAGAACGCCCTGCAGAAGGTTATTTTCATCTGAGACAAAACATTTACTGAAAAGGGAGTGTAATGAGGAACAAAGATAGTATCAAATAAACATAAAGAGCTTAGTACTTCCACAAGATGCAAGGAGCCCAACTTTGTACACATGTAAATAAAGAGATTAAAATTGTATAAAGCTAAAAAGTGATAGAGCTGGTAAATCAGCAAGTATGACAGGAGACTTCACAATTAATCTCAGTAGTTAACTGAATGCATTGTTAGGGATACAAGACCTCAACAGCCACCTTGATGTGCTTGATATTTATAGGATAAGCTACAACGTCAACATATATTTTTTCTTTCAAATGCTCTTCCAATATCTGTCCTGAGCTATTGTTCTCGCTGGCAATAACACACTGGGATGACTGGATTCTTCTGCAGCAAAAGCTTTATTGCTTCTTCAGGAGGGAAGACCCAGAACCCGGAAAATGGTGCTGCTTATATAGCCCTCAGCGTGGCATGTCAGCACCTGATTTGTTGCTCGCCCATCACCTCATTACTACGCCCCAAGATGGGCAGTGACTTGGTGTGAATTCACTCTCTCACCTGCGCACAAGGCTTGTTTACTAGTTAGGCACAGCGGAAGCCAGCGCCATCTTGTAATGGCGATTGCTCACAGCTCTCCACAAATATCTGTCAAGATCCATGATGGAAAGTGAATCAAGTGCCAGCAGATTGGATCAACATAATAGGAGTATACCAATATGTTATCAGAATAGCAGTAAGGCAAGTATGAGATCAAACATAATGGTGTTACACTCACTACTAGTCAGTAACACAAAATTATCAGCAGATACTCAAATGCTAGGAAGCTAAAGGAAATAGTTCTGAGCAACCTGGAGAAAATCTCAAAGGATATTTGAAGATACTTTTAAATGGGTGGGATAAACTTATAGCATTCTTTACAGATAAACATGCATTCTTAAATGTTCCTATTAAGAATCACTGGTAGGAAATAAGTAACTCAATGTGCTTCCTTGTGGAAAACTGCAGTTTTTAAATATCATATGCATGGCAACAGGCAGAAGCACAAAACACAAAATATGCACAGAAAATCAATTGAAACAAAATTGATTCCTTGCAAAGACCTATTAAGCTGATTAGAAATAATAAGGCAAATAAAGAAAAAGAATAAAATACAACTCTTAGGAAACAGAATGCATCAACACAGACTTCATCTGTTTCAAATGGAAAATAATGAACTACTATAAACGGTACTCTGTTCATAAATGCAGTTCCTTGTTTAAAATGTACCAATTTTTTCAAGAGACAGAGTTTAACCGTTTAACCGATAAAACAAAAAACCAAGCAGATAATGTGAATAATTCCATGGCTATTAAATACACTAAGTTTATAAAAGTATAAAATAAAAATACCACCAAAAATATTCCAATTAAAAAAGTCGTAGGCCCAGATAATTTCATTAATGAATTCTCTTAATCACTTACGGGTGATGATAATATTAACACAAATTCTATGTAGTATGTCCTGAAAATATTAAGAGAATATTTTATTTGCTTTAGTTAGTGGTGTGTGTGTGTGTGTGTATGTGTGTGTGTGTGTATGCATAAATGCCTGTATACCTGAATAGAGGCCAGATTACATCACCAGAGATTTGCCTCTATCAGTCTCTATTCCTTAGGGGCGTGTCTCTCCCTAAACTTGGGGATCACCTTTTCTTCCCTAGGCTGGTAGCCAGCAAGCCCCAGTCACCTCACATTTGGTGCTTGAGAACCCAGCTTTTTACAAGTGGTACTAGGATCTGAACTCTGGTCTTAATGATTTTGGAGCAGGCATACTTGATAACTGAGCCTTTTGACCACTGTCCCTAAAAGAAGAGTTCCCTTCCAAGTTACTTCTGTGTGGCCATTTTTACCTTGTTTACTATTTTCAATTGCTTAATATAACAATGCAAACTTAGGAGAGCAGATTATATTGTTTCACAGTACCAGTAGTTTCAGTCTGTGGTCTTTGGCACCATTGAGATGGGCTTATGGTAAGGCTGTACATCATGACAGAGGGACTATATATCATGACAGCCATCAATCAGAATGATAAAAAGAGGAAGGGGTGGTGATAATATACACTTTTGAGAGGTGCATAATGCCATACTTGCTCAAACCAGGCCCACCTCTGAAAACACAGTCAATTATGGGCTTATTTATAGGGCTATCAATTAATCATATTAGCAACCTAATGATTATTGCAGACCCCTTTCAGTTGCACAGCTGACATCCTGCTTTCATCATATGAACCCTTGAAGACATTCCATATGACAAACCATAAAATTTTGTCCCAAATATTCCAAAATGTTCAGAATTCCAGAATTCCTCAGAAGTCCCAGTTCAAAGACTTCCTTAACCATGAAATAAATTTGTAACTGTGAGGCCCTGTATTAATCAAAATAACAAGTTAGATATTCCAACATGTGTCAGATATGTGTAGGGTAACACTGGCATTAGAAAATGAATGAATGGAACCATGGAGAAGAAGGAAGGTGCCAAAGCAAGATCAAAACCAGCAGAAGAAACACTGCATCCTGGAGCTCCCAGCAAGCACCCAGTTGTCTTAGTTAGAGTTTCCATTACTGTGAATAGATACGATGACCAAAGCAATTCTTATAAGGACAACATTTAATTGAGGCTGGCTTACAGGTTCAGAGATTCAGTCCATTATCATCAAGGCAAGAGCATGGCAGCATCCAGGCAGACATGGGACTGGAGGAGCCAAAAGTTCTACATCTTGATCCAAAGGCAGACAGAAGAGTGGCTCCTACATGGCTAGGAAGAGTGTCTTAAAGCTCACCTACACAGTGACACACTTCCTCCAACAAGGCCACACCTACTCAAAGAAGGTCATACCTCCTAATAGTGCCACTCCCTGAGCCAAGAATATTCAAACCACCACCACACAGGGGTACACAGTGAGTTGAGATGAGTTCTAAGGGCTTGGAGGAGCCCATTCTTGCATTCTTGTCAGATATGGAGCACATGGCTTCTGTTGGTATGGCTCTGTTCACTGCATGCAGCTTCTCTGGGCAGCTGTTCCATCCATAGTCCTGGCATCTTCAGCTTCCTGTAGTCTTCACTGCAGCTTTGTCTCCACTCTCACAGATTCAGAGACACAATCACAAAGACTACTCACTAGACTTTGGCTGTGGTAAACAATGCCTGGCTTATAAAAATTTCTTTGAAATTGGGTGGAAAACTCCATTAACTCACAAATTTTTCATTCTGCATATCTATGAACCCAACATTATATGAATGTTAAAATCTAAAACCAGTAAAGTGCTAGGCATGCTAGAACCAAAATTGCTGGAGACTCTGAATGCCTGTGTGGCAGAGCACAGTGAGCTGAATCTAGAGAAAAATCTTCCATCCATGTAGGAAAAAACTACCATAGCACACCCTTCACAGGGATATTTTTGTTGGTTTATTTTCTCATACTGTTGAGCCTTTAGTCAGTGGATTCTGGATAATTCCTGAAACACATTTCAGGTCTTTCCTGTTATCCTAACGCAAAGAACTCTTCAGCAACTCCACCTTCCTTGACTACAATTCCAAATATATTGTTTTTCTCACCAATGTCCAAGGTTTTCCAAGCTAACAGTGATGATCAATATCCATCCCATGGCAGGAATGCTATGCTTCCTTCTAATTTCCTCTTTCAGAATGCTTAGTACTTAACTAACTTTTAACTCAGCTTCTTAATAAAGTCTCAGTGTACACAAAATGCAGAAATCATCTTGACCTGCATACGATCTGTTCCAAATCCCTTTAGAGTCCCCATTTCCATCTGAAAGTTCTTGAGCCTTTCTTGATTCTCCATATCCCTATCAGTCACTCAGATATTCTGTTCATTTAAGAGCCTACCATTATGCTCTCTGTACAGCACTCTACATATTGACCACTTGCCTTCTCTGGTCTCTTCTAAATGTCTCCCATAAAATACTTTGAAAAGCTTCTGAATCCTGTGTGGTGACAGCAATGGCCTCTTCTCAATACAGGCTTTCTCTGTTAGTGTTCATTTCATGTCCAATCATTAGCACACACTGATACACAATGGCCAAAACAAAAAACACAGGAAAATACAGAGAAATAACTTTCATAGTAACTATGTTTCAAAAAATAGAAGCAAATATACTTGAACTAAGAAATGCATTTGAAATGTTAAGCTTCGTAACCAAGTAGATGTTATCCTGGAAATATTCAACTGAATCAACATATTAACAATGATGAAATAATATAATTCATCCAATATTAGTCTTAAAATGGAAAAAAGCATTTGATTATATTAAATGTTACATGATAATATTAGTGTTGAACACTAATTATGGACTGATTCAGAGTACCATCAGTACTCATGAATTCATAAAGACATGACTAGTATTCATGAATTCAAGAAGGCATGAATTAAAGGTAAAATGTTATATAATTTCACACTTCTGCTCTCAAATAAGCTACTGAACACCTGACCACATGACAATCAGAAAGAACATGGTGGACACTGAACTCTGATACCCTGCTGAGATAAAGGGAAATGTAGATATACATTCCCAAGGGCTTTGCAGTTCCTTATAAAGTTCAGCGTGTATTTAGCATGGAATCCATAAACTTAGATGTTTAATTGAGAGATGTGCAAATTAATGTTCCCATAAGAAGTTTACACATTCATTAGTATCAGTTGTATTTATAGCTAGGAACGCACTATTTGTTCCCACACCAGCGAGTGGACCAACCAACAGCTTCACAGGTGTGGTGTAAAGGGAAAAGCTAGTTAAGTAATAACAGCAAGTATATTATTAACTCATGAAACAGTATGATATTCCTTAATAAATTTTTCAATGTGAAAAAAGCCAATCTTAAAATACTAATACATATTTTATGACCTGATTTATATAACGTTCTGGAAAGGCAGGAATGGGATATTTAGTCTTCAGCTGCCCGATTGCAAGTGGAAGGCTAAGTTGCCTACATAAAGACATAAAATAATGGATCCTGTCATAGTGAAGGATGAGTAGTACAATATTGATAAAATGAGAATAAAGTCTGCCGTCTCGTTAATGGTCCTGCACCCATTTGTTTCTTTATTTTGGTATTTTACTTATGTGAGATGCCCGACAATAAGAGAAAACTGGATGGAAGTTTTGAAGGGAAGCTTAGCAATGTGTGCAGAGCTTTTTCATAAAGATAGTTTTCTTTTCCCTCATCCGTTCAGCCCCCTCTGTTTTTCCCCCTTCGGTATAATAAGTTATGCTGACGCTTCCTTGACTGGTCTCAGAGGCACCCAGAGCAGGCTCCTAGCTTCATCTCAGCTCTCCTTGGTATCAGTATCTTGTATGGAATACAATACATACAATACCTGTATGGAATAACTTTGTGTCTCAGATCTCCAGTCATCCAGGAGCCACACTTCCTGACTCCTAATCTGTTCAGATTGTGCCTGTATATTTGTATTTGTGAATTCTTTATAGATTATCATTTCTGTATCTCTTTTCTGGATCTATCAACAGCTTCACTTTTCCTCTAGTGACACATGAATGTCTACATCCAAATAGCTACTTCTTTATTATATTCAGTCCCATCATCCTTAACAACCAAGGTCCCCTCACTCCATTCACATGGCCAGCTGACTTCCCACATCACACCAGTTTCTCCCCCAACAGATCTTCTCCAGATGAAAAGTGTACTGCCTGCATCACTTATGATGGCTTACTTGGTCTGTCTCATTCCAGTAGTGCCATTTGCCTACTTTTATCTCCACAACTAAAACATTATGGAAATATAATTTTAATAGATTGTGGCTACATTTAAAATGCCTCCCACATGGAAAAAAAAAGAGATTTTTCCCTAGACTCTCAAAAGCTATAATAAAAACAACATGGATTTTCAATAGAAATGGAGTATTTTATACTACCAATTGAATTCAGCCTTGTTTCTATGTCAAAGAATTTATTTACAATTATAAGAGAATACTTTTAGAAAGAAAGATAGCTTCCTGACCCACAGAAAAATTAACATTATTAATATGTAGTTATTCACTAAAAATTTAATCTTCTTCATATGGGCAATGTTTTAAAAATAATTATTTTACAACTTGTTTTTTATTAACAATATATCATTAGCACCATTCAAAACTAACCTACAGAGCTAGCAAATTGGCACAGCAGGTAGAAGCATTTTCCACAAATACTGTGACCTAAGCTCCATCCCTGACACCCACGAGGTAGAAGAAGAAAACCAATATCTGCAAGTTGTCACTTGACCTCAATCCACTTGGTGGCATGCATTTGCCTGCACGCCCACACACACACACAAACACACACACACAAAATTAAAATGTAAGAACTTCTACATACTTTTTGAATCATTGCATAGTATTCTTCTGTATGAATTATTACAATGAATTAATCCAACCACTATAATTAAGTGCCTATCCTCTGTCCAGTTTTACTGTTATTAACAATGCTGCTGATTGAAAGTCTATAAACATATCAATTATCAGCAGTCTGGTATTTCCATGGAATTGTCTAACTATAACATACTTAAAACAAAGATATGCACAGTTAAACACCCTTGACACATAACACTGATTTCTTTCAGCAAATTTTGATCTTACTTGCTTTTTAACTACTGTACCTAGCAGGGTTTGTTTTTATGATAATGTCAAAAATAAAATAGTTTGTTGCTTTGTTGTTTTGAATTTATTTATTTGTTTGTTTGTTTGTTTGTTTGGTGTGTGTGTGTTTCCTTATACCACAATGTGCTTGAGGCCAGAGGACAACTTGCAGGATTCAGTTTTCATTTTTCACAATATGAGTTCAAGGAACATGTTCAGATGATCAGGCTTGGTAACAAGCACCTTCACTCATGGAGCCATCTTTCCAGACCCTCTGTTTTATTTTTAAAGTATCATTAATGTTTAATGTAATAGTTTAATTCAATAGTGCTTTTTTAAGAGTTCATAGAATGTTTGTCTTTTATCTACTGTTCACTGTATGTACTCAAGCCATCAGTTTGTTCTTTGAAGGCCATATTTGAGGCATACTGTTCTAGTTCTTGTTTGTTTTTTACAGATTCTTTGTATTAGTTTTTTATGTCACTATGACAAAAAAAAAGATAGAAGAAGCAACATAGTAGGAAAAGTCAATTGGCACCAAGGCTTATGACCTGTATTTGATAAAAGGAAATAATTGACTCCCCAAACTTTCTTCTGACCTCCATTGATACATTGTGTCATGCTCACCTCCCTAACATCCCCCAAAATACACACACACGGGGTGGGAGGGGGAGGTTAAAAAATAAAAAGGAAAAGGTATTCATTTTGGCACATGTTCCATAAGTTTCCATATATCTGAAAGCACCATTTCTTAGTTCAATCTCTCTTAGCCTGTAATGAGGCAAAAGAGTATCACAAAGAGAGCAGAATGGAAGAGACATGTTCAGGTCATGTTATCCAGAAGCAGAGGAGGAAGAAGGGTCCAAGAAGAAGAAACATTCATGATATGGCCTCATTTATTACCTCAGCCACTCTTCACCTTACACACACACAAAGTATCCACCCCTCTCCAGTTGCCTAGTTACATCTTCACTCCAACTGTGGTGATTATTAAACTACCTATTATATCAAAGCCTTATTAATATTCAGGAAATGCCCTTACTGACACATCTAGAAAGGCCTATTACTTAGCTCCTGGGAATCTCTTAGTTCAACCATGTTGACAAATAGCTATAAATAACTTGCTTGTGCTCCATCTCCATTGGTAGATTCTTCCTAGGTATTGTTCTCTTTATCTCTTCTAATACAACTTATTATATGAGATATGTTTGAAGGGTAAGAAATATGTTTAGGAATTCAAATGACCAAGAGAAAGAGAGAGAGAGAGAGAGAGAGAGAGAGAGAGAGAGAGAGAGAGAGAGAGAGACCAAAGGTGGGTGGTTGGGTGTGAAGGGGGTAGATCTTGAAGGAATGGAGATTGGGTGAGGGGGCTGAATATGACAAAACACAGTATATGAAATTATCAAATGACAAATAAAAATGTTTCTTATAAAAAGAAGATTCTAGACCAGCTTAAATTTTTCCATTTTTGGTTTTAACAGTTAGATTTTATGTATGCTGGGAAGAATCTAATCAACTTCCTGTTAACAGGTCTCTATCAACTTGTATAATACAACACAGGCAGCTATGCTTCCAAAGAATTTGCCTCCTGCTTGTTCTTAGCATCTAACTCCTTTAAAACTACTCCTAGATATGTTGATGAGATGCCCCACATTTCCAAGGACATTCCTATTAAAATGATAACAGATTAGACAAACCCCCTACTTAGGATAGATTACATCTATAAAGGGTGATAAGAGAAATATTTAAAAGATGTTTAACACAATAGGAGATCAAGGGTATGCTTAATGTCAAAATAACCAAGGTTAATTCCTTTTAAATATTGCTGCTGGGTTCTAGATACTTGTTAATATTCTGCATGTATTCTTAAATTATAATATGGACCAAATCTCTTCTTCATTCTCCATCCCCAAGACTGTAACATATCAGAGTGCAAACCCACAGTTAAAACATCTTTCTCCTACTGTGAAGGTGATTCTGCAGTGTGTGTGTGTGTGTGTGTGTGTGTGTGTGTGTGTGTGTGTGTGTGTGCCCTGACTCTTGGTCTTGGAGTCTATTGTCATTGACAGGTCTCCTTCTGGTTATATGAGAACAGTATCTAGTTATTTCTTTGATGTCACAATATCATATCAATGCATTAATTTAGACATCATAATTATCATTTTGTTTAAAAATCTTACTCCAGTTAGCTTCTTTATAATGTGGAGTTTAAGATACCTTAGACTAGAGTATCCCCTAAAGGCCATTCAAGTAAAATGACTTTATTATTTAGATTTCCTAGACACTTTTCATTATTTACATGCCATGTTAAATTCCCTAGGTTCATGAGATGAGGAGGACAGCAAGACAGAAGTGTGATTGGCCTCCTTTTCATGTTCATTCTCATACAAAAGGTAAAGCTCTGGCTGGAGAGATGACTCAGTGGTTAAGATCACTGACTGCTCTTCCGGAGGTCCTGAGTTCAAATCCCAGCAACCACATGGTAGCTCACAATCACCTGTAATGAGATCTGATGCCCTCTTTTGGTGTGTCTGAAGAAAGCTACAGTGTGCTTACATATAATAAATAAATAAAATCTTAAAAAAAAAACAAAACAAAAGGTAAAGTCCCACATGTAAAAATGTTATAAAGTCCGAGCCTTATAAAGCACTCATTACCATCAAGCACACGCTATGTCTTCTCTGATGACTTTGGATGTTTTTAAACTGCTATGTAGCCCTGGCTTTCTGTATTTTAGAATCACTGTGCTGGTTAATATTAACTACTTACTAACCAGACATGGTCCAGAATCCATACATGAGACAAGGGTCGGTGAGAAATTTCGTAGACTAGGTTAACAGTGTGAACACACACCTTAGTGGTGGGTGACACCATTCATGGGTGACATCCTGGACTGAAGGCAAAGAAGGAAATGAGCTGAATGCTTTCCTTTCTGTCTGTGGCTACATTGTGACTGACTGGCTCACAATCCCACTACCAGTATATCCTTATCGTGATGCACTTTCCCAAGTTGTGGACCAAATTAAACTCTTTTGCAAGGCAGTTCATCATAGCAACATGAAATAACTAACATCACCACCCACTGAGCTCTCTCTTCATTTGCTTTCCTGTGTCAGTGGAAGGTTATCAGGCTTCATTCTGGGCCCACATGAAAGTCTGGCCAAGCACACACTTATGACTCCTCTGACAATCTGAATATGTTTGGGGATTTAAAACAGATACTAGACTATATGGATTTACAAATAATTCAACTATTTCTAACAGATTTCTTCCATTGATAATGTGGGAAGGTTTTGCTAGTCACTTTGAAGCTGTTGTGCTGAATAAATTTCTAAAGAAAGAAAGAAAAAAACTTTCAGGAAACTAGTTTCATCCCCTAACTTTTCTTATTTTCTACTCTTCCTCTTAGCCTTCTGTTCAGACATCACTGAGGTCATTTCTACATACTCAGCTCTCCTGTTCACATGTGGTCCGTCTTCACTGCTACTTCACCACCACAACCACTATAGGATTTCTGCAATCATCAATGTGAATGTTGACTTTGAGAAAATGCATATGAAGCCTCTCTGACTCTCCATTAAGTATGTGCATGTATGTGTGAATGTTAAGACCAGAGGTGGATTTCTACTTTCCTTGATTAATATCTAACTTCAATTTCTTTTCTTTTAGTTGTTTCTATTTTTGAGATAGGATCTCACTGAAATTGAGATACATTGAGTTGGCTAGGTGGTTGGCCAATAGGCTTCAGGATCTGCCTGTCTCTGCCCTCTAACACTGTTGTTACAGGAGCAAGTTGTCATGCCCAGATTGTATTCTAGGAATCCACTAAACCCAGGTCCCCAGGCTTGTGCAGCAGGCTAACTAACTGAACATTCTCTGTAGCTCTGTAAGTGATAAATTTCAGGAAATATTACAGCTGCTCAAGGTGCATGCTTTGTCAAAGGCTAGTAAATTTGGTTAGGAAACATTTAAATATAAGTGTGCATAAATATAAGTATATACACCTATATTTCATTTACAATTAATTCCTCAATCATTAAAACAGAAAGTACTATTTTATAATATTATAATCTCCAAGTTAGAGCTTAAAGTTACTTTTCTAGATAAAAATAGCAACAATTCAGTAAGACTCAATTTGGAAAGATGAGCCAGTAGAATTCAATTCCAGATTCACTGAATATTATTAGTACCTTAATTCCAGATTAACGCTACTGTTACCAAGCATCGGTGTCTTCATTTCTCACTAAATTTCTGTCATAACTAGTGGCATTCTGTCATAAAGTCATTGTTTGACATCTGCAAGAGGATGTATGGCTTGAAATTTGCAGAGAAAAAAAATCACAGAAAGCTGATATTCCTTGTTGTATTTCAGTCTCCCCACAGCTCCATTAGTAGAATTTTCAGTTTGAGATGCACTACCTGTATATGTAAATTAATGTAAATTTCAGGTTAACATAAGCTAATTTAATTTTGTATCCATGAAGAAATGATGAGCAAAAGATGAAAATTTAATTAAAATGATGATATGATATTCAGTGTTAAACGATGGAATTATTCTTCTGGGATTTTCCTTTTACTGAGGCGATAGGAGACTAAGAAAAGGGATAGCACAGGATGTTCTGTACTTGGGTGCTATCAGCCTGCTTTTCTCTGAGGAACATAAAAAGTCACCCTCTTAGTTCTGCTTCTACAGTCAGCCTGAGAGCTGGGATAGCTAATCAGTCATGTAACAGGGTAATCACTAAAGCTGCCCCATGTAATTTTCCATCCATAAAAAGGTATGCGTATTTAAAAACTCATCCATTTGTACATCACAGTAATAACACAGGAATTATGAAAGATTCTAAGCATGAAAGCTTCTTGAAAAACTAAAAAGCACAGAAACTAAGAGGAAGCTATGGCATTGGTATTCTTAGAGTCTTCCTGCGTGTGCGCGTTATTTCCTTACTGGTTATAAAAGTATCTCAAAGCTTTTCTCTGAAACATGAAAAAGTGGCCACATTCCTATTTCCCTAGAGAATTTTCAAAACATAAGCATTGCTGATGCTTTGAAGGAGGCAGTTCTTTGTTTTAGAGGCTATCTCGGCAGCACATACTCAAAGAGTCCCAGTAGCTCACCTGCAACTGTAACAATGAAGACTCCAAACACTGATCTATAGATTACTTACAACATGTAAACATGATAACTATCCTTTAAAGAACACACCAAGCTGTATAAAGGTATACATACCTAAGTATATCAAATTATAAGACATGTGTACATGAATAGGTAAATATTAATGAAAAAGCGGTGGTTGATCTAATGATGCCATTACTAACAATTTAGATGTTATCAAGGTGAGACTAAAAAGGGAAGAGTCATATTAAAACAAGCATCATGTAAACAAACAACAAAACATCAAGGAAGTGGCATAATTTCAGATATTCTCACCAGTAGATGATCCCAATACTTTCAAATAGTATATTATCAAGATCTAAATGAAAACTAAGAAGCAAACAATTAAATCAATTCCACATTAATATTTGCTCTTTTTTGCTAAAGTAAGAATTCAAAGTGTCACCTGGACAAATGTGTGCCTGCTAAGAGGTGTTCATTTAACAGTGACCCCAACTCAATGACATATGAAATACAGATTCCAAAGTCCTCAATACTTAAAAATCTCTGTCATAGATGAAAAATAATTTAGAAGAAATATCATTCCTCCACATTTATGATTTTTACTGTTGTTATTTTGGCAGATCAAGTACACCAGCCTTTGTACTCCTTTGAAGAGGCTTAAGAAGGTCACAAGGAAGCCCCTGTGAGAACCACGGTGGACAAAATAATAAAATGTTGTTTCTCCAACTAGACCCAAGATTAGTGAGTGAGTGTGTGTGTGTGTGTGGGGTGTGTGTGTGTGTGTGTGTGTGTGTAGAGAGGGGGACATTTTATGGAATTTATCAGTTGCCATGCTATTTCTCAATTCTCTTATATGGTCTTATTTCTTTAGAATGAATGATCTATTATGTTGCAATGGTAGTTTGTAAATATTCTTTTATTTTTCTCTTAAGCTTTTGAAATCTCCATAAAAATCTTACTTATACCTAACTCTATCTCTTGTTTCATGTGATTATAGAAACCATGGATTTCATATTATATTGATATAATACTTCCAGCTCCACCACTATAGAATCAATGAGTGCCCCAATTAAAGTCACTCCCTTGAGTAGACACCTACTCAGTGATGAAGAATTTTTAATGCCTCCAGAAATTACTCCATTTAATCTTAGTACTAGGTTAGAGAGAATTGGCCATATTTAGTCAATAAAGTTAAAAATTGAGGACCTTTTCTAATATAGCACCAATACAAATTTAAACACAGAAAAATTGATAGAGAGGGGGTAGAAGGAATAGAAGACAACTTAAGGAGCCAGAGCAATTTTGACATTACTGAGACATGAACTACAAAGGGGAATAACAAGAATTTTTGGTTTAAAATGGAAGAAGCATAAAGAGAGACATAGAAGAATATGACTTGGTAATGGGAGAAGCAGGGAAGAGTAGAGAAATACCCTATTCACCTGTTCTGTTCGATCCATCTGATTTACTACAAGTCTAGCAGTTTAACATCAGCTAACAATGCAGAGCAGCAAAGCAGCTCAAGAGGTACCAGTGAAACTGTAGTCACAGTAAACATTCTTATTCTGATGAAGCTACTGCCTTTGCTACAATTCCTTTTACTCTACTTGTTTAAAAACTAATTTCCACTGTGATGTTTTCATGCATCCATATAATCATGTCATTTTATTGTCATTTTATTTTTGTTTTATTATCCACTGAGTCTATCCAGGGCCTCACAGATGCACGTGTGTGTGGAGCTATCCACAAGAGCAGGAACAACTCATCAATGGCTATGATACTGAAGAGATTGATCATTCCCTCAACAGCTAACAGCTGCTATTAATTAACATACTTTGAAATCCTTTAGACACGTACTCTTTCTTCTTTCTTAAAATTCCCATAGTGAAAGAACCTTCAGATCCTTAAAGGCAGTGGTGAATTGGAGGACATAAGTAGCTGCCAAATCAGACATAAGCATGTGTTCTGGTTCCCATTCATGCCTCTTCACACCTTCTCCCTTCATCTATGATGTCATAGAACAATCTTGCTTCAAGGACCAACCCTTCAAACTTTGCCTTCTTCCTTAGTTTCTGTAAGTATCCCCTTGTTTGACAAAATTTCAACTCTTCCAGATATCAGCTTTGCTTTTCTGTGCTTCCATCTCTCCGCTCTCTACAGACTTACATTGACCAACTTTCATCTAAAGAAGAAAAAGGGAAGTGTATGTTGGCTTCACCCCATTCTTTTCACCTGCTCTAACAGCACAGCCTCTTCCCTTTCAACTCTCAGAGAATTCACCACACAACATTACTTGTTCCTTGGATCTCTTTGTAGCTGGGACATAAGTTGGAAAGTTCTATCCACTCTGAAAGTAGTTCTCTCCCCAACAGTTAATCCCCTCCCCAAAGACCTGTCCAATGCACATGTTTTCTAAGTTAATTTATAACCCATCAAGTTGGCAAAACCAACCTTCACAGTGCTCTTGAAATCTAGTCTACCCTCAGACTTATACCAAGATTAATAATAATATATGTTCACACAGAAATTCATTAATATTATTTGTAATAGCCAACAAAGAGAAGTAATGATCCCAATTATCATCAACAGATTGTTGAATAGGTAAAATCTGGTATATTTTTAAATGGCATATTATTTTTACAATAAAAAAAAAATACAGGGGCATATACTCAAAGGATTCTGCATCCTACTACAGAGATACTTGCACATCTATCATCTATGTTTGTCACTGCCCTGTTTGCAATTGAACATAGATGGAATGAGCCTAAGTGTCCATCAATAGATGAATAGATAGTGAAAATGTGAGATACAGAGAGGGGGGCATTTATTTATCTATAGAAATAAAATTTGCAGGAAATGGGTAGAAAGCATGTGAAATGGAGCAACCCCAAGTTTAGAAGGACAAATCCTCTGTGTTCTCTCTCATATGCAGATTCTACTCCCTATGCAGATTCTACTCCCTAATTGTTAAATATGAATACCCAGATGGAATAAATATGAGAAAGGCCAGGAGTCTAGAAAGGGACCCATAAAACTAGGGTCAAAAGAAGTTTTAAAGGAAAATGATGGCAATACTAGAAGAAATGGAAGAGAAACATACTGAGGTAAAAGAATGTGTAAGAAAGAGGGGTTAGGGTGATGAGGAAGGAGTGTGGGGCAGGGGAGTAACAAAAACGAAGTGTATATGGAAACCTATTATTAATCTGTAAAATACTGTCAACTATTTTGAAAAATATTTTATCATATCTGGCTAGATTTTAATGTTAGAGTCTTGAGGAATAAGCATTCTGCACAATCAGAAACTAAACACTATTTTACTTTTAGTGAGTATAGCTTTGCATTTCACTAAAGAGTGGCTAATTTGTTAAGCATTCACACAACCCACCAAAATTGATAACATGCATACTCCAAATTGAATATTAATTATTTTCTGAAAATTATCCTTGTTCTAAAAAGTAAGCAGATACTTTATTAATAGTTAATGAAATTAAAAGTTTAAACAAAACTTTCAAATTAAGAGGGACCATTTGAGGGAGAGGAGATGGAGGTGGGGACAGCTCAAGAAAGGATGAAAATGAGTGTGATAAAAATGACTCAGCAATTAAGAGCACTGACTGATCTTCCAGAGGTCCTGAGTTCAATTCCCAGCAACCACATATTGACTCACAACCATCTGTAATGGAATCCAATGTCCTCTTCTGGTGTGTCTGAAGATAGTTACAGCGTACTCATGTACATAAATACATACATCTAAAAAAGTGTCATATGTGTATATGAAATGATCACAATGAAACACAGTACTCTGTAACTACTATATGTTAATAAATAGCTCCTGGAAATTAAAAACCAAAGTATTCATTTGCATTAGAGCACGAATTACCTTTGATATCATTATACTGGATAAAAGAACCTACTTATATGCACAGTGCTGTGACTCAATTTGTATGAATACAAATACAGACTGAAAAGACTTATAGTGATGGGAAAAATTAGTAGTTGCCAAAGCTCAGGGATTATTTAAAAATACGTACAAAGTCAAGGCAAATAGGTACAAAGATTTTAGAGAGATGGTAAAAAGTGCCCTGAGGTTGTGATAGTTGCTCTACAGTTCTGTCAATGGACTGATAACCTTTGAATCGAATACATTAGACATCGTCATCAAGTATGCAATTTATATCTCAATAAAACTGTTCATAAAATTATACAATATACAGAAAGTGCAGTGTTGAGCATAAAAGGAAACTAAACTCTGGATCCTTTTCAAAAAAGCAGGGTTGTTGCCGCTGTTATCATTTTCGTTTTTCCCCCTGTGGACACTGTAGAGTATGTCAGGGTTACAAGAAATGCTAGTGACTTGCTGGATAGGACCCCATACAGAACTTCTCAGAGCCTGAGTCAGCATTCTCATGAAGAAGGGAAATACTGACAAGTAATTTCAGTACAAATGTTTTCATTTTCCTAGCAGAAACGGAATATCCCTAAAATGTGAGCACACAAATCTCCAAATTTTTCCTTTCTTGGCATTTCTTATGAGACATAAACCATTGTCTCATAATAAATTGCATAAGATTTCTCAATCAATATTTATATAAATGATCCTTTCCCCAAGCCCCAAAATCATATGCCTGTTAACTTTAGCAAGCCACCCCTGAGCAATTACAAAAATAAAAGAATAGTAACTTCCTTACCCTCTATTTCAGTACCCTTTGATATGTTATGCTAATATATATTTTTCAGAGTTGTCCATCTAATATAAGTCCATTGTACGTTTGTTATTGTTATTTACTTTCTATTTACATTCCTCTTAGAATGTAAACTCTCAAGTTCTGGAAGTGTATTTCTTAGGTTTTCTGTCTGACAAATATCCCCAAAATTTAACACCTTAAAATAACAAACACTTACTTAGCTTTCAGTTTCTTTAAATGAGACTATGAGAAATGACCAGTCTTGCGTGAGCTTACACTTGTGTTTGCACTGAGTCAGTTAGTCCACAGCAAAAACAGTTGTTTCAAGATGGTCTTAGCTGGGATATCTCTGCTGCTCCATCTTGTTTCTCAACTTGCAGAAAGCAAGTGAAAGTTTGAACTCATGATAGCTGGACACAGTTACAAAGGAGAAATTAAAAAAAAAAATGATTTCAATGAGTGGAATGCAACATCTGTTCCAAATTAACCAGCAGGGGCCTGTGCCAGCAGGAACAGGGAGGGACACAGGAAACCTGCCCAACCAGCTGCTGGGGTTCTTTCAGGTCTGCACCAGCCCCAGGCCACCTTGGGCATGAACTCTGAGACAGTCACACAGTCCCCAGAGGACTCTCCACACCACAGGCACCCTAGCACACCCAGGATATTAGGATCAGTGGGGAGAGTCGGCCTCCAGAGAAGGCTCTAACCCTGGGACTCGGGTGAAAGCACCATCTTTTATCCCAGGCCCCTCAGAAACCAGTCCCCACAGGAAAGTGCACAGGCCACAGAAGCAACAGAGCTTCTTACACAGGGTCCCTTTGGGCCTTCATCTTCAGCAAGGAGGCAGATTTGAGCTCCAAACCTCAGTGCACCTTCCCTGCAACAGAAGAGCTTGCCTGCAGGGAGTGCTCAGACCACTGTTAGTCAGAAGAGAGTTGAACTCCCAGGAGTGCTGACAGAGGATAACAGAATCACAAGAGGAACAAGCTCCAGCCAGAGACACCTAGAAGATTAACACCAGAGATTACCAGATGGTGATAGGCAAACATAAGAATCTTACTAACAGAAACCAAGACCACTCAACATCATCAGAACCCAGTACTCCCACCACTGGGAGTCCTAGATACCCCAACATACCTGAAAAGCAAGATTCAGATTTAAAATCATATCTCATGATGCTAGTAGAGGATTTTAAGATGGGCATTAATAACTCACTTAAAGAAATAAAGGAGAACAATGCTAAACAGGTATAAGTCCTTAAAGAGGAAGCACAAAAATCCCTCAAAGAATTATGGGAAAACACTGCTAAACAGGTAGAAGTTCTTAAAGAGGAAACACAAAAATCCCTTAAAGAATTACAGGAAAGCATAACCAAATAGGTGATGGAATTGAACAAAACCATCCAAGATCTGAAAATCAAAGTAGAAACTATGAAGAAAACCCAAAGGGAGAAAACTCTGGAAATAGAAATCCTAGGAAAGAAATCAGAAGCCACAGATATGAGCATCAGCAACAGAATACAAGAGATGGAAGAGAGAAGCTCAGGTGCAGAAGATTCCATAGAAAACATGGACATAACAATCAAAGAAAATGCAAATGCAAAAAGATCCTAACTCAAAACATCCAGGAAAACCAGGACACAATGAAAAGACCAAACCTACAGATAATAGTAGATGAGAATGAAGATTTTCAACTTAAAGGGACGGCAAATATCTTCAACAAAATTATAGAAGAAAACATCCCTAACCTAAAGGAAGAGATGATGCCCATGAACATACAAGAAGCCTACAGATCTCCAAATAGACTGGACCAGAAAAGACATTCCTCTCGACACATAATAATCAGAACAACAAATACACTAAATAAAGATAGAATATTAAAAGCAGTAAAAGGAAAAAGATCAAGTAACATATAAAGGCAGACCTATTAAAATTACACCAGACTTGTCACCAGAGCCTATGAAAGCCAGACGATCCTGGACAGATGTTAGACAAACCCTAAGAGAACAAAAATGCCAGCCAGGCTACTATACACAGCAAAACTCTCAATTACCAAAGATAGAGAAACCAAAGTATTCCATGACAAAACCAAATCCACACAAATGAATGAATCCAGCCCTTCAAAGGATAATAAAGGGAACACTCCAACATGACGAGGGAAATTATGCCCTAGAAAAAGCAAGAAAGTAATCCTTCAACAAACCTAAAAGAAGATAGCCACAAGAACAGAATCCCAACTCTAACAACAAAAATAACAGGAAGCAACAATTACTTTTACTTAATATTTCATAATATCAATGGACTCAATTCCTCCAGTAAAAACACATAGACTAACAGAGTGGCTACATAAACAGGTACCAACATTTTGCTGCATACAGGAAATGCACCTCAGGGACAAAGACAGACACTACCTTAGAGTAAAAGGCTGGAAAACAATTTTCCAAGCAAATGGCCCAAAAAAACAAGCTGGAGTAGCCATTCTAATATCCAATAAAATCAACTTCCAACCCAAAGTTATCAAAAAAGACAAGAAGGAGCACTTCATACTCATCAAAGGTAAAATCTTCCAAGAGGAACTCTCAATTCTGAATATCTATGCTCCAAATGCAAGGGCATCCACATTCATTTTGGGATAGCACTGGAAATGTAAATGAAGAAAATACCTAATTTAAAAAAAAAGAAAACTTTAGTAAAGCTCAAAAAACACATTGTATCTCACACAATAATAGTGGGAGACTTCAACACCCTACTCTTCTCAATGGACAGATTCTGGAAACAGAAATTAAATAGAGACACATTGAAACTAACAGAAGTTATGAAAGAAATGGGTTTAACAGATATCTACAGCACGTTTTATCCTACAACAAAATGATATACCTTCTTCTCAGCACCTCATGGTACCTTCTCCAAAACTGAACATATAATTGGTCACAAAACAGGCCTCAACAGATAAAAAAAAAAGTATATTGAAATTATCCCATGCATCCTATCAGATCACAGCCTTAGTCTGTACTAAGGCTGATCTTTAATAACAACATAAATAATAGAAAGCAAACATTCATGTGGAAGCTAAACAACACTCTACTTGATGATACCTTGGTCAAGGAAGAAATAAAAAAGGAGATTAAAGACTTTTTAGAGTTTAATGAAAATGAAGCCACAACATACCCAAACTTATGGGACACAATGAAAGCAGTCCTAAGAGGAAAACTCATAGCTCTCAGTGCCTCCAAGAAGAAACTGGAGAGAGCATACACTAGCAGGTTGACAGAACACCTAAGTGCTCTAGAACAAAAGAAAGCAAATTCAACCAAGAGGAGTAGACAGCAGAAAATAGTCAAACTCAGGGCTGAAGTAAACCAAGTGGAAACAAAAAGAACTATTCAAAGAATCAACCAAACCAGGAGCTGGTTCTTTGAGAAAATCAACAAGATAGATAAACCCTTAGCCAAACTAACAAGAGGGCACAAGGACAGTATCCTGATTAACAAAATCAGCAATGAAAAGGGAGATATAACAACAGAACCTGAGGAAATCCAAAACATCATTAGATCCTAACAAAAGACCATACTCAACTAAACTGGAAAACCTGGATGAAATGGAAAGATCTCCCATATTCATGGATTAGTAGGATCAATATAGTGAAAATGGCTACCTTGCTGAAAGCAATCTACAGATTCAATGCCATCCCCATCAAAATTCCAACTCAATTCTTCAATGAATTAGAAAGGGCAATTTGCAAATTCATCTGGAATAACAAAAAAACTAGGATAGCAACATCTATTCTCAACAATAAAAAAACATCTGGTGGAATCATCATGCCTGATTCAAGCATTACTACAGAGCAATTGTAATAATAACTCCATGGTACTGGTACAGCAACAGACAGGTAAATCAATGGAATAGAACTGAAGACCCAAAAATGAACCCACACACCTATGGTCACTTGATCTTTGACAAGGGAGCTAAAAACATCCAGTAGAAAAAAGACAGCATTTTCAACAAATGGTGCTGGCACAACTGGCAGTTAGCATGTTGAAGAATACGAATTGATCCATTCTTATCTCCTTGTACAAAGCTCAAGTCTAAGTGGATCAAAGAACGCCACATAAAACCAGAGACACTGAAGTTTATAAATGAGAAAGTGGGGAAAAGCCTCAAAGATATGGGCACAGGGGAAAAATTCCTAAACAGAACAGCAATGGCTTGTACTGTAAGATCAAGAATTTACTAACCGGACCTTATAAAATTGCAAAGCTACTGTAAGGTAAAAGACATTGTCAATAAGACAAAAAGGCCACCAACAGATTGGGAAAGGATTTTTACCAATCCTAAATCTGATAGGGGACTACTATCCAATATGTGCAAAGAACTCAAGAAGCTGGACTCCAGAAAATCAAATATCCCCATTAAAAATAGGGTACAGAGCCGGGCCATGGTGGCACACACCTTGAATCCCAGCACTTGGGAGGCAGAGACAGACAGATTTCTGAGTTCAAGGCCAGCCTGGTCTACAGAATAAGTTCCAGGACAGCCAGGGCTATACAGAGAAACTCTGTCTCTAAAAAACAAGAAAAGGTTGGGGGGTACAGAGCTAAACAAAAAATTCTCAACTGAGGAATACTGAATGGCTGAGAATCACCTGAAAAAAATGTTCAACATCCTTAATCATCAGGGAAATGCAAATCAAACAACCCTGAGATTCCACCTCACACCAGTCAGAATGGCTAAGATCAAAAATTCAGGTGACATCAGATGCTGGCTAGGATGTGGAGAAAGAGGAACACTCCTCCATTGCTGGTGGGATTGCAAGCTCGTACAACCACTCTGGAAGTCAGTGTGGAGGTTCCTCAGAAAATTGGACATAATAGTACCGGAAGATCCACCAATATCTCTCCTGGGCATATACCCAAAAGATGCTCCAACATGTAATAACGACACATGTTCCACAATATTCATAAAAACTTTATTTATCATAGCCAGAAGCTGGAAAGAACCCAGATGTCCCTCAACAGAGGAATGGATACAGAAAATATGGTACATTTACACAATGGAATACTACTCAGCTATTAAAAACAATGAATTTATGAAATTCTTAGGCAAGTGGATGTATCTGGAGGATATCATCCTGAGTGAGGTAACCCAATCACAAAAGAACACACGTGATACTCACTCACTGATAAGTGAATATTAGCCCTGAAACTTAGAATACCCACTATACAATTTTCAAAACACATAAAACTCAAGAAGAAGGAACACCAAAGTTTGGGTACTTCATTCCTTCTTAGAATGGGGAAGAAATGTACCACATTTTCTGTATCCATTCTTCTGTAGACGGACATCTTTGTTCTTTCCAGCTTCTGGCTATTATAAATAAGGCTGCTATGAACATAGTGGAGTGTGTGTTCTATTTACCAGTTTGATATATGCCCAGAAGAGTTATTGCTGCATCTTCCAGTACTATTATGTCCAATTTTCTGAGGAACCTCCACACTGACTTCCAGAGTGGTTGTACGAGCTTGCAATCCCACCAGCAATGGAGGAGTGTTCCTCTTTCTCCACATCCTAGCCAGCATCTGATGTCACCTGAATTTTTGATCTTAGCCATTCTGACTGGTGTGAGGTGGAATCTCAGGGTTGTTTGATTTGCATTTCCCTGATGATTAAGGATGATGAACATTTTTCTCAGGTGCTTCTCAGCCATTCAGTATTCCTCAGTTGAGAATTCTTTGTTTAGCTCTGAGCCCCATTTTGTAAAGGGGTTATTTGAATTTCTGGAGTCCAGCTTCTTGAGCCCTTTGTATATATTGGATATTAGTCCCCTATCAGATTTAGAATTGGTAAAAATCCTTTCCCAATCTGTTGGTGGCCTTTTTGTCTTATTGACAGTATCTTTTGCCTTACAGAAGCTTTGCAATTTTATAAGGTCCCATTTGTCAATTCTTGATCTTACAGCAGAAGCCATTCCCTCAACAGAAGAATGGATACAGAAAATGTGGTACATTTACACAATGGAGTACTACTCAGCTATTAAAAACAATGAATTTATTAAATTCTTGGGCAAATGGATGTATCTGGAGGATATCATCCTGAGTGAGGTAACCCAATCACAAAAGAAGTCACTTGATATGCACTCACGGATAAGTGGATATTAGCCCAGAAACTTAGAATACCCAAGATACAATTTGCAAAACACAAAGAAATCAAGAAGAAGGAAGACCAAAGTGTGGATAATTCATTCCTCCTTAGAATAGGGAACAAAATACTCATGGAAGGAGTTACAGGGACAAAGGTTGGAGCTGAGAGGAAAGAATGGACTATCCAGAGACAACCCCACCCAGGGATCCATTCCATAATCAGCCACCAAACGCAGACACTGTTGCACATGCAAGCAAGATTTTGCTGATAGGACCCTGATTTAGCTGTCTCGTGTGAGGCTATGCCAGTGCCTGGCAAATACAGAAGTGGATGCTCACAGTCATCTATTGGATGGTACACAGGGCTCCCAATGGAGGAGCTAGAGAAAGTACCCAAAGAGCTGAAGAGGTCTGCAACTCTATAGGTGGAACAACAATATGAACTAACCAGTATCCCCAGAGCTCCGGTCTCTAGCTTGCATATGTAGCAGAAGATGGCCTAGTCGGCCATCATTGAGAAGAGGGGCCCCTTGGTCTTGCTAACTTTATATGCCTCAGTACAGGGGGAAACGCCAGGGCCAAGAATTGGGAGTGGGTGGGTAGGGGAGCAGGGCGGGGGGGGGTATAGGGGGCTTTCGGGATAGCATTTGACATGTAAATGAAGAAAATATCTAATAAAAAAATTGAAAAAGAAACAGGTACAGTGTACTCATATAAATAAATCTTAAAAAAAAAAAAAAAGAATGGGGAAGAAAATACCCATGGAAGGAGTTACAGAGACAAAGTTTGGAACTGAGACTGAAGGAAGGACCATCCAGAGCCTGTCCCACCTGGGGATCCATCCCATAAACAACCACCAAACCCAGACCCTATTGCATATGCCAGCAAGATTTTGCTGACAGGACCCTGATATAGCTGTCTTGTGTGAGGCTATGCCAGTGCCTGGCAGATACAGAAGTGGATACTTATAGTCAGCTATTGGATGGAACACAGGGCCCCCAATGAATGAGCTAGAGAAAGTACCCAAGGAGCTGAAAGGGTCTGCAACCCAATAGGAGGAACAACAATATGAACTAACCAATACCTCCCAGAGCTTGTGTCTCTAGTTGCATTTGTAGCAGAGGATGGCCTAGTAGGTCATCAATGGGAGGAGAGGCCCTTGGTCTTGTGAAGATTATATGCCCCAGTATAGGGCAATGCCAGGGCCAGGATGCAAGAGTGGGTGGGTTGGGGAGCAGGGCGTGGGGAGGGTATAGTGGACTTTAGGGATAGCATTTGAAGTGTAAATGAAGAAAATATCTAATAAAAAAAGAAAATAAGAAATGAATATTCATGAGTGACCAACACATAGGAAATACTCAATAAACTCTAGATGGTACTCATCAATAATAAATTAATTAAGTAAGTAAGTAAGTAAGTAAATGATTTCTTGACACCATATTAATTCTACACCGAGTCACAGAGGCAATCCAAGATTAGAGATACAGAAAAAAAAATTATATCCTTTTATAAAACATATGCACTACTTCACTTACCAATTATGGACATGTGTATTGACAACCCTTAGACATCTAGTCTTTTAATAACTTTCTACAGCCTCCATATCATGAATGATGGTCACTCTACAAAGAGAAGAACACATAAAAGGAAATTGTGGTGTCCACTTCTGCAAGCAATGTACCAGAGATTTGTCATGGTTTATTAATTGCAGTATCTTTAATTTGATAACTGTTCCATAGACACTATAAATATGACCTGGATGAATAAAAGCTTGAATTATCTGTTGGATACTTTTAACCCAAAGTCTCTCCCATAAATTGTCCTTTCTTTGTTGTAAATATTTACTGTATATAGATGCTCATATTAAATTCTATTTTGAGTGAATGTGTAGCTGCTGTTCTTTTAAGGTTAAATCAACTTTGATAGTCTCTTGTAGTCATTGCAAACTCGGGGGGCTGATTGCTCCTGGAGTCCATGAAGCATTCAAAGTTCCTTGAAAACTCACTTTCCAAGGACATTGGAAATGTTTCACAACACATTTCCCATTCACCTCTACAGCTATGTAGAAACTATGAAAGTGAATCTTGGTGTGTCTTCTTTGCTCTTTGTTTCCTTCCATTTCCAAGCCATCTCACTTACCTCTCTCTTTTCAAGTATGGAACCAGCTTAAATACAGCAGAACTATCAATTGCCAATACATAAAAGTGCATTGGAACTGGCTTAAGGAATGTTCTGAAAACCTAGGCAATAGCACAGAGTTACAGACAAGGTGGCAGGGTCTGAAATAGCAGCTGGTACTGAGGTTTTTACTGACACTATGTTTCCCCCTCTCTGTCACTGCCATATAAACAAAGAAAATCAGAAAATAAAAGAAATTCACTGATTAGTCATACTGTTCCTGTCTGGAAAAAAATGTATATCCCTCAAAACTCAAATGCTGTCATTTAATCCCCAATGTGATGCTATTAGGATGATGGCAGTTTAGAAGATGAATGGATTATGAAAGCATCTTGAATAAGATTAATTCTCTTACACAAAGAGGCCCCCGAAGTATAACCCCTTCCCTTCTTCTGAATGAGATTATAGCAAGAGAGCTTTCGACAAGGCAGGAAAAACAGGTTTCCAGCAGACATCAAACTTGTTGGTACCATGGCTTTCATAGCCTTTAGACCTATGAGAAATGATTTTATAATTCATAAACTACTTACTTCATTTGACACTTTGTTGTTATTGTTGTCCATGGAGACCAAGATCATTAGGATTAACCTGCGACAAGTTTATTGGTAAGAGTACTTGAACAAACTGGGTGGTTCCACTTCAGTGTGCCTAAGTAAATAGATTCAATATTTAATCTTCATGTGTTCTTCCCAACACAATGCCTAACATGATGTTTTAGAGTTCCTGAAAGATTTTTGTCCCTTGGAATTGTGCCTTCTTCAAAAAATGACTAACATATACTACTCTTAAGAGTCAACAATAGCCAGGGAATCGATCCAACCACTGTACTGGGTGGTAGCATGCCTTAAGTACTCATCCAAACAGCAGATTGTTCAAAGCTGTGACAGCAATCAATTCCTTTTCCAGCAGGCTCTTGCCATCTGGGCTAGTTCTGTTCACAGTGGACAAAGCCTTTTCACAATCACAGATGAAGCTACAAAAGGTAATTCAAATAGAAGCAATGACCTCCGATTTCGTTTTCTGTCATTTATCCAAAACGCTCAGTGTGAAATTTTCATCAGAATCTTCATTCCCACACTGTTCTCCTCCATAGACAACCATTCCTGACAGATTTGGCTTTTAATTGCTTTTTAATGCTCATACCTGTCTTCCAACCCTCCTTCTAAACTTTTGTTGCAGGTCTTTATTACTTCAAACCTGCATCACTGAAATCATCTCCAAACTTCCCACTTTGATTTCTGGACTTGGAATCGAGTGTCTCTATGTATGCTCTTTAGCATTGCTCTTTAAACCTATCCACTACATTGATAAAACTGCTTATGGTAGCTTGAATGAGAAATGTCCCCCAATAGACTAGCATAGTTGAACACTTGTTTCCCAGTTGTTGGCAGTGATTGAGGGGTGATGAAGCCATGCTGGAGGAAAGGCATCACCAGGGCTGGGCTTTGAGATTATCCAGGTTCACTCCACTGCTAGTTTGTTCTCTCTGCTCTGTGTTGGCAGTAGAGCTATGATTTCTCAGCTTCCTCTTCTTGCCACCATGCCCGCCCACTGCTTGCTGCTATTATTCCCACTATGATAGACTCTCATCCTTCCACAACCGCCAATGGAAAAACACTGCTCTGGTTCTAAAATGACCTGTTTGCCATTTCTAAAAGGATTTAAATGGTATATTATATGTGGAGGAAAAAAACACCTGACAAAGTTTAATTGATTAATTAACTAAATGATATAATTAAAGAAATTTTATAAGTGTAAATTATTTTGTCATGCCCCGACCTTGTTGTCACCTTTCTGCCCTTTCTCTGCTTATATTTCCCTATCTTATCAGCCCACGCTTTACTTTCTTTGACTTCAGATTCATCCTCTCCCTCTGTCTTCATGAGCTCATCAGATTGCAGAATGTGATGATTTTTCTGCCTCATTGTCAAAGGCATAAACCACCATGGTAGCTAATCAAGGTCAAACAACCCATTATCATCCCAAGTATCTGCTCAATACAAAACAGGGATCAGACTCTGGTCTGTCACCTCTTAAAGGACCCCTAGCTGTTCACCCCAACTCGCATCTATCCAGATCTCCATCCTGGATAGACATTTCTACGCTTTCTTCCCAGTCAGCACATCACATGATGACCATTGTCCTCTGAATACCTTGTTTAGGAGGTACTTGTATCCCCAACCTCCTCCCCAAGTGGACATTTAGTCATAGCAGCTTATTTGTACATACTCAACCAGGTTGAAATTTTCTTCATTGCAATAATAGCTTGTACTATTTTGTAATCTTATATTATCAAAAAGGAGCTGATAGAGCTGGGCATTATCAGTGGGTCCTGGGTTTTTCTAGTCACTCTGGAAGTGACTTGTAACAATAATGTCTCTGAGCTGTGGAATTGATCTCTATAGATTTTCCTGTAATGGGAGGGCCCATAGAAACAGAAACCTGTTGTCTCTGTGGAAAAAAGAAAGGCAGAAGAGAGAAAGAGAGCAAAGATGCACTCTCCTCTAGGTCCAGACAAATGTGCAGAATGTGACACTGTACACATTGATGTAAAATTTTCAGATAAGAAACTCCAAACAAAGCTTGGCAGTAGTGGCACACCCCTGTAATCACAGAGGCAGGCAGATCTCTGTGAGTTTGGGGCCAGCCTGGTCTACAGAATGTGTTCCCGGAAGCCAGGGCTATACAGAGAAATCCTGTCTTGAGAAGCATTAAAAAAAAAAAAAAAACAAGCAAATAAACAAACAAACAAAAAATCCAAATCCAAAATGTTCTCATGTTTCAAGTTCTCCAACACACACACACACACACACACACACACACACACACACACACACACACCATATATCATATATAATCTCCATCCTGGGACAGGTTGCATGAACCTTCTGAGGGTTTCTCTGCTGTGGCCATAGTAGTCCTGACTTGTTTACCCTTGAGGTTAATTGAGATTTAACTGCAGCTATCATTCTGATACCAGAAAATCTTAAGAATAATCGATACAATAGAAACAAGAAATATACTGATGATTCGAATAGTGAGAAAAAATAAGCTCATGCAGATTCCATGTTAAGACTTACTCCTGGAAACCCATTATCAAATGAGAGCCGGTGAGAAAAAGAATGTCCCTTCATTGTTGCTTTAAGCAACAACCCCATAACAAAGAGCAGCTCCTTTGGAGACCAGTGGTTCCTGTCCTCTGGATATTGTAAGGGACACAGAGGAAAGAGCTGCTCTGAAAGAGTTAAACTTCACTGCTTTCCATCCTGTTCATTCCCCTGTGCTGGCCATGTTTCTGAGACAGATGCCAAAAACTACTGAAGGAGCAGTTATGTAAAATGCATGGTTTCATGTCAAACCCACAAAATAAAATATTATTTAGACACTAAAATTTAAGAAAGGAAGGAAGGAAGAAATAGTAAAGGAGGAATGAAGGGAGGGATGGAGGAAGGGAGGAATGGAGGGAGGGAGGGAAGGAGGGAGGGAGGAATGAAGGGAAGGAGGGAGGGAGGGAGGGAAGGAGGAAGGGAGGGGGAGGAATGAAGAGAGGGAGGAAGGAAGGGATGGAGGGAGGGAGTAATGGAGGGAGGGAGGGAGGGAGGGAGGGAGGGAGGGAGGGAGGGAGGGAGGGAGGGGGAGGGAAGGGGTGAAAGAGACATCATTTGTCTAGGAGTTGTGAGCTTAACATTTCTCTTAAGTGTTAAATCCCTTCTCTGAGCAGGGTGTGGCTGCCCATGTCTTTAATCTCAGCACACTGGAACAGAGTAAGGAGAGCTCTTCAGAGCCAGTTTGAGGTCAGGGGCAAGGGGAACAATGGATAGACAGTTCAGAGGTTAAAAGCACTGACTGCTCTTCCAAAGGACCTGGGTTCAATTCCCAGCACCCACATGGCAGCTCACAACTCCAATATCCTCAAATAGACATACACATGCAAGCAAGACATCAATGTACCTAAAATAAAAAAAGAAATTATAATAAGGCTAGCTTGGTTTACATAGAAAGTTCCAGGCCAGCAAGGGCTACATAGTTAGACAAAATTGTGTCCAAAAATTTTTTTAAAAAGCAATTTCCTAACCTGAATTGTGAGATCAGTCCTATTTTTCACCTTTATTTCTGTATTAATACAACTAGCACAAATGGAGAGTCTGATTAAATAAAGATGCATATAGGTTACTGGTCTTAGTTTATTACAGCATTGCCATTATTAAAGTCCTTTATTATCACAAGGAAAAGTGAAGGCCAATTTTGATGCATTAACATTTTACTGTAATACAAGTATTTTAAAATAAAACAAGCATCAGGGGTTCTTTAGAGCTGTGCAGCATGTTGCACTTAGTTCTCTGATTGCTCTATTACTTGGCAATTATATTCCAGCTGGGTGCCCCCTTTCCAGTCTTGTTTAAAGTCTCTTTCTCAAAGTAACAAGAGCAATGCCCCTCCCCCATCACAGTCAAACATTCCTAATTTGGAAAAAAAAATACAGAGAACTGGAAGTTAGAGGTCTTGGTTTCCAATTTAACATCTGAAATTTAGGGATTGATTTATTTCAAGTAAATGATCTTTATTTCAAGTAAATGATCTGTTCTAAAAATAGTAAAGCATACAGAAAAATATTATTTGGCCATATAGTTCTACTTCATTTTCGTGATAAATAAATAAATAAAGCAAGCTAAATTTACAAACAAGTACTGTTTGTACTGGAAAAGCCCAGCCCAGTCTTTTCCACAGAGCCCCCAGTCAGTCTTTCAGGTGTGGACACCCTACAGGCTTACATTCTGAAATGGCTCTGTTGCAAGGGACTGTAATACTCATTCCCACTTTAGAATAGAGCAAAAGAAACCAAATAGACGCTTTGCTCAGTTTAACAAATAAAAACAATGGCTTCATGTGGCAGGGCTGTCCTTTCTCCCTGTTTATAAACACAAGGGGGTGATCTCACCAGCAACTTTGGCAATTTAAAAAAAAATGCAGCACGGGTTTTCAAAACGGCAGGTGCAGACATTGGAAAGATACAGCTGAAGGGGATGGGGGGAGTGAAAAATCTCCGTATAATTGCTTGAAAAGGAAACCATTATTCAACAGAAAATGCGAAGTTCAGATATAATGCAAAACCATTCGATGCCCTCTCACTTAGCTAGAAATGTACATTCAAAGGAAGCACCAAAATAATTTTCTTCTCTGAGGTGGGGGTGGGACAGCAAAAATAACAGCAGGGAAAGAACCCCTAGCGGAGAAAACGCTTTAAAAATTGAGAGGACACAAAACTGGTTTTACCCTCAGAATTTAGGGGCTGACTTGGCTAGGACTCCACAGAGATCGCTCTCTCCTTTAGGTCTCTGAGATCTAGATCCTAGGTAGGTAATGGTGAGGTGTTGAGACCCCTCGCAATGAGAGCTCAGAGATCTGCGAAATTTGTGTGCGCACAGAATGTCCAGGAGAATAAATCCGGGCATTGTTAGGAAATGCTAAACAAAGCTGTTCCTCTAAAGGGGGAAGGGGTAGATTGAGAAACTTTGCATCCTATGCTTAAAATTGCCCCTTTAGGTCACCCCCACCCCGGGCGCGCTGCAGGAGTTGGAAGCACTTAGGAGCCCTTTTGCTCCTTACCTCCTCTACATGCCTCACACCCACCCTTCCTTAGAAATTCTAAGTCTCTACCCTCTTGCACAAACTCAAACTTCTCTACTAGCTCCTGGATACTGTGAGAGGTGAGTGGAGGAACCCGGAGGCTGCAAACTCAAGGTGAGCTGCTCTGGCATAGCTCACTCCTAGAAAAGAAACTGAGGGTGGGGAGCCATCCCGGGCATCTCAGCACCCTCAATGCGCCCTCCCTGGCCAGCAGTGGGCGCCTTCTGCAGTCCACATGGCCTTTCCAGAACTTACAGAAAAGCCAACAAACTACAGGAATAAAACTCTTCCTTCCAAATAGTCTGATTGTCAATTTCTTTGGTGAGTGCTGACACCAGGACAGGAAAACATTGGCAGGCCTTCTTGGCTCTTCCTCTTGGGCCTGGCCTCCTACTTATAAGTCCACTCCAGCAGACATCTTTGCCACTTGATTTTGAGTTAAAACAAACAAACAAACAAAATGCAGAAAGTGGGTGCTATGCATTGGGGAAAGGGATCTTTTGCTATTCAGCAAGGCAAAGAATTCCAGGGCACCATAACCCAAAGTAGTTCCAACTTTCCCAGACCAGCCTTGAGTGCATGGAGACCAGAATCAACAGTGTACATTGACACCCAAAGGGAACAGATGTTTCTAGAGCAAGAGGGAGGGAGAGACAGAGCAGTCTTGAACCTCAAAGCTCCAGATATAGGGCAGAGGGTGGCAGTCCTAGTGGGCGTGGTAGATGTCTATACAGTTTATATTTTCTGTTTGGGTTTTCTGCCTTGAATCCCTTGAATCGCCGAGGTTTAAGGTGAAGAATTGGGATTTCGAATAGAGAGGAGGTTATTGCAACTATCAAAACTGATCCTAGGGCCAAAGACCAAGCCAATAACTTTACACGCAGACGCTAGGGGTTCTCTAAGATTTCTGCAAAAAGCACTGTCCCCTTGAAATGAGATAGAGAGAGAACAAGATCTGAAAGCCATGGGCTAAGAAGCTGCGTGTTCTAGGAAAAGCAAGTTTTCTTAGGTGTTGCTTCCAGGGCGGGGATATTGAGTGAACAGGAAGGGTTCTATAAGCCCTACACTCTTCCTCCTCTTCTTCCTTCTCCATCACCACCACTATTACCACCACCATCATCATCATCATCATCATCATCATCATCGGCGGCAGAACTTGCACTTGATGATTTTCTTAAAAGCGTTTTGAAAGTCTTTGTTGAAATAAGCATAAATAACTGGGTTGAGCAGGGAGTTGGAGTAGCCTAGCCAGTTAATTATGGCACCCAACAACTCAGGCATGTGGCAACTGCTCTCACAGAAAGGCAGGACCAGGGCCACAATGAAAAAGGGCAGCCAGCAGAGGATGAAGGTGCCCATGATGATGCCCAGTGTCTTCACTGTCTTCCTCTCACGGGCCAAGGCCATCTTGCGCTTTGCCTCAGCATTGCGCTCATTTTTTCTCTCCAAGCAGGCGGGGACATAGGAGGTAGCTCCTGATTCGCTGGGCAGAGGAAGGTGCCCTTTGGAGTTGCCCACTCGATGCACCTCGATCACCTCCAGGGTGGCGTCGTCCTCGCCCTGTCTCACCGCCCCGTTAGCGCACGGAGTCCCCACCGCCCTGTTCTCAGCACTGCGCCTGCAGTCCCCACTACCTGGCTGACCATTCAGGCTCTTCTTGGGGGGCGGGGCCGACGAAGTTCCGAAGCTGGTGCCTGCTCCCTTCTTTTCCACCTTCTTGACCGTCTTGCGGATTCGGAAGCGCGCGGCTCTGAAGATGCGCCCATAGAGGACCAGCATGAGCAGCAGCGGAATATAGAAAGCGCCGAAAGTGGAGTAGATGGTGTACCCATGATCCTTGCTGATGGTGCACTCGTTGGGGTTCGAGCGGTCTTCCGGGGTGCGCCAGCCCAGCATAGGCGGGATGGAGATGAGAAAGCCAATGAGCCAAGTGAGCGAGATCAGCGCAGCGGCGCGCCGGGGCGTCCTCTTGTTCACGTAGTCTATAGGGTCGGTGATTGCCCAGTACCTGTCTAGCGCGATGGCGCACAGGTGCAGGATGGACGAAGTGCAGCACAGCACATCCAGGGCGATAAACAGGTCACAGGTGACCTGACCCAGGGTCCACTTGTTGAGCACCTGGTACAGAGCAGCCATGGGCAGCACCAGCACTGACACCATGAGATCGGTGACCGCCAAGGAGCCGATGAGATAGTTGGCAACATTCTGAAGGGAGCGCTCCAGGGCGATGGCAGCAACCACGCAGGCATTGCCGAGCACCGCGCAGAAAATGAGCGTCCCCAGCAAAAGAGAGGTGATCACTTGGTAGCCGAAGGTCACATTGGAGAGGCCAGTATCATTGCCGCCTGTCCCGAAGGGCTCCTGGGACGTTGTGGTGTTGTTGCCCTGGTCAAGACTGAACATATCCATGCCTGCCTGCACTCCCGCTGGGGTGGGGGAAAGGGAGGGGGAAAGAAATGCAAGGGGATCTCCCTCGCCCCTCCCCCTAGGGTCTTCCTTCCTTTCTGGGGAGTTTCAAAGGGAGGGGATCCAGAGACTGGAGCGGGAAGTTCTTACTTGCTCTGGCGAAGGCATCTGAGAGGAGCACTCACCGGCGCTCTCTTGCTTGGCTCCCGCGGGTCCTGAGCACTCAGAGGCTCCAGCTAGAAAACTGTAGTTGGGCTGAAAGCATCTTCCAAATCTCTGGGTGCTGGAGAAATGGCTGCAATATCTGTTTCGCACTGTCCATTTCACTTTGTCGCTGTTCAACTGGCTGCGTGGGGGCCGGACTCTCCTGAGTAACTAACAGTCTCAGAAGTCTCTGGATTCCAGAAACCCCATCCTCCCGGGTCACTCGATGACCCTCATCTCCTAGTTCCTTCTCTCTGTCTCTCCATCTCTCCTGCTTTCTCCAGTCTGCTTATCTTTTTCCAGCTTCCTTCTCCCGGCTTCCTCCCACTGGCCTTCCCTTCCAGTTCCCCTTTCCTTCTCACCTCTCTTTCTTTAGTCCTGTGTGTCGCTCAAACAGCTAGTCTCCCTTCCTCCCACGTTAACCCCCACCGCCATTCAACACTTCCCCAGTCCCGAGTGCCTCCTTCTTCTGGGTCCCCGCCCTCCTCTCCCTGTAGCCAGGAGTCTTTACATTTGAGTCCACACCACACTCAGAACTCACTTCATATATCTACTCTGTTCTGCTAGTCAGATCAATGTTTTAACATATTAAACCCCGCCTCTTACATATCAAACTAGAGGGGGGAAAAGACAAAAGGAAAAAATAAGAGAAAAGAAAGAGATACAAAGATATTTCCCTACCGCAGCTCCCCTTTATTTCTGTCAGCTTCTTAAATAGAGCCAGGTTCACAGTGTGGCTATTGGCATGAGGAAAACCTTCAGAGACTCTGAATGCTGGGAAGCTGAGCCGCCCACCTTCTAAACTCTACCCTCTACATTATCAGGTAGAGAATGTGGGTCTTAAGAAACAGGTTCATTTACCATATGAACCTATCACTGGTGCCTGTGACCTTTTCATATTATCCTTGTGTATTGGAGGGAAATTAGAAAGGACAGGTTGGAGGACAGGATCTGAAAACAGTCTATTCTCAAAGAAAACATTAAAAATTCATTTAAGTGTGTATTCCAAACACATACTTTTCAGTCACCACTACTCTCTTCATATCAATGATATTAACACTTCCCATAGATTTGAAGCAAATAAATTCATGGAAAAAAATTGTTTGCCTGTGTATTGTTAACAAAGGCTTTCTTTTTCTACTGGACTTTGGACTTATGTCTCTCTCACTGGAGTCTGCAAACCTCCAGGGAACTTAGTGGCATCCCTGTCTCCAGCAACTGCAAGTCTCTCTGAAATTGGGTTCAGCACCCGGGACAGCTCTGGGTAGTAAGAGCTTGCTTTTGCCGCCACCTTCCGGCAAGTGCTTCAGAGCGCCATTCAGAAATACTTGTCATTAAAAAATTAAGCAAGTATTAAGGAAACCCAAAGACTCTAAGATATCTATTTACAACCAATGTATCAAAACCCAATCTGTGAACCTCTACTTCTAAAAATATTTGGAGTAGCAAATTACAATTATGAAGTAGCAATGAAAATAATTTCATGGTTGGGGGAGCACCGCACAACAAGAGGAACTGTGCTAAAGGATCACAGCATTAGGAAGGCTAGAATATTATAAAATAAATAAAATACTTAATTGTCACTTTAAATTTTTTCTTCAACCATTTCTTTTCTCTTTCTTTCTCTTGGGTTTTTATACCAAGCTGGGTATATTTTCTAGCTCCCTTTAAAAGCTTATGACATCTATCATTCACAAAATCTATAGGAACAGTGGCAGAAAACACTTTCAGCTACTTATGCTGTGGTGCAGCAGCTTGTGTTTTAGAACTCAAGTGTTTTATTATGGGATGGCGACAGTATGACATTTTGCATAAAGAAATAATTTGATAATAAAATTAGAGACACCTAGGAGTTTGTTTTAAGCTGCCTTTATTTTTGAAAAAAAAATCAATCCCAATTGAACACAAAGAATGGCACTTCTAATTAATCAGAATAAAAACAGCACACAAAAAGTTCTACTTAGAGATTCTGATGACATTCTTGAAGTGAAGTAGTCATGATGCAATTCTCAGAGCTGCTAATTCTAGATAACAGGCAAGGACTCACTATAAATTACAGTTGTCTTACTGTGTACAGTACTCGAATTGTGTTCAAATCTGAGATTTGAATGTCATAGTTTTGAAATCTTAAAACCAAAGGAAAGAGTAATCACTAAAGGATCAAAGAAAGTCCAGTTGGGCAGACATATACAATACAGGGCTATGTGCCCAAAGATGGATTGGCCCCATCATTTCAGGATAGGAAAACACTGAAGCTGCCATTCATAACACCAAAAACAGTATTAAGTATGCACAGCAAGACAGACTTTGAGAAATGCTTTTAAAGGCATGTAAACATGTAAGTTGTTCTGATAAAATCTCTCACAAAACAGAGTTAAAATGTTTATTAAAATATAGTTGCAACTGCAGAGATTATAAGGGACACTTAACATCTAAAATTTCCAAGGACAACATTTTAAGAATGTAGCTAAGACCTCAGAGTAAAAATAAGAAACATTTATATTCAAAAAGCAAATATGTACATATCTAGAACCAACTTGAATATTAATGGGTCAGACTTAGCATATGCAAATATATGAGCCACTAATCAGGAAACATGTCAATCAGCATTTGTTCTTTGTGTACTGGATCCTAATTCGGTTAATAGCTAACAAACTCATTTTTCCTTTTCAATAAAATTAAAAGGCTTTGAGTCTGACGTTTATGTTTATAAAGTCTGGGATTTGATTTTATATCTTAATATGACAGAGTGTACCATGTTACATTCATGTTTAGGAAACTCCCAAGTAGCTCGTATTCATCCTCAAATTAATGTACATGATATATCAAACATTTGCTTTCTTAAGATGTAGATTTGTAGACACTTTTCTGCAATTCTGGATGCTAGGAAGAATGGACATGCAGTGTTGTGGTTCTGCAGCTTTTCGGTGCCTAATAACTCTATGATTATGTGTTGTTATTAAACTTATAATACTGTGATATATAATAAAAGCAGACTAGTGTTGCATTTCTTCATGCCCACATTTAGCCAATAAATGTATAACACAGAAGCTAGACAGGTATAGTGTCCACAAATCTTTAATCTCAGCATTTTCTTCTGGAAGTAGAGGCAGACAGATCTCTGAGATTTCTAAGCAAGCCGGTTGAGTTAAATACCAAGCAGGAATATGTATTGAGACCATACACTTTACTATCATAAAATTGTCGTCATCATCATCGTCGTCATCATCATCATCGTCATCATCATTCAATTTGAAGTAATGTAGTAAATAGGACTGATTAAATGGTGCAAAATTCCACAGACAGACTCGAGCTCATTCTTCAAGACTTCTGAAGTAAACATAGGGAAAAATCTTACTTTCTAATGGTTATTACTGAGATGATTTCCAGACAAAGATATCAATCGCTCTGCTTTTATTTCTAGCTTGAACTTACTAGAATCAAGCCAAAACTTGTCAGGTTATAGACTTGTGTGTGATATCATCCATCATGGGGAATTTCTCTGAGATATTTTATGAGAGATAAATATTGTTCAACATTTTCACAGGAAATTTGATCCAAGCCTAGCATTTTAATGTATTTCTTTGACCAGGGTTATAAAACGAAAAAAGATTTTAAGTTGAAGCTTTGCTGTGGTCATTGCTGAAGTTGAGGTTCATCAGTAATTGCTTAGCCATCACCCCCAATCATCTCCAAGGGGGGAAGAAACTGTATGAAAACTACTCAAAATCTGACTTAGAAAGGTGACTTCTGAAGTTCCTCTTTGAAAAGAAAAAAAAAAAAAGTTTAGTTCCTTGACACTGGGATAGACTATCTGAAGCTAAAATACTATTCTAAACTGAATGCTTTCTTATTCTTAAATACCAAACTAATAAGACATTTAGCTGCTCCAAAACCATAAATTTTGACTGGAAATCACTAAGAAAATGAGGTTTAAATAGAGTTCAACCATATTCATTTCAAAGTATGAAATAAACAATTTAAGTGTAAAGCTGCAAGCCAAAACCGTACATTTTTGTTGTTGTTTAAAAAAAAAGTACAAGATGGTAACCAGTGTTTTCACTGTGAGAAATTATTAGATTCATAATAATTGGTATTAATAAATGTACTTTTCAGGGGACTGGAAAGAGACTCAGTGGTTAAGAGCACTGATTGCTCTTCCAGAGGTCCTGAGTTCAATTCCCAGCAACCACATGGTAGCTCACAACCATCTGTCATGGGATGCCCTCCTATGACATGCAGGTGTACATGCAAGTAGAGCACTAATATACATTAAATAAATAAATAAATAAATAAATAAATAAATAAATCTATTTAAAATTTGTACTTTTCAGATCTCAATTCCACTAGAATAGTACCTAAGTTATTCAAATGAAAAAGTTTCTGAAAATATTTTCATTGTTGACTTTTGAAAGAGTCAGAGCACAGTTGAAAGGAGACAGATATCATGGATTTGAACATCACAATCGTTAATCTGAGGAGACTGGAAATCCAGTTCTGTCAAATAGTTACTTGAAACAAAATTTACCTGTTAATCTAAAATTGGGGGAATGCCCACATTTTTATTTCTTTTGGCAAGTTTTTTTTTCATATAAAACTAAAGCTTACATTTCAATGAATTGGTTTAATATTTTTAGACACAATGCTGTCTAAACACAACAGATATGTTGATGAAGCAGTAGTCTATTACTGCTGTGTGGTCTACGGAAGCAGTAGTATGTTAGCTGGAAGTAGTTAAGGGCTGCAGTCCTATGATAAATTAATTACTCAAGCCTCTAACTTTTACCATTTCATTATCCATTACATCCAAATTATAAAATTGAAAGGAATAGTGTAATAAGTATTTATGTATTTAAGAAAAGCTTAATAGAAAGGGTAGTTTTAATTCAATTGGATTTGTATTTACTCTTAAATTTAGTATTTATCTCTTTCATGAATGGTTATATGTCTATATCATACATAAGAAATGAGATCACTATTTTTCCTCCTCTTCTTTGATCAATATTTTTGTGGCATATACTCATGATCATACAAAAACATTTAATTAATTTGATTTCATTTTGTAAAAATGATGTAACAACTTACTCATGCTTTGGTTAAGTACAAATTTTAATCATTCCAAAAAATTTCTATTCTTGATATTACTTCTATTGAAAGATGTATGTCATTTTGCAGAATTTAGGTAGTTCTTCATTTTGTAAGGATGTATCTGTATTAACTTTATATGTGTACATGCAAATGAATGAAGGTGGTACAGGACAAGGGCATTAGATTGCCATAGAGCAAGATTTGCAGGAAGTTCTGAGTGAAGTAAATCAAAAGTCAGGTCCATGGGAAGAGCAATATGCCCTCTTAATGACCAAGCAAATCTCTCAAGCTCCTGTTAGTTCTTAAACAAATCATACTGGGAACTTGCTCTGTAGTGCAAATTTCTATATAGTGGGTCTAAGGTGAGACCCACTATGTGACAGTTTTACTAGCTCTCAAATTGTGATGATGTTGCTGATTAATAATTATAATTAACTCTAAGCTTCTAGAAGTAGGTTGTTGGTTTCTGAAATATACCAATATTCACTTTCACTGGACACAGCCATATTCATCTCCACACTGTATACATTAAGTTTCATAATAACAGTCATGGGTTTGAATTTTGTCGCCAGAAAGAATAAAAGATTCACTCAGCCAGTGAATAAGACCTTGTTTGGACATAGGATCATTGTAATTGTAACCAAGTTAGAACAAGTTTGTTCTAGATTGCCATTCCATTCAATACCACAATGACATAAGTGTTTACTTATTTGTATCCTTGGAACATGAAAGAATTTTAGACAGAGCCTCAGACAGAAAACACCATGTAAAGATGCTGAGATGCATATGCTCAGGGAAGAATGTCATGTGAGAACAGAAGTAAAGATGGCAGTTACAAAGCTGTAGGTCAAGGAAGACAAGGACAGTCAACAGCTACAGACACCGAAACAAGCTCAGAGGAGAGCTCCTCCGGAAACCTCTGAGGTTGCGCATCTGGCTCTTTCATTTTTGACTTATTATAGTTTCTGCTGTTTTAAGCATCTCTGGTTATTATGTTTTGCTAAAGCCATAGGAAGCTAATATAACTACTAAAAACATCTGTCTGTCCACTGAGGCTTAGTGATGTTTTAATGTTGCTTCAGCGTGAATCTGATCACCTCTTTTCCTTATATTTAAATCAGGTTCTTTACTGTTGTTTTTGACCTACTAATTTCACAAGTTAAGAGTGTTTTACTAATATTAATCTTTTGCTATTTGTATTACTGAAACAAGCTTATAATGTACAAGCCAATATTGCTCCTAGTTCCATTCTTAGCTCATTAGTAAGCCTAAATTTAATTGTAAGTATAAGGTGTAAAATAGGGAATCCAGTCTAACTATCATGATAGAAATGAAATGCATACTCAGAACAACTTATTTAATGAAATGTAATTACTATTGCACCCATCACACTATACATATCACACTATTATCATCCAGACTAGTTTCACAGTGAGGATTAATGTTAATTGCTAACTTCAGAGAGTCTAGAATCACCTGGAGGATGAGCCTTTGGGCAAAGCTGTGGAAGGTTTTACTAGCACTGAGTTCAGAAGATCCACCATTCTTTGGCTGGGATCCTGGACCACATAAGTAGCAAAGGTGAATTGAGCATCAGTGTGCATTCATTGCTCTCTGCTTTCTGATTATGAATGCAATGTGACTGCTTCAAGCGCTTGCCTCCCTGCCTTGATGAACTGTTTCCTCAAACTGAGCCAGTATAAACTTTTCCTCTCATAATTTTATTTTATCAGAGTAAAAGAAACTAAGAGTCAAAGCAGTACCAAGAAGTGGAACCACTTCTGTGATAAACCTGACTGTGGGTTTGGGACCTTTGGAAGTGCTTTGTGACTCGAATGTTTGACACTTTGGGCTAGAAACATGATAGAACATTGAAAACAGAGCTTAAGGGACCATCCTGGTGAGTGCTTGGAAGAAGATAAAGCTAAGAGAAATGTAGACTCTCAGGATATCCACTCATGAGGTTTTAGAGAGGAAGAAATACTATATCAGGAACTGGAAGGAGCCAATCATGTAATGTTTTGGCCCAGAACCTGGCTTCATTCTTCAATGTCCTAAGAACTTGAGTAAAGTTTAATTTAAAAATAATGGAAAGGTTTGTTCAGGGGAGAAAGGTATGTGAGCAAGTTTACACATTTGGACAAGGAGAGTACCAAAAACAAAGTCTATAACTGTTAAGATAGGTGCCTTTGAAGAGAAACTTGGCATTCTACAGGGGACAACAAAAACATTGCCTTAAAGGGAAGGGTCCACCTATCAAAGGCTCCAATGTGTTAAAATGCAAATTTATGTGAAAAGAGAAAACCTGAACAACCAGCTTCAGGGGTTCTCCTCCTTTAATAGCAACTACATAGAAGAGTGTTTTCCTTTGGGATCAGCACCCAGATTCTGACTCAACTGACCAAGGTAGAGCAGGCTCCAACCCAAGCTGGGAAAAGAACATGATGGTACTGCTCATGTGGCACTTGAAGCATGAAAGATGCAAGACTGAGGGGTCATAGGCTCCTGCTCCATGTGAACCTGGATGTAAACCATAGTATTTGCCTGGTATTGGGGTGTCAATATAAGCTTATCGGGCATGACAAATCCACTGAGGTAGGAGACAGTAATAATTTGGTCAGCTAAGCACATGTGGGGGAAGGTATATGAGAAATTCTCTGTTTCTTCTTTTTAATAGCGGTGTGAATAAAACATATATTCTATCTACCTATTATTCTTCTACCTATCGCCATGATATGTTTACAACAGGTACCAACTGTAGCATTGCAACTATAGCAAATAATGTATCAAGGGGAAAAACATTCGCCAAAGTTGGTTCATGTCATTAATAGAAAGAATTATACTCTCTATTGAAAGCATAACAGGGCTAAACAATTGGAATGTTACATCTTGTTCAGAGAGAAGTGTCCCTATCATAAAAAAAATTATTCTTCCCAAATCATCACTTATGTTAAAGATAACATCAATTGCTTGTATTATGTAAATTGCGTTCCTGAAATTACATGGGAATTTGCACATCTGTGTGTAGGACACTTAGTTGGTAAATAAAGTTACTGGTGGCCAATGGCTGTGCAAGGAGACAGAGGTGGGACTTTTAGGATTCCTGGGCAAGCAATGCTGAAGGAGGAGAAGGTGCCATCCTGAGGAAGGAGAAGGCCAAGACCTGAGAAGTGCAGCACATAGAGACAGAGAGGTTGCCAACATCCCAGAGAGTCAGGTATCATGGCCCAGGAAGGCTGCAGGCCTGGGCCCAGGGTGGGCAAGATGGAATATAGGTTTTAGAAAGGAGTAATTCAGGAATATTGGAGAGGAGAGTGTGTTAGCCACAAGGAAGTTTGGAAATGCCTAGCCATTGAGCTGTTTAAGGCATATTATACATAAGGCTCTCTCTCTCTCTCTCTCTCTCTCTCTCTCTCTCTCTCTCTCTCTCTCTCTCTCTCTCTCTCTCTCTCTCCCCCCCCCCAATGGGGAATAGAGGAGTATAGTCAACTACCTTTACAGTTAAGATATTTGTTGTAGTAGAAGTAGTAGTAGTAGAGTCATCTGTGGTGGATGGAAAAGAAGGAATTGGTTGGGAAAGGGGGTAATGGGGATGGTGATAGGGTATCAGGAGATGTGGACTGGGAGAGGGTTTGGAGTGAGAATGGAAGTTGGTGTGAGACATCTCTGTGACTAGCTGAGGGAGATGGGCTTTGGTCATGCTTGTAGGAGATTATCCTGATTATATTAATGGAGGTGGGTTGATGCATCAATGGTGGGCATCACCATCCCCTGGCTGGGATCCTATAGTGTGTAAGCAGAGAAAGGGAGTTGAGTAAATAAACAACACGAGTTCTCCATTCTCTGCCCTCCAGCTATAAATACAAAGTCACCAACTGGTCTATACTTCCAATGCATTAACCTCTCTGGATAGACTGTATCCTTGAGCCAGAGAAAAGAATTTCTCCTTTTTGTCAGAGATCTGTATCCTGGCAACAGGAAAATAAACTAAGACCTATTCACAGACCTCAAAATTCTTTTAAAAATATTTTTATTGATAAGTTTTTTATATTATTTGCATATTTTTGGATAACAGTCTCTTGTTTTAATTTTTAATTTTGATATTATAATTATAGCACTTCTTCCTTCTCTTTCCTCCCTCCAAGCCTATAAATCCCTCTTTGCTCGCTTTCGAATCCATGGCATCTTTTTTGTATTTATTTTCTAAAATTACTTTTAATAAGCCGCCTTGAAAACTAAAAGTGCGCCACCACTACTGGCAATGACAGCATTGCATACACTAGTAAGTGTTTGCTGCAAGGACCCTGATATAGCTGTCTCTTGTGAGACTGTGCCGGGGCCTAGCAAACACAGAAGTGGATGCTCACAGTCAGCTATTGGATGAATCACAGGGCCCCCAATGGAGGAGCTAGAGAAAGTATCCAAGGAGTTAAAGAGATCTGCAACCCTGTAGGTGCAACAACATTATGAACTAAACAGTACCCCGGAGCTCTTGTCTCTAGCTGCATATGTATCAAAAGATGGCCTAGTTGGCCATCACTGGAAAGAGAGGCCCATTGGTCTAGCAAACTTTATATGCCCCAGTACAGGGGAACGCCAGGGCCAAAAAGTGGAAGTGGGTGGGTAGGGGAGTAGGGGGGAGGGTGTGGGGGACTTTTGGGATAGCATTGGAAATGTTATTGAGGAAAATATGTAATAAATATATATATATATATAAAGAAAACTAAAAGTGATCAAAGAACAGTTTTAAGTATGAGCAACGCCTTTCAATATGTTTATTGTGAACAGAAATCACTTATAGCCAGTCTATCATTTAATGGGAAATCAAGCAAAAACAATGATTCCCAGAGGCATCCATGTTCATCATGCCAGACTAAAGGGAAAATGCCTTTACCAGAGTGTCTGATTGTCACTAAATGCACCATTAGTATCATCTTACTGTCCAATATAATCATAGAAACCCTTTTCTACAAGGAATGTCTAAGTTACAGTTGGCTTACAGACAGATTAGATCTTTGCTTTGGCCAGTTTTCCAGATTTTAAGCTTTTTCTCATTGTTTAGGAAACACAACTACACTTGTTCATACTCCAGGGAAATAAGATGACTGCCACTGTGTGTATCTCTGCACTTTGTCATTTGGACTTTAGATCCAACTTCTCTCAAGTGCCAGGATCCATTATTAAATAATTTGGCTCTGAGTCTCGATTTGTATAATATAACAGCAATGAGACACTGCATGGTGGAGTCCAGGCACCATGTTAGGTCTGTCCTGTGCTCTACAATATTCTTTTCCCACTACAGCTTGGATCTCTTCAATTTTCAAATAAAAAAAGAATGTATGCATAAGGGGAAAAATCTGTTGTTTATTTGCTTCTTAAATGTTTGCATACATTGGAAACATAGAATTCACGACCTGGAAAACTATGTTCCACATACTAAAGCTTGACTTTAGCAGCAGCCATTGCTGATTCATTAAGGACCATCAGCTAATGAGCAGGAGATGTTCAGCTGGGATTGGTCAGAGAAGGAGAACAAAATCAAATTCTACTAGAAATCCCAAATCCTTGAAAATATCCATTGATGGCTACCTACATCATTCTTAGTAGTCCCTCCTAGCCCAGGATCCTGTTTAGTTCCTTGGTAACTGCTTGAGAGCTCCTCAATATCCCTCATGTAGCCTTTGCAATAAGGATTGTAGAGCTCTTATAATGCAAATTTATTCAAATAAAAGAAAATTAAAGACTCTTTCCCTAGACCATACAATAGGGATTCATATCATGTTAATAAATTCAAGGCATCTGCTTTTATTATCTAGGTTCCAAAGAAGAGGGGCTAACCATAGTGGAAAACACCCAAAGAAACAGAAACACTTTGAAGTTAAAATTTGTATCTAATAATTCAAACCTTAATTCTTCTTTAATTCATTCATTTCTTCTTATATACCTACCAGACCTTTCCTAAAGGTTTTAATCTCTTCCAGGGAATTCTAACAAGAAAGGGTTAAGAGTAGCTGTGCCAGGCTAGTTATTATATAGTTGGCTCCTAGCCAGAGGCAGGACACCCCTCTGCTCCTGGATCAGAAGTCTTTCTCTACACAGAGGGAAAAAATCCATTAGACTGGATCAGAATACTCCACCAATTAGAACATCTATATCATTACTAAGAGGGTAAGAAAATGAGTAATTTCCTCCTTGACATTGGATTTAATGAGAAAGACTGCATAACAAATCCGCTTTGGTTCTGCATTTGCTCAAAAGCTGTACAGAAATAGACACTCTAGCAAGTCCTTTCCCGTTGTTGGTTGAGAAAGAGAAGACCTTATAAAAAGATTACAAAAAAGGGACAAATTAAAGTAGTTCATACACTAGATTATGCATAAAAACCACCTACAAAAACATGTTGAAAATGCAGACTCCAGACCAGTGACTGTTGAAGTAGCCCAGGGATCTGTCTGTTTAGCAAGCCCCTATATGATGCTGATAGTGTGTGCCACCTACCAGTGGAGATGGAACCTGCAAACAAACAGAACCATCCCATTTTCCTGGAATGTCTAACTAAATGCTTTTTCATGATTGTTATACAAACTTAAAGCCCCTTTGGTCATTTCTTAATTGAAAAAAAAAACATGTAACAAAGTCGAACTTTGAAGGCAAAGTTTAAAGTTCACAGCGGAACCCCTCTATATCAGTGGTTCTGACCCTATGCATTGAGACCTTTTGTGGGTTGGATGACCTTTTCGCTACAGTGGTCACATATCAGGTATCCTGTATATCACATGTTTATATTACAATTCATAACAGAAGCAAAATTACATATATGAAGTGGCAATTAAAATAATTTTATGTTTGGGGTCAACATAACATAAATAACTGTGTTAAAGTGTTGCAGCTTTAGGAAGGTTAAGAACCACTGCTCTAGATGAAGGGAGAAGTACCTGGGAGAAAAGAGCTCAGGTGGTGATTGGAGAGAGCTGGGGTACTGGGGATCCCACAATAGCAAAGCATCCAGGCAAGAAAGCCAAATCTGAGTCGGAGTACAGGAAAAGAGTGGCTGTCAACACGAACACATTCTCTGTGAATATGCTAGAAAACACTCCATTCAGCGGCTCTCTTGGAACTCTGATGGGACAAGCCTCCTCTTCTCCAAATGTGTGCTCTTCTAATCAATCTGTGGAAAATATAATACTTGTTGGTGAAGGGTGAATATGGTCATAGCTCAGAACTTTAGTTCTACCATCTTTATCTGAAATGGAATGCTTCAAGTTTAGGAAATGCAAGATGTTGAAAGTCCAGCATGCACTCACCCCTCTGCGAAGCTGCAAATGAGTGGGGGCAATGCGAGTTATATGACTAATCAGAAAATGGGTTGTTGATTGCCACTCTCAATTCAATGTCATAAGTCGTTGGATAGTGCTTTCTTACTGATTCACCTTATTCTTTCATTCCAGAATAATCTACTATACTTTCATATATATCTTAAAAGAAGAATCTAAGTCACATAATTGGGTACAACCAATGTCAATGAAATGCCACACCAAAGATATGAGACAAGGGCATGGAAAAAGAAAAGTAGTAGAATTCAGTCAATATAAAAGCCTGTTCCTGAGGACATCATTTTAAACATGGGACTTAGTCCTCAAGGAACTGAGGCATCAAACTGTCTCCTGAAATCAGCTTTCCAAGGCATAGAAGAGGCAAGATTTGAGAATAACAGTGAGCCTTTTGGAAAGGAAGCCTTTGCTTGTTAACTTCTATGTTTCTAACAATCCCCACCCCACTCTCTCATATGCATTCAGGTTAAGGAAACTACCCCTGCCTTCTCCCCAAACCCTGGCTCTTACCCAGTGTTTTTTCCAGAGTCTAAGTTACTCAAGGAACTTGGGGTGGAAATAAGAATGAGAGGAGGTTAGTTGGAGTGACTTTAAACCTGTACCCTATGCAAGCTAATGTCACAGGTGGTATGAAAAATTTTTATTTGTGACATGTATATGTCTACTGTAATATGTTCCTCTCCACTGAGGTACAGGAATGAATAAGCCATGTTTATTGGGGCTTTCTACAAGTTGTGTTTTTAGGATAGGTAACACAGCAGAAGTAGCATCAGTAAGAAATCTGACACAGAAACACCACATATTAGAAAGAGATGGGGAAAACTTTAGTGGGAAGGGTGATTTGGAGAAATGAAAGGAACCCCAGGGAAAGGGAAGTTGAAACAGCTTTAACCAAGTATAAGCTGAATGGAGAAGACTCTTAGACACTGGCAGGGAAAAATTAAATGTGTATTCCTTCAGAAGGAAGATATATTCTAGAAGTGATATTGAGAAAAGTTTATAAACCTGATAATTATGGGGGAGAAATAGGGGGAATAGAGATGCACAGCCTCGTCCTGAAATCAGGAGCACCAGTGAGGTTTAAGCAGGGGAGTAATTCCAAGAACACATTAAAGCAATCATCCATCCTGACCAAGTAGGTTTTATTCCAGGGATGGAGGGATGGTTTGATATACAGAAATCCATCAATGTAATCCATTATATAAACAAACTCAAAGACAAAAACCATATGATCATCTCTTTAGATGCGGAAAAAGCATTCCACAAGATCCAACACCCATTCATGATAAAAGTCTTGGAAAGATCAGGAATTCAAGGCCCATATCTAAACATGATAAAAGCAATCTACAGCAAACAAGTAGCCAACATCAAAGTAAATGGTGAGAAACTTGAAGCAATCCCACTAAAATCAGGGACTAGACAAGGCTGCCCACTTTCTCCCTACCTATTCAACATAGTACTTGAAGTCCTAACAAGAGCAATTCGAAAAAAAAAAGGAGATCAAGAGGATACAAATTGGAAAAGATGAAGTCAAAATATCACTTTTTGCAGATGATATGATAGTATATATAAGTGACCCTAAAAATTCCACCAGAGAACTCCTAAACCTGATAAACAGCTTCGGTGAAGTAGCTGGATATAAAATTAACTCAAACAAGTCAATGGCCTTTCTCTACACAAAGAATAAACAGGCTGAGAAAGAAATTAGGGAAACAACACCCTTCTCAATAGTCACAAATAATATAAAATATCTTGGTGTGACTCTAACTAAGGAAGTGAAAATCTGTATGATAAGAACTTCAAGTCTCTGAAGAAATAAATTAAAGAAGATCTCAGAAGATGGAAAGATCTCGCATGCTCATGGATTGGCAGGATCAACATTGTAAAAATGGCTATCTTACCAAAAGCAATCTACAGATTCAATGCAATCCCCATCAAAATTCCAACTCAATTCTTCAACGAATTAGAAAGAGCAATCTGCAAAGTCATCTGGAATAACAAAAAACCTAGGATAGCAAAAACTCTTCTCAAGGATAAAAGTACCTCTGGTGGAATCACCATGTCTGACCTAAAGCTTTACTACAGAGCAATTGTGATAAAAACTGCATGGTACTGGTATAGCGACAGACAAGTAGATCAATGGAATAGAATTGAAGACCCAGAAATGAACCCACACACCTATGGTCACTTGATCTTCGACAAGGGAGCTAAAACCATCCAGTGGAAGAAAGACATCGTTTTCAACAAATGGTGCTGGCACAACTGGTTGTTATCATGTAAAAGAATGGGAATCGATCCATTCCTATCTCTTTGTACTAAGGTCAAATCTAAGTGGATCAAGGAACCTCACATAAAACCAGAGACACTGAAACTTATAGAGGAGAAAGTGAGGAAAAGCCTCGAAGATATTGGCACAGGGGGAAAATTCCTGAATAAAACAGCAATGGCTTGTGCTGTAAGATGGAGGATTGACAAATGGGACCTCATGAAACTGCAAAGTTTCTGCAAGGCAAAAGACACTGTCAATAAGACAAAAATGCCACCAACAGATTGGGAAAGGATCTTTACCTATCTTAAATCAGATAGGGGACTAATATACAATATATATAAAGAACTCAAGAGGGTGGACTGCAGAAAATCAAATAACCCCATTAAAAATGGGGCTCAGAGCTAAACAAAGAATTCTCACCTGAGGAATACCGAATGGCAGAGAAGCACCTGAAAAAATGTTCAACATCTCTAATCATCAGAGTAATGCAAATCAAAACAACCCTGAGATTCCATCTCACCCCAGTCAGAATGACTAAGATCAAAAATTCAGGTGAGTGCAGATGCTGGGGAGGATGTGGAGAAAGAGGAACACTCCTCCATTGTTGGTGGGATTGCAAGCTTGTACAACCACTCTGGAAATCAGTCTGGCTGTTCCTCAGAAAATTGAACATAGTACTATCAGAGGATCCCGAAATACCTCTTCTGGGCATATATCCAGAAGATGTCCCAACTGGTAAGAAGAACACATGCTCCACTATGTTCATAGCAGCATTATTTATAATAGCCAGAAGCTGGAAAGAACCCAGATGCCCCTCAACAGAGGAATGGATAGAAAAAATGTGGTACATTTACACAATGGAGTACTACTCAGCTATTTTTTTTTTAAAGATTTATTTATTGATTATATGTAAGTACACTGTAGCTGTCTCCAGACACTCCAGAAGAGGGCGCCAGATCCCGTTACGGATGGTTGTGAGCCACCATGTGGTTGCTGGGATTTGAACTCTGGACCTTCGGAAGAGCAGTCGGGTGCTCTTACCCACTGAGCCATCTCACCAGCCCCCTACTCAGCTATTAAAAAGAATGAATTTATGAAATTCCTAGGCAAATGGTTGGACCTGGAGGGCATCATCCTGAGTGAGGTAACACAATCACAAAAGAACTCAAAATGATATGTACTCACTGATAAGTGGATATTAGCCCAGAAACTTAGTATAGCGAGATATAAGATACAATTTGCAAAACACATGAAACTGAAGAAAAACGAAGACCAAAATGTGGACACTTTGCCCCTTTTTAGAATTGGAAACAATCACCCATGGAAGGAGTTACAGAGACAAAGTTTGGAGCTGAGACAAAAGGATGGGCCATCTAGAGACTGCTATATCCAGGGATCCATCCCATAATTAGCCTCCAAACAATCACAGCATTGCATACACTAGCAAGCGTTTGCTGCAAGGACCCTGATATAGCTGTCTCTTGTGAGACTAGGCTGGGGCCTAGCAAACACATAAGTGGATGCTCACAGTCAGCTATTGGATGGATCACAGGGCCCCCAATGGAGGAGCTAGAGAAAGTATCCAAGGAGCTAAAGAGATCTGCAACCCTGTAGGTGCAACAACATTATGAACTAACCAGTACCCCTGAGCCCTTGACTCTAGCTGCATATGTATCAAAAGATGGCCTAGTTGGTCATCACTGGAAAGAGAGGCCCAGTGGACTTGCAAACTTTATATGCCCCAGTACAGGGGAACACCAGGGCCAAAAAAAAATGGGAATGGGTGGGTAGGGAAGTGGGGGTGAGGGTGTGGGGGACTTTTGGGATAGCATTGGAAATGTAATTGAGGAAAATATGTAATAAAAAATATCTATAAAAAAAGCAGGGGATTAATTCAAGGGAGTTCTTTCTATGATTGGCATACCTTCAGACACGATCACAGAACTAGTTCCCAGAGGTTTGTTCAATTAGAAAACTTTCACAAAGAATACATTGTGCACAGGGACTATGCCAGGTGCCAGGTACATACTGGTAACACAGTCCTTGTCAACGAGTAGGTTGGTGTTCAATAGGAGACACAGCCCCGGTACTATAGAACAGTTGGTGCTTTTCTACCTGTGCATGCAGGTTTGTACTGCAAAGCCCCTTATCCATCTTTCTGGGATCCTTGAAGACTTCCTGTGTACTTGCAAGTGTTCCTGTATTAAAAGTTGAAAGACTGGAATGGGGACTTGAAGCATTCTAAGGGAGACTGTCTAAGGCTCCAGTGCACCTCTTTGAAAGAAACATGAATAAACGGCAGTATAGGGGACAGTGGCAAAGTCAAGTAGGGCACTTGTAACGGAAACATGAATAAACGGCAGTATAGGGGACAGTGGCAAACTCAAGCAGGGCACTTGTAACGGAATTCTTTCCTCTCCTCTGCTTCTAAGAAGTTCTCTTCTATTGTACTTTTACCTGTGCAGCCAGTTTCTTCAGCCTTCAGTGCCTATTGCTACATATTGGAACTTTCCTCAACCCTTCAAATTTGAAAAGTTCAGTCTAAGGGTGTAAGTGAACGACTTCCCGAATTTTAATTTTTTCATGTTTTAAAAGGAAATAGTGTATTCAAACCAATGACATTTGATGCTTCCAACTTTCTTCTAATTATGGTAAGAGCCAAAGTGTGTCCTCATGTACTTGCTGTATAGTGTTCTACCCTCGGCAAAGTGAATCAAAAACTAAAGGAGGGTAACAAAATAATATAATATCTACTTGTCTACTTCGTCTACACAAGGTCCCTCCTTTCTCTATTAGAAGTCCAGAATTAAGTCAAAAGAGTGATTTTAAGTGTCTAAAGGCTTCCTTTTGGCTGTTTCTCAAATAAAATTTCTTGTTGAAGAATTGGGGTCTGATTCAATTCTACTTAGTATGAGAAGCTAGACCTCACATGTGGACTGCCCTGAACAACCACTGTCCCCATGAGCTGCTTGCATTAGGTCAGTCATCTCTTGAAAGACTTGAAACAACTGGTCTAATCCTCACTGACCAAGGCCCAAAACCAATCATCAATTCCATTTCCATTTCCTTCTGATAATGATAGCAATAGCATATAGTTGTTAATCCTGTGTACCTGGCACAATCCTAAATGTTTTGCAAAAAGTTTTATATTGTGGTACTATTGTTGATATAAGATCTTAGAGGTAAATAAAAAAGGAAAGGTTAACGTCTAATAGTTTTCATTTGTGAGTCAAATTGACAAGGATCGACAGTTCTAGCTAGGTTTGTATCAGCCTGATATAATACAGAATCACTCTAGAAGAGGAACACTCAATCAAGAAAATTCCTCTGTAAGAGTTGCCTTTAGGCAAATCTGTAAGGAATTTTTTTAAATTAGTAATTAGTCTGAGAGGGCCCATTTTACTGTGATTGGTGCTATCCCCAGGCATGTGGTCCTGGATAATATAAGAAAGCAAGCTAAGCAAACCATGGGGGGTCAAGGCAGCATTCTTCCATGGCTTCTGCTTTCAGTTCCTGCATCCAGGTTCCTGCAATGCTGGAGTTCCAACCCTGACTAACCCATTATGACCCCTAAGGTGTGTAAACTAGAATAAATGCTTTTCTTCTCAAGTTGTGTTTAGTCTTGGTACTTTATCACAGGAATAGAAACCCTAACTAACATACATACTTTAAAGACTTTTTTCTAGTTCCATTGACTTTATAAGGTAGACTGTTCCTGCTGTGAAGAGGGAGAAATTGGGACATTCATTCATGTTACTTGTCAAGGTCCTATTTCCTAATAAGCAAAATATAAAGGACTTGTGGCCCTACAGACCAGACTCCAGAAGCTGTGATCTGGACTGATGTCTCAATTATTAACATTTTTTTTCATGGATAGCAAGATCCACCTGCTTAGGAATTATACTTATTTTAAAGAAGTATATCATAATTGTACTTTTCCAACTATTCATTTAGTCAAAATACTTTGTTCTTAATGGTGCTTTGTTTTGTTTTTGGTTTTGTTAGTTTGTTTTCTTTTCTTTTCTTTTGGCTTTCTGAGGTGCAGCCTCTAAGAGAAGAATTCACTGATGTATTGATCAGCACACAAGCACCAAGTTATGGTCCTTACCTGAACTGAAATGGTCTGGCCCTGGGCATCATTTCAATGCCTTTTCCCATTGTTTGGCAGTTGCAGAGAGCTTGTCACAGCTAGGGACAGTGTCAAATTGCTCTCAAATTTGTTCCTTTATTTTTAAGTAGAGCCATTCTAAATCCTTGTTTTCTTTGCCTCAAGCTGATGTTTTTATTTTGTACTTACATAATGGAGTTATTAAAGATTTTCCAAATTTCAGAAAGCCTCAGTACTAAATAAAATTTAACTCCTTTTAAATGAAAATTGGTCAGTTGCTATGACAGGAGTAAATTATATTTCAAATTTCTCCATCTGAAGAGCTAACAAAAATACTCTCTTCTTTTCAATAACAACCACAATGACTAAAACCTATTGAAACAGTGTCACATGACAGGCACTGCTAACCACTTTTGGCACATTATTTTGTTGATTAAGTGAGAAGACTGAGACTTAAAGATGTCAAATTCCTTCTTCAATACCACAGCAAGTAGATATTCTGGTGTGTATGCCTTCACCAGTCAGGACAGTTTAAAAGAATCCCCATCGACCATTTAATAATTAAATGACTCCAATGGCATGCTGTCTCAGATGAAGAAAAATATTGTTTCTTTATTGAGAAAGAAAGGCAAGCAGGTTTTGTTTTGTTTTGTTTTGTATTGTATTGTATTGTATTGTATTGTATTTACAGATTTGTAGTATGAGAGTCTAAGTCTTTAGAATCATTATGGACAGTTTTGATAAATGTTGGCACATCTGTTTTCTGAATGTTTCAAGCTGTGGTGAAAAGGCATGCCAACCATACTCCTTTTAGATTTTGCAGTAACAGTTTAACCTAAAACTAGGCTGAAAGGGAAGAACTAATGAGAGCTAATGTGGGTGGGCCTGAGACTCAACACCTTAGAGATTAAGAAGTACCTTTTCACTCTCTGTTCACATTTAAGTCCTCTTGAACTCATTTATTGTTCAGAATTACTTCTTTTAGACAGTAGGGAAGTATTTTCCATACATAACCATAATAATAATAATTAGTTAAAAACAAAAATATATATTAACCAACACTTCATTAAATACAGAACAAAGTCTTTCTTGTGGAATACTAAGCCAGCCCCTGCAACATACCCACCTTTGGAAGGATAACCATAGAATTTCCTTAGTCAATCTATTTAAACAAGCTCAGGATCAAACCCAACACTGATCTATGGTAAAATGTATTCTTCAGATTGCAGTTATAGAAACCATATCCTTTGGCTAACAAAATAAGTATAGCCAAATCAGACCCTCTTCTAAATAAATCAGTTCCTTTCACTGAAACTTTGGGAGGTTTCATAGATCAGCACTACACTAAAGACAACAAACAGGCCAATAAAAAACAAGGAAGCTGAAGAGATGGCTCAGCAGTGAAGCATATTGGCTGCTCTTCCAGAGGATCATGGTTCAATTCCCAGCACTCATATGGCAGCTCACAACTGTCTGACAGTTGTGAGGTATGACACCCTCACACAAATATACATGCAGGCAAAACAACAATGCACATAAAATAAAAATAATAGAAACTATAAAAAAGAAAAACAATAGAGGTAAAAAGTACAAACTAAATGGAAAGATGGCATTAACAGAAGACATCAATACAGAAACTTAAAAATCAAATATCATATATCAAAAATCAAATAAATATATATATATATATATATATATATATATATATATATTTAAATCTGTGCTTTAGAAACAAGAGTTGGTTAATTGCAATGCTCAAATCAGTAATGACAGCTTTTCCTAGTCATGAAGTGACTTAGAGCTTACCTTTCATGTTTGTATTATCATTGGTAAACTTGAAAACAGTCCAATACTTTACACTACATTAACTCTAGTTAGTAAACAATAAAAATCTTCTAATAAATTATTCAAGTCTCTCTCTTAAAAACAGAAAGAAAGAAACAAAGAAAGAGAGGAGAGAGAGGAAGGAAGGAAGGAAGGAAGGAAGGAAGGAAGGAAGGAAGGAAGGAAGGAAGGAAGGAAGGAAAAAAGGAAGGAAGGAAAAAGGAAAAAAGGAAGGAAGGAAGGAAGGAAGGAAGGAAGGAAGGAAGGAAGGAAGGAAGGAAGGAAGGAAGGAAGGAAGGAAGGAAAAAAGGAAGGAAGGAAAAAGGAAAAAAGGAAGGAAGGAAGGAAGGAAGGAAGGAAGGAAGGAAGGAAGGAAGGAAGGAAGGAAGGAAGAGAGTTGACCTTCCCCTTCTCCCTCCCAAGAGCTCCTCAGATAGAATGGAGACTTTGGGACCACCTCCCTTCTCTGTGCTGAGATATTCTTTATTTCTCTTGTTCTTTTTCCTTCCTTCCTTCTTTCTTTCTTTCTTTCTTTCTTTCTTTCTTTCTTTCTTTCTTTCTTCTTTCTTTCTTTCTTTCTTTCTTTCTTTCTTTCTTTCTTTCTTTCTTTCTTTCTCTTCTTCTTCTCCTCTGCCTCCCTTCTTTCTCCTTTTTTCTTAAACTTACACAAGTCTATGCATGCTGCCACAACTTTGTTACTTCATATGTATCCAATTAATACTGTTTTTCTTGCTTTTATAATCCTTTTGCACTTTACTCTGCAATGATTCCCCAGGCTGTGGAGGACAGAGTGTGATGCAGATATCCATTTAGGACTGAGCACCTCATAGTTTTTCATTCTCTTTATGTTGACCAATTGTTGGTCTGTATGTTAATTGTCATTTATTTCAAAAATTAAACTTTCTGATAAGGACTGAGAAATGTATATACTTTATGTGAATTTAAAGATAAGTTCTTAGGGGAAAGGTCTCATATCATGACAGTTTAGCAGAAAAATGGGTGTTAAGTTCTCCCCTAGGGCTTATAACTATCCAACATGGGGGTTAGGGCCCATTTTTCAGTACTAGGCATGAGTTTTTGCTTGTGCAGTAGTTCTTAAATCCAAAAAGAAAGTGAGTAACCAACTTGTATAATATATCACCTACTACAGCAACTGTAGGCATAGCTTGCTAGTATTGCGGTTATTATAGCTCACATAGGTCACAGCTTGTTAAGACTATTATGTTCCAAACCCAGTAATGTGTACAGCAGCTTCCAGGACTATGAAAGCTTGAAAAGAAACAATATCTAGTCAGCTGTTGATTCTACTTTTAAAAATACTGGAAGTAAAAATTTGAAACATCTAGTCTTAAAGTGTACACAGTGTTAATTACAATATTGATTATAAGAGAAAAGGTTTCAATAGGATAATTAACCTCTGTCTATATGAACAGTGATGAATTGTAGTTTAAAAACTATAGTACTATGTAGCTATTAAAATGAAGCAACTACATTAAAATATAGTCTCACTGAATGGGCAAAACACTATTTATTTAAAGACAGAGTTAATACATTTTTGAACACCCCTATTTATTATAGATTAGTGCATGTATGTGCTATTTATAGTTAAATGTGTAGTAACCATAGACCAGAAGATTACCAAATTCAGAAATTATAGGGAAATACATATCAAATTATATATACATATATTATTTTTGGAAAACATATGTAATACAAATAGACTTTAAAATACTTACCAAATTCGAGATTGAAGTGGAGAAATTGGGGCCACAAAGGAATAAATGCAGCAGACAATTTAACAGTATTTCTTGGTTGAGGCAGGATATTCTGAAAAAGAAATTTAATTTAACCAAAAAAAAAAAAAAAAAAAAAAAAAAAGCAGGGCATGGTGGCACACACCTTTAATCCCAGCACTCGGGAGGCAGAGGCAGGAGGATTTCTGAGTTCCAGTCCAGCCTGGTCTACAAAGTGAGTTCCAGGACAGCCAAGGCTACACAGAGAAAGAAACCCTGTCTCGAAAAACCAAAAAAAAAAAAAGAAAGAAAGAAAGAAAGAAAAAGAGGGGGGGGGAGAGGGAGAGGGAGAAGGGGAGGGGGAGGGGGAGGGAGAAGGAGGGAAGGAGAGAGAGAGAGAGAGAGAGAGAGATTTCATTTAGAAATAAAAAGAGTATATCTAAGGCAAAAATAAGAAAAAGTTGATATTTGCTAGCTTGGGTGGTAGAATCATGTAGATTTACTAAGCTAGGTTCTAAACACTTTTAATATCTTTAAAGCTATTGAAAAAGTTTTAAATGTTCTGCCATTTAAAATGTACTTTTCAACTAAATAGGAAAAACTAAAACTAAAAGGCTACACAATTAAATTTCTGTATGTTTTATGTCCCTTTCCTCCATGGCTGAGTATAACTCTGTTAGAACAGCCTGAAGACATTTTCATGCTGCATTAGGGGACTTATAAACATATTTGCATACATTTTATGATCTATTGATTCTTTCCTGACTCACCAGCAAAGGCAGATGCATAGCTTGTGAGGTGAGCCAGGCACTCGTGAGCCACAGCTCACAAACAATTACTTTCAAGACCTGTGACTTACTAACTCTACTTTGCTTGTCATTAAAGGTCTTGTAATACATTGCAAATGTACTTGCTGGTTTTAGAAATCCCGGAGCATCTCCTACTTTTTAAAGCTCATATTTGGAAATACCAGCCTCTTAGAAAACGTGCAAAGCAACCATCTCCAAGGAGCCCTTGCTCTCTCAGCATTTTTGCCCTGTTTCACTTTTGTTTTCTTTTTTTTTTAATTAGATATTTTCTTTATTTACATTTCGAATTTGATCCTCTTTCCCCTCTGAAAACCCCCATCCCACCCCAACCCCCCCTCCCCCTGCTCACCAACCCATCCACTCCCACTTCCTGGCCCTGGCATTCCCCTACACTGGAGCACTGAGCCTTCACAGGACCAAGGGCATCTCCTCCCATTGATGACCGACAAGGCCATCCTCTGCTACTGTGGCTGGAGCCATGGGTCCCTCCATGTGTACTCTTTGGTTGGTGGTTTAGTCCCTGGGAGCTTTGGGAGTATTGGTTGATTCATCTTGTTGTTCCTCCTATGGGGCTGCAAGCTCCTTCAGCTCCTTCGGTCCTTTCTCTAGCTCATCCATTGGGGACCCTGTGCTCAGTTCAATGGTTGGTTGAGAGCATCCACCTCTGTATTTTTCAGGCACTGGCAGAGCCTCTCAGGAAACAGATATCTCAGGTTCCTGTTAGCAAGCACTTACTGGCATCCACAAAAGTGTCTGGGTTTGTTAACTATATATGGGATGGATCCCCAGGTGGGGCAGTCTCCGGATGGCCTTTCCTCAGTCTCTGCTCCACACTTTGTCTCTGTATCTCCTCCCATGGGTATTCTGGTTTCACTTTTAGAGTATTCTTCCTAGAAAAGTCTAAGTGAGGTTAATGAAATTTAAAGATACATTTTTCTCACTAAGAATAACAGTACTTCGGTCCAACAAGATGGCTCACTAGATAAAGGTGCCTGCCACAAAGCCTGACAGCCTGACTCAGATCTCCAGGACTCCTCATATAGTGAAAGGAGAAAAAACAAATTCACAATCTTTTCCCTGATGTCTACACATTGGCCATGGCAACTGCATGTATGGGCATGCACACATATGCACACAAACACACAGACACACAGACACACACACACAGCAAACAAAATAAACAACTGTGGAAATCTTTTTGTAAAAATAGCCAAAGCCCATTATATTCTAAAAGTGAAGGCAGAGTAAACCCTTGAAGTTGGACTCCTCCAGGAATTAGGAAGTTTATAATCTAACAAAAGCCTTAGAAAATATCCTCAGCTCTTCCCAATGGCTACACATGACTAATTCATTATTCTGCATTTCACACAAAATGTTATCTTTGTATCTGATTTTAAAATGATCTCACAAGTATATGAAATTGAAAAGACAGTACAAAGAATTCCTAGGCATTTTAACTACATGAAAACATACCTAAAATTTTTCATAACCATCAGGCAGTAAGGAATTAATATGATGATGTCTTTTTGATGCTACATAGTTCAATGTGCATATCCTAAGAACAAGGACATTAATTTATGCAATCAAAGTGAACACCCTGGTATGGATAGTAGGATATCAACACCAATACAACATTATTATGTTACCTAGGAACCTCATCAACATCTTGCTAATTTGAGTACATCGATATCTGGCCCACAGTCAAATTTGAATCTTGTATTTGATTTATTCGTCAAATTACTGTATCCTGGAATATTTCCAAGTTTGTTTATGCTTGTTACCTTAGGTTCATCATAAGAAAACAGACAAATTATTTAGTAAAATGTTGAATGTGTGTTCTATTTCCTTGTGACACATAGACACTGTGTATCTCTGGAATCTCAGTGTCCCGCCCCCAGCTTTCCATTGATTCTTTTGTTGGGTTTTGTTATTCCTCTTTTTCAGTATTTAGGGTCATTTTGGTTTCCCTGTATCTATTTTATAAAGTATATACTTAGATCTTGCTCTCTTTTCAAACACATTGTTTCTTGTAATAAACTACTAAACAGTCACACACACTAACATGGCTGAGGTTGGATATTAGCTGCCATTTTATGGCATGAATGTTCCCGATCATATTGTTTTAATTCTCTATCAGTGATTGCTCAGACTTCCTCATGTTCACTACCAATCTCAGATGTGCTCTTTTTTATTTTTCTTTTAGCCTTGGTATTTCAAGGATATCTTGGCTATATATAAAATTTGGGAATTTTTACATTCTTCCCTTGAGTTCTGGAACTGCTGCCTCGCTGTTGCTTTTGGAACTCACTATTCTGTTGTTGGACACTTGCAAGTTTTCTGATTTTAAAATGAAAAGGTTTAACTGAGACAAACCTCAGACTTGCTCATTCTGTGTCAACTTTCCAAGTCCCCTGTGGGCTTCCAAAATGCAGAGGCGAGTTATCTCTCACTTCTGTAAGACCGTCACAGACTATCTCAAATATTTGTTCTCATTCATCGTTTTGTGTTTTCTCTTTGGAAACAGCTATTCAAATGTTGGCTGTTCGCCTCTGTTCTGTTCCAAGCACTTTCTCCTGGTGCTTTTTGCAATTTCTTTCTCTGATGCATTTTTGGCTGTTCCTCTACTCTTCTTTCAACCATTTAAGCTTTTAGTCATTTAAGCATGAAGTCATTGACAGTTTAGTCTCATATTTCTTTCCTTAATGGAATAAACAGTACCTATTTCATTTCTTTTCCTTATTTTTAATTGAAAATAGATTCGTTTCTCATACAATATATCTTGATTCTAGTTTACCCTCCCACTACTCCTCCCAGCTCCTCCTCTTCCTTTCCTTCAGATCTTACATCAGAAAAAGACATGCTTCTAAGCAAGTGATAGCAACTAAACATTACAAAATAAAATATAGTAAGATGAACCAAAAACATTCATATCAATGTTGGACACAAGAACTCAAGAAGAGGAAAAAAGTCCAAGTGCAGGCAATACAGTCAGAGGCCCACTTCTTCTCACAGTCAGAAGTCCCATAATAATATTAAGCTAGTCACTTGCTATAATATATACTCAGAGGACCTGGTGCAGAGCCATGTAGATCTTGTCCTTTCTGCTTCAGTCTATGTGTGCTTGTATGTTATGTGCCTTGCTTAGTTGGTTCAGAGGGCCTTTTACCTGGTGTCTTCCATGCTCTCTGACTCTTACACTCTATGGGCCTCTTCATCATTAGGATTCCCTGAGTGCTGAGAGGAGGAATTTGATGGAGACATCAAATTTAGACTCTTTCTCCATGCTTTGCTGGGCTGGGGACCTCTACATTTGTTCCCATCTGCTACAGGAGGAAGCCTCTCTGATGATGGCTGAATAAGCCACTGATCTATGAGTATAGCAGAATATCTTTAGAAATTTTTTTCTTGATTCTTTTTTAGACAAGTCGTGTTTGTTTTTAACCTAGATTTCTGGATTAGCTCATCTCTGGTTCTTGCTTGCCCAAACCAGATATGGGTTCCCGCTTGTGAAATGGGCCTTAAGTCAAAACATTGGTTGGCTACTTCCACAAAAGCTGTGCCACCGTTATCCTAGCATATTTTTCAGACAGAATCAATTTAGGTCAAGCCTTTTATGGCTTGGTTGGTGTCCACCTCTCTATTTTGGTAGCCTGAAGAGTACTTTCCCACACCTAAGAGACTAGAACACAGCATTCTTTCTGTTATTAATATACACTAGTCTTAAGTAACTCATATTATCTTTTCCTTATTGTCAAATATTTATCTGATTGTCTCTAATTTACTGTGTAGGCTTATGTGTTTTTAGTTGTGTTGGAAATAATTTTCATCAGAAGTTCATTGAATTTTGTTCTCTTCCTTGTATAAATGATATCTATGCTGGCTTACACATCTACATTTAGTACCTGGGGATTACAGTGTCCTAGATAACTATTCCCTTACAATCAAAGAGTGGCTTTTAGTGTTTAGTCAACAATAAGAGAAACTTTGTTGTTGTTGTTGTTTTGTTTCGTTTTGTTTTTTGTTTTTTGTTTTTTGTTTTTTGAGACAGGTTTTTCTGTGTAGCCTTGACTATCCTGGACCTGGCTTTGTAGAACAGGCTGGTCTCAAACTCAGGGTTCCTCCTGCCTCTGCCTCCTGAGTACTGGAAATAAAGATCTGAGCCACCACACCTAACAGGAAAGATTGTTTTATATATATATATATATATATATATATATATATATATATATATATATTTATTTATTACTACTATTACACACCTCACATTGTCCAGGAGCTTCCTTTTATTTTCCTCTTGCCTCTCCATAGATGTGTCCCTAAAGTTCTACTATTCTCTTTTCTACAATTTTTATACTTTCTTTTCTAGGAATTCTGGGATGAGAGGTTCAAAAATAATTCCACTGAAAATTCATATTTATTTTTCTGCTTACAGAAAATCGACTTGTATGCTGTATCCTAGCCTACAGTCATGCAAAGGATAGGATTTGTATGGCTTGAATTATAGGATATTTGATGATTTACGTAGCTTTTAGAGGATGTATTAGGACTTTAAGACTTAAGTGGATCCTATTCATTGGCTATCTCTTTACATTCATGACTCCTTTAAACCTCCACACTACAGAAAAAAATAAGATTTTAAAATATAACCTTGACACATGTCTCTTTAAATATCTATTTCTATGATATTTTATAAGATTTTAATATTTTATTGTTAACTCCAACTCAGGTCCACAAAATCCAAGCTGGTAATAAATACCCCAGTTTTTTTTTTTAATACAGCTATGCAGACATTGCTGAGATACACAAAGATCAACCCTTACTTTCTGTAGATATCCCCCATGGGCTCTGTGATGGTCCATCTTGACCGTCAACGTGATGGACTATAGAGTCCTCAGGATATGGCTCCAGCTGCATATGTAGCAGAGGATGGCCTTGTCAGGCATCAATAGGAGGAGAGGTTCTTGGTCCTATGAAGGCTCAATAGAGGCACCAGTGTAGGGGACTCGAGGGTGGGGAGTGGGTGGATGGGTGGAGGAACACCCTCATAGAAGCAGAGGGATGGGGGAGGGGATGGGGGTTTCATGGAGGGGGGGGAAATTGGGAAAGGGGATAACATTTGAAATGTAAATAAAGAGAATATCCAATAAAATAATAATTGTAAAGAGTAAAAATATTCGGGGAGCCTATGTGGTGATGGCAGGAGAAGAGTAACTGAAGGGGAGAGACACCTCTCAATGTGAGCTGGGCAGCACTGTCCCCTAGGTGAGGGTCATGATGCAATAAAAGAGAAAGGGAGAAAACTGGAAAGGGCAGGATGTTTCCACTTCCCACCATCCTTTCCTGAGCACACAAGGTAGCTATTATTCCATGCCTTCCCTACCATGATGGGCTGAAACATCTCTCCCATTCATGAGCCAAGGATGTGCTTCTTCCTTAAGTTGTTTTGCTGAGGTACTTCAATCACAGTAATGAAAAGCCAAATAACTGCTCTCGACCATACTTCTCCAGGTGGTTTAGACCTCAGAACTAATGAGTTTCTAAATTAAAAAAAAAAAAAAGCTTTGATCGTAAATTCTTGCCTAAATTTTGCCATGAATATTTGGGTAGAACCAAAGTAAGTTCTGCAGAAGGTAACTGGAAGCTTCCATGTCGGGCAATATGTGCCAAAGGAAGTCTATACAATCCTCCTTTGGGCATCAAATGACCCTTTCACAATAGGGTGCCCAAGACCATCAGAAAATACATATATTTACATTATGATTCATTACACTAGCAAATTTACAGTTAGGAAGTAACAATGGAAAGAATTTTGTGGCTGGGGTCACTACAACATGAATAACTATATTAAGAGGTCTCAGCATTATGATGGCTGATTACAACCCCACTGAGTATGTATGCATTATTCCCATGCCCATTACTGTCTATTTCCTGGTATAGAAGACAGTACCATACCTAACACGTGTTCCTTCAACATTTACAATATCAAATAGAGCCAATGGTTTCTTCCTGAAAGCATGTTCCTATCTGAGCTGAGTGCTCGTCTGGTCATGTGCATAGGGCAGGCATTTTTCCATGAGAGATGTATTCTCAGAGTAGAACTCAGACATACCCCATACAGCATGAGTGGGGTCCATATCTGGTCCTGAGTTCTGGGTACTCATAGAAATACAGCACTTTTCCTTAGCCCACAGTCCCACTCTTCAGCTAGTGCATTCTTGGATTACCTGTAAAAGAAATTATTCCTGCTTAAAATTTTGTTTCAGAATCTGCTTATGAGGAACCCAATCCAACCACACACCTATGAATCCATAGAACTTTGTATTCTACAATTCATCTCTCAAGGTAGAGAGGGTAGTTTTGCCTTCAAGGATATCAGGTTTTGTGAAAAATGATCTTGATCTAGACTGTATGTCTAGTACATACAACTGTAAAGACTTAAATGTGTAAATGTTTGGAAGCCATGAAGATAGTTCTGAAATGGATCCGATTGATGGAGCTGAGGTGGGGTAAGATATGCAAGGCATGAATAAGGTACTCAGGAAATGCCAATTTAAACTGTAATGTGCAATAGGTAGTCTGCACTAAGCTGCCTCATCCCTCTAAGTTCAGTTGCCCCAAGCAATAAAATGAAAAGTTGGAATAGATGCTCTCTGAGCAGCTCTCCACCTATAAGGCTTCTGGAGTCTACGGTTCTAAAGTAGATCTGTGGGATCTGTAATGCAGCACATATTTCCTCCATAGGTCTTTCTTGGAAGCTAAACTTGGTAGTAGTGATACGTTTATGTCAGTTCATAAATTCAGAATTAGTTCTGAAGCATTCAGGCATGCCTGGTTCTTCACTAGAAGATTTCGCTCTCCTTATCATTAAGCAGAGATTTCTCTTTTCACCTAGCCACCTAGAAACACTGTGCTATTCTTAGGTTACAAGAGTCAGACACTTGGATCAATATAAGTGCATACACTGAAAAACCCTACCCTACATGTAAGTTGTCACAGGAGAGAGTTTCTCAGTGACAAACCTCTTCTCTCATACAAATTGAGAAACTATGTTTTGAAACAAATTTCTCATGAGTAGAACATATTGATCCAAGGGAGATTCTGACACAGAATCAATCAAAGCAAGCTAGAACAAAGGAAATAAATTTGTTCAAAATTTAGCAGAATATAAGCACATTGGATTTAGAGGAGGAAAAGAAGCAAATGGGAGTAGAAGTGGGGACAGTGGAATGGTTTGCAGTCTTTAATTATGCAAGCAAGAAGATGCAAGAAAAGTTGAGATCTGCTATTAAACACAACCATATCTGTTCCACTCATAATTCCCCAATAATTGAAGCTATTGCCACAGATTGACAACCAGAAAAGTCACATGAAAATAAGTCAGATAATCCTATTACCTACTTCTAGAGAGAGATGTGAGGAAGGACTTAGGGAGGCATTCATAATGTAAATGAAGAGCAAGGAAACACTAGAAAATATGTGTGAGAGTTCATTTGAGTCTACAGTTCAGAAAGGGAGACATTAGAACCTTCCATTCCTTCTTTTGCTGATCAGGTTAGTTTTAAGTAAAAACCAGAATATTTATTTCATTACTGCCTTACTTGATCTGTTAATCTATTTCCTTTTTTTTTCAAAGATATCCCCCAAAATACCTCACTATAAGGAAGGTATCCTGCTGACTTCTGTACCGCTGGCTTTAGATGAGAGAAGCTGGTAGTTAGAAATCAGCCCAGGGAGGCCACACTGCAAGCTCTGCTCTGTCATGGAGAATGAAAAGATACTGCTGGTATGTGACAGCAACTAAGCCTCAAACCAGAATGCTTTACACATACAAAAGAAAAAAAATACTATAACTGAAGGTGCTCTGTGCAACCTGTTCTAACATGAGCCTCCTAGAGAAGAATATCCATGTGGAAACAAACAAAGAAGTTGCAGGTGAGCCACAGAAATGCTGCCTTGTTGTTGGTAACTTTGGACCATGACTGTGAGATATGGTCCAGTTGTTGAATATGAAATTGGGAAAAGAATGTGCCTTTATGTTTGGAAAGGGCAGAAAATATAATGAAGATCACTGGGTGGTCTTAACCAGAATTTCAAAATAGTATAAACTAAAATTCATTCCTGTGACTGTACTGTGCATGAGAATACATTCTGTACAATGACCCATCTCCAGGACATGGTTGACCTTGGGATTTCAGCTTCTCAGAAACCCCAGAACCAAGTCTACCCTGGTTAGCTCCTACCTTCTTTCCTTTTCACACATGCCCATTTCCTGGTTCTTCCTGTCCTTCAACGTTGCTGGATTTTTTCCAGTCTGATACAGTAGGTGGAAGAGAAAATGCTGGTGAGGAAGGAAGGAAGAAAGGAAGGAAGGAGGAAAGGAAGGAAGGAAGAAATGAAGGAAAGAACCAAGGAACCAAGGAACCAAGCTTCACTTCCTCTTGAATGTATATTATCCTTAAACTCACCTTTATTTCTTTTTTATTATTATTATTTTATTCATTTTCATTTCAAATGTTGTCTCCCTTCCTGATTTCCCCTCCTCAAACACCCCAGCCCATCTCCCCTTCCCTTTGCCTCTAAAAGGGTGTTTCCTCACCCACCCACCCACTCCCACCTCACCACTCTAGCATCCCCCCTTTGCAGGGACAACAAGCCTCCACAGGACCAAGCACCTTCCCTCTTACTGATGTCAGACAAGACAGTCCTCTGCTACATATGTAGCAGGAGCCATGGACTGACTCATGTGTACTCTTTGGTTGGTGGTTTAGTATCTCGGAACTCTGGCAACTCCAGGTAGTTGATATTGTTGTTCTTATGCAATTGCAATCCCCTTCAGCTGCTTCAGTCCTTCCCCTAACTCCTCCATTGGGGTCCACAGGCTCAGTTCAATGGTTAGCTGGAAGTATCTGCATCTTTCTTAGGTGCTGGTGGAGCCTCTCAGAAGACAGCTATACCAGGCTCCTGCTTCTTGGCATCAGCAGTAGTTTCAGTATTTGGTGTCTGTGAATGGGATGGATCCAAAGGTAGGGCAGTCTCTGAATGGCCTTTCCTTCAGTCTGTGCTTTATTTTTTGTCCCTACATTTCCTTTAGACAGGAACAATTCTGGATTAAAGATTTTGAGATAGGTTGATTGCCCCATCCCTCAACTGGGGTCTATCTCTTTCTACTGGAGGTGGTCTCCTCAGGTTCTATCTCCCTGCTGTTGGACATTCAACAGCTAATGTCATTCTGCTGGGTCCTGGAAACCTCTCATATCCCTGGTGTCTGAGATTTCTAGTTGTCCCCCTCTCACTACATATCTCAATTCATTCTCCTGGTCCTCTGGACTTCTCTCCTGTCTCTTCCCATACCTTATCTTGCCCCCTTTTTTTCTCCTTCTTCCCTCCTCCACCCAAGTCCCTCCTTTCCTCTGCCTTCCACGATTATTTAGTTCCCCCTTTTAAGTGGGTTTAAAGCATCCACTCTTTGACCTTCCTTCTTTTTAAGATTAATATGGTCTGTGAGTTGTATCATGGGTATTCTAAACTTTTGGGCTAATATCCACTTATCAGTGAGTACATACCATGTATGTTCTTTTGGGTCTGGGTTACTTCACTCAGGATAATATTTTCTAGCTCCATCCATTTGCCTGTAAAATTCATGAAATCCTCATTTTTAGTAGCTGAGTAGTACTCCATTCTGTAAATGTATCACATTTTCTGTGTCCATTCCTCTGTTGAGGGACATCTGGGTTCTTTCCACCTTCTGGGTATTATAAGTAAGGCTGCTATGAACAGAGTGGAGCATGTTTCCTTGGTATATGTTGGAGCATCTTGTGGGAATTTTGTCCAGGAGTGCTATAGATGGGTCCTCAAGTAGAACTATTTCCAATTTTCTGAGGAACTACCAGACTAGTGGTGGTTGTATCAGCTTGCAATCCCACCAGCAATGAAGGAGTGTTCCTCTTTCTCTACATCCTTGCCAGCATCTCTGTCACCTGAATTTTTTATCTTTTTTTTTATTAGGTATTTTCCTCATTTACATTTCCAATGCTATCCCAAAAGTCCCCCATACCCTCCCCACCCCCACTCCCCTACCCACACACTCCCACTTTTTGGCCCTGGCATTCCCCTGTACTGGGGCATATAAAGTTGGCAAGTCCAATGGGCCTCTCTTTCCAGTGATGGCCGACTAGGCAATCTTTTCATACACATGCAGCTAGAGTCAAGAGCTCTGGGGTACTGGTTTGTTCATAATGTTGTTCCAACTATAGGGTTGCAGATCCCTTTAGCTCCTTGGGTACTTTCTCTAGCTCCTCCATTGGGGGCCCTGTGATCCATCCAATAGCTGACTGTAAGCATCCACTTCTGTGTTTGCTAGGCCCTGGCATTGTCTCACAAGAGACAGCTATATCTGGGTTCTTTCAGCAAAATCTTGCTAGTGTATGCAATGGTGTCAGTGTTTGGAAGCTGATTATGGGATGGATCCCTGGATATGGCAGTCTTTAGATGGTCCATCCTTTCCTCACAGCTCCAAACTTTATCTCTGTAACTCTTTCCATGGGTGTTTTGCTCCCAATTCTAAGAAGGGGCACATTGTCCACACTTTGGTTCGTTCTTCTTGAGTTTCATGCGTTTAACAAATTGTATCTTATATCTTGGGTATCCTAAGTTTTTGGGCTAATATCCATTTATCAGTGAGTACATATTGTGTGAGTTCCTTTGTGATTGTGTTACCTCACTCAGGATGATGCCCTCCAGGTCCATCCATTTGCCTAGGAATTTCATAAATTCATTCCTTTTAATAGCTGAGTAGTACTCCATTGTGTAAATGTACCACATTTTCTGTATCCATTCCTCTGTTGAGGGGCATCTGGGTTCTTTCCAGCTTCTGGCTATTATAAATAAGGCTGTTATGAACATAGTGGAGCATGTGTCCTTCTTACCAGTTGGAACATCTTCTGGATATATGCCCAGGAGAGGTATTGCTGGATCCTCTGGTAATATTATGTCCAATTTTCTGAGGAACCTCCAAACTGATTTCCAGAGTGGTTGTACAAGTTTGCAATCCCACCAACAATGAAGGAGTGTTCCTCTTTCTCCACATCCTCACCAGCATCTGCTGTCACCTGAGTTTTTGATTTTTTAGCCATTCTGACTGGTGTGAGGTGGAATCTCAGCTTTATTTTGAGTTGCATTTCCCTGATGATTAAGGATGTTGAACATTTTTTCAGGTGCTTCTCTGCCATTCGGTATTCCTCAGGTGAGAATTCTTTGTTCAGTTCTAAATCAGATAGGGGACTAATATCCAATATATATGAATTTTTTATCTTAACCATTCTAACTGGTATGAGGTGGAATATAGGGGTTGTTTTGATTTGCATTTCCCTGATGATTAAGGATGTTGAACATTTCTTTAGGTGCTTCTTGGCTATTCAAGATTCTTCAGTTGATATTTTTTTCTTTAGCTCTGTACCCCATTTTTAATAGGGTTATTTTGTTCTCTGGACTCTAACTTCTTGAGTTCTTTGTATATTTTTGATATTAGACATCTGTCATATGTAGGGCTATTAAAGATCTTTTCCCAATCTGTAGGCTGCCACTTTATCCCATTGTTTCTTTTAACCTCTTATCTTATATCAGTACCTTTCCTTGGAGCCAGAGAGATGACTTAGTGGCTCACAAACATCTAAAAGTCTAGTTCCAGGGGATCTTTTTTCTCCATGGGCACCTGCTATGCATTACATTTATCTAGATAAAACATTTGTACAAATTAAAATAAAGAATCTTTAAAATCACACCTTTTAATAGTAAAGCTCAACTTTGAAAGGGAAAGAAAGAGAATGAAAGGAATAAAAGCAAGGAAAAGAAAAGAAAGTTAAAAGGAAACAAAGAGATGTTAATTTCCCATGTGGAAGGTACCAGTAATGTTAGCCTCCTACCTAGGTTGTTATTAACATCCTTGCTTCCTTCTTAGAGCTGGATCAGCCCAATCAACACAGTAAGTTAACAACTGCTGTTACTGTTTGAAAAGCATAAATTAAGTATAACCATTCTTTATATTTAGAATTTGACATTAAAAGTTACACTAACAACGAAGGTGAACAGACCTTTCTCCTTGGAACAGCTGTCTAACAAGACAGTTCATGACTCTCAGAGCTGCTGGGCTACAGAGGACCAATACAGCAGACTCAGCTGCCTAAGTGATGCATTGGTCAATTTTACCAGCTATGTGCAAAACACATGACTAACATTGGCACAAGTAGAAAAAGAACACTAATAAGAGAAATCAGGACTTACATGGAAAAGGGTGTTCCAATTTGTCAGAAAATATGCTCAATTTCATTGTATTTGTGTGTATAAAGCAGGGTAGATGCAGCCCAAACAAATATGTGGCTAAGAAGAGTTCTCCTGTTATTGTAGACCAATCAGATTTTAAAATAAAATAAGATATATGTACCTTCTAATTTTGCCTCAGTCACTTATCTGTGTGATCTTAGACAAAGATGGTTTAACCTACCGGAGCCTCAATTTCCTTTCTATGTGAAGAGAAGTTTTAATATCATATTTACAAAGTTAAATAGAGGGAAAACCTTGGGGTAGGGAAATAGCTCAGTGTGTCAAAGCTTTTCTGGGTAAGTATGTGTAACTGTGTGTAAGTATGTGTAAGCATGTGTAAGCATGTGTAAGTATGTGCAAGTATGTATGAGTATGAGGTCCTGAGGTTAGTCTCTAGCACTCACATATGAAGCTACACCTGGTGCACACCTTTATTCCCAGCACTTGGGAGGCAGAGTCAGGCAGATATCTATGAGTTTGCCTGGACAGCATATCAAGTTCCAGGACAGCTAGGACTACACAGATCCAAAAAAAGCCAACCAACTAACCAACCAACAAACCAAAACACCTACCAGCAAAAACAAAAAAAGAAAGTTGTACCTGATGGCACTGTGCTATAGTAAACTCAGTGCTCGGGATGCACAGACCAGAGGATACCCGAGGCTCGCTGGCCAGACAACCTTGCTGCTAAGTATCTCAATGGAAATCATGACCCAAAGTAAGAAACACACTACTGTCTGAATACAGCGTTCTCCGGACTCTAACTACTGATAAGTGATGTTAGGGAACAATTTCAATTTCCACATAATGGCAGTGCTGGCAGGGAAGTAAACATAGCATCAAATAGCTGGTGCTTTTTAGCATCTTCAACATGAAAGGGAGGCTAGCCTAAGAATGTGGACTTAAGAACAGAAGGGAGAGGAATATGGATCTCAATGTTGATTGACAGATAGGGAGAAGTTAAAAGGGGGATTATGTCAAATCAACTCCCTTTCTGGGGAAACAGAAAATGAAATGAAACAGTCTAAAATGGGAGTTGTGAGTCATGGTGACTTCTCATTGGCAATGGGAACAGAGGGAGTATCCCGTGAGGGTTGGGATGTTCAAGGGAATTTGTCTGATAGTAAAAAGAGAACATGCACTAACCCAGTACTTAGGACATGAGACAAATGCAATGAACCTGGCAAGCAATCTGCATGCTGCTGGAGAGAGCTCAGAGACGAACTGGAAAACCGGAGCCAGCCGTGTGATGTGTGACTGGACCAGCATCAATTCAGGGACATATGGGAGTGTTGCCCAGAGAGCTGTGAAAGGAGTGTGGGAACAGGGAAAAAAAGTACACAAAAGGTGGCTTGTTCCTCATTCCAAAAAAAGGGGGAGGGTGGGATGTACAGCTAACTCAGTGCTCTCAACACGAGCCAGTGAGATGAGGCTAGGCTGGGACATTCTCAGGAATAGCTAAACATGGCCTACTTGTGCATCCAGGAGCATCTTAGACGTTTATGCTCCATTGTTCCATAGTGGTAAGGAAAAAGAAACACTTCATTCTATAATCACATACTGAAATTTAAAACATTAGGCCACATAGTTTATGTTAACTTTTGAGTCTCTTTGGATGCTATTCGGCTATTTAGGATGGAAAAGAACATTTCAAACCCACAGTGCATAATGAAGCATAACTCGAAGCCTTCCAAACACCGAACAAGAAAACCATTATAACATAATGGAAGTGTGCCCTTACCAGAATTGAGCCAGTAGGATGCCACTTGGAAGTTCAAACTGGAAAGAAATTTCTTCTTGCTTTCAAAAAAAAAATACAGTACTTCAGCTCCATGTTCTTTGCAGGGTAAAATGAACTTTAACTTGCAAAGTTGCATTTTTAAAAAATCATATAAGAATTTTTTATTTAAATGATTTTTTTTTATCTTTTCCAAAGCAGTAACTTGGAGACATGCTATACTAACACACAATTCTCCTCAGACTGGCAACCATTTTTTTCCATTCACCAGCCTCCTCTGAGTGCTGTTATGCTCCTCTGAGTGAGGAGTTACTCTCCTCTCCATGTCATCTACAGCCTGGAGAAGCACAGCCCTATTTGCTGTGAGATCTTACAAAGGCCTATAGCTGTGTTATTTATCCCTATGATTGAACTACTAAATAACATAGAATAGTTTGATTTTAAAGAAAACATGTTTACTAAATCTTATCTTTCAAAATCATGGAAAATTTACACCCTATTAATGTACTCTTATTTTCTATAGGATTGAATAATATTTTAACATTGCTAATTTAAACTTAACCAATTTCAGTCCAAGATCTTCAAGTAAGATGAACATCATCTCCAGAAGGAAATTTATCCTGTGCTTTTTGTATTATATCTTACCACAGGTACTACCCAGAACAATAACTTGAAACATCAGGTAAATGTTGGTAAAAGAGAGGTTGGAAGAAAATAACAAGTGGAATGAGAATTGGGAACCAGGCTACACAATAAAATTAGAGCTCCATCTTATAAGATTGGCCACATGGCCACCATGACCTGCTGTGTTCTATTAACCCAAAGTCCAAGGGAACGAATGTCACCTTGTGCTTCATTTCTTACAGTCTCTGTTAGCCAGAGGCAGAAGAAAAAGAACAAGGTACCATTGATTTCGATGAAATCTAACATTAACAATCAAAAAGCTCAAAGCTCACTGCCTGTATCCAGCCAAATCAGAACAGCTTCATCTTTCTATTCATTCCAAGGAGACTCTGGGGCTAAAAGCAATGGAGATAAGACCTGCAGTGTACAGAAGGGGAAGGTCGTGTCAAGATAAAAGAAACGCAAAAGTCAGTGACACTTCAGTTTTCTACATTTTATATCAGAGAATGCCGCAGAGAAACTGACAATTCCTAGAACTGCTCTCAAAACTACCTCACTTTAGAAATTATCTGCCAATCAACAAAATCTCTTTTGACAAGGTAATTGAATAATAGCTTAAGTAGCCTTTCTGCGGTGTAGTGTTGATCTCATCTGTGATGCTTTTGAGTATGTTGCCAGGCCCAGCGTCTTCCTCAGAGCCCTTCATCCAGGATGGGAGACTATTCTTTACAACACATAGTGGTAAAACAGTAGAAACAATAGTAGCACACTTTGAAACATCAAAGAGAAGAGTAAAGATTCAACACTCCCAAGAACACCATAAAGCATAGTGAATTGACTTTTTCATAGTATAAATTATTATGCCTAACTTATACTTTGAGTGAACACTAATATGTGTGGGTCATTTTCATTCATCACATTATCATGACTGACAGAAAATATTAGTTCCTTGTGAAGATCTACTTGACAGTTATATGACATGTATGGCTGAATTTAACACAAACAATCATGTCACCCAGAGAAAGAAAAGACTCTTGGGAGAAGATGAGATGCTCTGAAGCCAAAGCCCTTCTGTCATTTTCCCACCCTAGTCAGAATGTCTCTCAAGGATCTATTAATTTAAAAACCTTCACCCCAATGGAAACTTTGTCTTACCGTCTCAGATAATCAAACCCTTCCAGACTCCACTGAAGAAAACAATAAAACTTATTGGATGCTATTTCTTACTGCTTTATAACTACAGCTCTACAGGTCACACTTGTGTATGAGGAGAGTAGAGTTGTCTTCTTACCTTGCTGGTTTTCAATAGAAAAGCAGAAGGAAGGCTCATCTAATCATCCACAGGGTTTTAAAAGTACCATTGCAGAGACCATAAAAATAAAATGCTTCTGCCTGGTACACATCTGATAGAGGATCAATATCTAGAATATATAAAGATCTAAAAGAAAAAAAACAGAGTCAAGAGAAAATAAAATAATTTTAAAAGGGCGGGGGGGGGGGGGCTATGTACCTGGAGAGCTCACAAAAGAAGAAATAAATTGGCCAAGAAATATCTCAAAAAGTGCTCAGCATCCTTAAAAACTAAGGAAATGCAAAGGAAAACTACTTTGAAATTTGATCTGACCTCAGTGAGAATGGCTACGAGAAAGAAAGAAAACGACTGATGACAAATTCTGGACACTGTATGAGGTAGAGGACCCCCTCATTCAGTCTTCATTTACAAGCAAACTACTCTGGAAATAAAGAATTCTCAAAAATCTAAACCACAAAGAAACCAATCTCCTACACACCCGGCCCAGCTGTGCCCCTCCATGGCATATGCTCCCAGGACTCAGAATCTCCCACAGATGCTTGACCAGCGTGCTTCTTGCTGCTCTACTCACAACAGCTAGGAAATGGGAAAGGTCTAAATGCCCCTCTGCTGACTAATGGATCATGAGAATGGGACATATATAGATGATGGAATTTTATTCATCTGTAAGAAAAAACCAAAATCATGAAATTGTCAGGTCAATGGTAGGAACTAGAAATGATAATAGTGAGAGAGGTAAACTGAGACCCAGAAAGACAAAACAGCATGTGCTCTCTCTTAGTTTGTTTCTTAGTCACTAATTTTTAAATGTGAATATATAACTTGTAGTAATCACAGAAATCAGGAAAGTGGGAAAGGACTGAAGCAGGAGGGGTGGGGAAGAAGCTCTGGAGAGTTGGTGACAAAAGATACAGGTGGTATCCAGGGAGAAATGAGAAAAACCTGAAGGAGGATTTGACCCAGACAAATGGAAGGAGTCTAATACAGGTGGGGCAAGAGGAAAGAGGAATAAGTAAAAGACTAAAATAAAAAATTATTAACAAAATAAAATGCCATATCAACCAAATGCAATCAGTGGTCCTAGATTGAGTATGACATATTTAATATACTGTAGAGAATATTTTATGGGTATATGTAGACTCTGTTAAAAATGACTGTATACATATGAAATTCCTGGATTTTGAGAATGTTATGATAGAAATACAGGAAAATATTTTAACGTAATATGCCATTACTTGTTGAGAGTTCATTAAGTGGCAATGTCATTTACAGTTTACAGTTAAACAGTTTTGCTTATGATTTCTTTTGCAATATAGGGATTCCTTGAAGCCCATCATGATCCTGTAAAAGAATTTGGGATCTGAGGCCAAAAGTTAAAGAACATAGGCATAGGAAAGTGAATGCCATGCTTTAACTAAACTTTAAAGAAGGGTAGCCTCTGAGTAGTATTTTGAGCTTTCAGGCAGACAGAGAGTAAAACTGTGGAGGGGAAGAGACCTAGATAGAGTCATAATAGTCTATGAGATGGTTAAACTCTGCACTGAACTTTGATCACAGATAATCCAAATGACAGAGCCAGGGAAGAAGGGGCAAAGTTTGTTGACCATTATGTTCACAATAAAATGAGGATACCTTAGAGGGTCTCTAAACTTGTAGACTCTGACAATAAAGTGCATATGAAGTGAAGACTTGGAAAGTACAGCAATATTTGTCAACTGCAGAGATAGAGGAGGAGGGAGGAAGAAGGAATGGGAGGGGGGAAAGAGAGAAGGGGAAGGGAGGGATGGAGAGAGGGAAGGAGGGGGTGGGGTAGGAAAGGAAGGGGAAGGAAGGTAGGGGGAAGATGGGAGGAATGAGAAGATGGAGGAAGAGGGAAGGGGAAGGGAAGGAGAAAAGAGAGAGAGAGAGAGAGAGAGAGAGAGAGAGAGAGAGAGAGATCCTGACTTTTTTCTTATTACTGTAGACTCCAGCTCCAAACACTTGTTCTTTTATTCATAAAACTTTACCCACAGGTTTTATCAGCATATACCAGGAGGAATATTTCAGATATACTGCAGTGTGTTGTGTTTCACCCCATATCCTATTTTCTGCCTGCATCTTTACTTTGTGGAATGTCTTACCACTGTAACACCACTTAAAAATCATGTTAGGCATGGTGCTTAGCTATCTTACTTAAAGTCTACCTACCTTCAGATTACTCCAACTTCCCAGTGGAATTACTGTCTCACATCTCACAGCTGAGAAAACCAAGGAATAAAAAGCTGAGACAGTATGCCTACATCCACCCTAGCTATCATCAGGATACAAACCAAGCATGAACCCTTAGCCTCCAGCTGAACATCCTTTACTGTGCCACACCAGTCTTGGCATCCTCACCAAGTGCTTAGTGTCGCCCAGACAAGCATTCAGGAAAGATTAAGAGTCTTCTCCCTCCAGCCCTGATGGTTGAAATATTGCCCTTGGAGCACACAGAGCTCTGGAAGAAATGATGTCTTAGGAAGGTTGCCCTTTTGCAGGTTTGTCTGCTCTCATCTGCTTCTATTAATCATCTCCACATAGTCATATCTGCTATGCTTTTCTGCTCTTCCGACAAAGGGGAGTTAATCGATGCTAATTATAATTCTCTAATTAGTTTCTTAATGATATTTTAATAGAACTACACAACACCCTGGGCATACTTTCCAATACTTAGAAGTGTTTTTCCCCAAATAAATTCAAATCTACTGCCTGGCCTCATCTGTCCCTGCAGGAGATTTTTTAGTATTAATTGAGTCATCAAATCATATTTACCACAGCTTCCAGTCTTTTTAGATTTCATTAATGTGGTAACTCTTTTTAGCATACATTTCTTAGCCAAACCTGCACACCTGACAAGGTTCAAACCTTTAGCTTTGGATATTTAACATAACTTCTGTCACATTGCTATAGTTTGCTTCTATTAGTATTATTGACCTATCCATGCAGGGCCATTAGGTTGATCACTTTGTAGTCAGATTCTGGAGTTAATTTTATTAGAGATGTCTGGAGAATGCTCATCCCCCGCAGGTTTCTTTTGACGTTATCCTCACTAATGGCACCTGCTGAAGCAGGGGGTGAGGGTAATTTTCTTACCACAAGAACCCTTTCCTTGTGTACATCTGCATGGAACACAGGTGGATACTTCAGTCACTAGGAACCAACCATAGGCTTATATATGGCAGATCAAAGTGATGAAGGCGAAATAGGCTCATAAAGGAAGACAGTGTGAAGAATGGTGAACACAAGTAAAACAGAGAGACCATGCTGGCTACAATAAGAGAGAGAGGTGATGGCTCATTATTTTCCTACTTTCAAGTTTTAAAGCTTGGCTCCTTGTTCAGTCCCTGGATGTTTCATGAGTTTCCACTGTCCTTGCAGAACACGGAGTGGCTGTCATTTTGGAGGCTAGCATGCTAATGTGCCTGAGCAGTGACAGAATCAAACTGGTTTCCAGAATCTGAATCAGGCCACAACCACTTCAACTAATAGAAGGAAAGAGACATTTACGTGTAGGAATTCAAAGTGATGCCCACCCTGGCATTCACGGAATCAGCATGGATGCAAACGACTAAGCCTTGTAAGGGAGAAGCATATCTACCATATGAAGGGTTTTTACTAAGGGTTAGCCCCACAGGCTCAAAGTTCAAACTACACAAAAGTACTAAGCAATACGAACCATTCAGCATGCAACAAATACAGCAAGGAAGAGATGGCTACTAAAAACATAAAGGGAAGTCAGGTAGGAAGCTAAATAGTCGCCATTATCTTTAATGTAAGGGAACAACTACCAAGACTGGGAGAAGACAACTAGAATTATACAGTCAGGACTAAACCACAGGAGAGCGTAAGTAGCGAGATTTGAGAGCAGATGAGACAGGAAGTCACACAGGCCCGAAGTGTAAGCACGCATGACTCTTCTTAAGAAGAAATACCACGGTTGATTTGCGCTCTGTAGACAATAGGCTACTTGGTCTCTGACAAAGGAGTTGAGACAGGAGTAAATCTCAAGACAAAATTTGAAATTCAACCTCCATAGCCGGGCAGTGAAGGGCAATGGAAGATCTGGCAGGGGCTGCGGTCAGGAGTCAAGTGTGTGGTGGCAAGTTTCTAGGAGTCTGCGGGTAGTAAAAGCTATTTACCAACCAGAGGGAGAAAACTGGCTAAGGCAAGGCAAGCTTTCATGGTACCAGCTCTTTTCCAAGGTCAAACAGCAGCCAAAGCTTCTTGGGAGGAAGCAAAGGATGAGTAGGTAGGTCTCAAAGCATGGATGGAAATGAGTTTTCCTTTTGCTCTTTGACCAGATGCTGCCTGCTGTGCTTCGAGGCAGCTGGCTCCCTTTATCCTTCTTCAGAATAAGATTCATTCTCGTGTCACCTCCAAAATCGACTGCCCTGTCTTGTTCCCAGTCCTCTTGTATGACGATGAACATGCTACTTGCTGAGATGTTCCATCAATAGCAACTCCAGTACTGTGCTATGTTTCTAATTTCTAGGATGGAACTCCGCCCTTGTCTGGGCATTCTTCAGCAGACAAAAAAAAAAAAAAAAAAAAAAAAAAGGATATAGTAAGAAACTAAGATAATGCCTCTGTATCTGGTTCCTTTTCTTGTTGCTGTGACAAAAGTCCTTGACACAAGCTACTTACAGAAGAAAGGGTTTATTTTGGCTCTTAGTCTGTGAGCACCATCCACCATGGCAGGGAAGACACGGTGCTGGGATATAAGGCAGCTTGCTCTGTTGCACACCCCCCTAGGGAAAAAGAATAAGCAGTGCTTCTTCACCCACTTTCACACATGTTTTCAGGTCAAGCTCCTGTAATGAGGCCATGCCATCCACATCCAGGGTGGCTCCACCTTTTCAATTTAATCTCACTGGAAATGCCATCACAGACATGTTCAGAGCTCTTGTCCCCTAGGGGATTCTTAATTCCATCAAATTGATGAGGGAGGTTAAACAGTCTATGATGATTATCATGGACTTGTAAGTTAGCCTTCTGAGAGCTCAACTTTGGTTTTACATATATATATATATATATGGAATGCATGAAGGAAGACAGGGACAGCAACTCACTATATTGTCTCCAATTATATATCAGACTAGAAAGTAAGAGGAGCTGATGTTCCAGAGGAAGCAGTAGGATCTAGAGTGCTCTCTTGGTGTATAGGTGCAGATTTAATAGGCAGAATTTAGAAGCTTAAATCCACTGTCTTGCCTTGCGCTGTGAGGGATCAAGTGGACAGACCTGTTTCAGTCAATGTTCTTCATGCTAACGCGTATTCTGTTTCTGAACAACAAAACTCTGCAGCTTTCAGCAACAATGCTCATTTTCCCAGAAGTGATTTTGACCACCTCTCAGAGTTTTAATGCAAAATCATTCAGCTGCTTTGCAGACAGGCAGTTATTTATGGTACATTCTCTTCTATGTAAATTGTCCTAGTCTTTGAGACAGTCAAAGCAATTGGTACCTCAGGCTTTTCATGTTTTGTCATTTTTGATTAACATCAAGTTTTCCCATGAAAAGTCTGGCTCAGTCATCAATTTCCCTGACTGTATTGTATTCAGTCTTTCAGACTAGATTGTGTAAGTCCATGAAAAGAAAATAAATCTTGCAGTGTTTGGCAAAAAGAAAAGGTATGTCTTGATGATCTGTCTCCTTGCTTCCAATTATTCTCTCTCTCTCTCTCTCTCTCTCTCTCTCTCTCTCTCTCTCTCTCTCTCTCTCTCTCTCTCTCTCTCTCTCTCACACACACACACACACACACACACACACACACACACACACACACACACCATCTCTACCACCACCACAACTCCTACAGAAACATCCAATGTCTTTACTGTGCTTCCTCACTGTTAGTATCTGTCTTAGTTTGTGTCTCTATTGCTGTGAAGAGACACCATGACAACTCATATAAAGGACAACATTTAGTTGGGGCTGGATGCAGGTTCTGAGGTTCAGTCCATTATCATCATGTCAGAAAGCATGGCAGCATCCAGGCAGGCATGGAGCTAGAAAAAGAAGTGAAAGTTCTACATTTTGCTCTAAAAGCAAACAGAAGACTGACTTCCAGGCAGCTAAAAGGAGGAACTCAAAGCCCACCCCCACAGTGACACACTTTCTCCAACAAGGTGACACCTCCTAATAATGCCAGCTCCAGGGCAGAGCATATTCAAATCACCACAGAATCCCACCTTCCACCTGTGCTGGTAAAGATTGGTTCTCAAGGAAATGTTTCTGAGTTGTGGCCTTACTGTTGTCTTATGAAAATAAGGAAATTTACTGCAGGGAAGAGGAGGAGATGGACAATGGAATGAATTCATGTCCACTGTGAACAACTCCTTTATCAAAGTCTTTATCCAGTCTGTTACACAGTTACCACCCACATCAGAACAAGTGACTTCTTGCCTGTCCAAGCCATCTTTTCTGTTTGGATTATTTTTTCATATTATTTAAATGTATTTGACTGTCACACAAGCAATACAAACTATACATAAAATGGGGTACCAAATAATGTTGGTCTATAAACACATTATATAATACTTAAATTAGGTTCAGCATATGTCTCCTTTAACACTTATGGTAAAAATGAGGAGAATTTTCAAAACCCTTTTGTCCAGCTTTTTAAAATTCACAGTACAATATCATCAGCCCCAATCTCACTATAGGGCAACCACACACCAGGACCTCTTGCTCCTGCCTGACTATAACTGTATACTGAGAAATTCTCCCTCGTTCTGTTCCCTTTATTGCTCCAGCCTTTGGTAAACACTATGCTAGCCTCAACGTCCATAAAATAACACTTTTAGATTCCACAGATATGTGAAATAATGCAATACTCTGTGTGTGTGTGTGTGTGTGTGTATGTGCGTTTTAACAAAATCTCAATTATTCAATTTTACCAATGAAGAACCAGGATCCAGATGCTGGGGTAAAAACATACTAGCTCAGAGAGGCAGATAAATACCAAGCTGACCTTCCTCGACAGCTGAGAGTCCTACACAGAAGTTTTCCTTCTCCATGATGTCTCAAAAAGCCATCAAACTAAATGTCCCTCCATTCTACTTCCTATGCATCTCTCTATCCATCCTCCTTTCTCTCACTCAATAGATTTTTCCAGTGTTCACTCCCAGATAAGTAGTTGATTGCTCTGTTTCTTGATCTACAACAGCTTACTTTATTTAATCTTCTTTACACAAATAGAAAGCTCTGAGATTAAAGTTGTGTGCTAGGGCTGAGCCACACCACAACAAGAAAACAGTTTTTCCAGTAAATAATACAATGTTAGGATTTGTAGTGTGATCAAATATCTTTCAACTACTTTGTCTTTTTGTACCTGTTTTACTTTATTTAGAATGAAGCTCTCCGGTGTTCATAATAATACATATTGTCATTTAATTATTACATATTTAATTTTGTATGATTGAGTAATATTACCAAAATGTGGTAGAATCATAATTACTATATTTTCTTTATTCATTTATCAGCTTCTCATTTTTTGACTATTGTAAATAGTGCTGCATTGAACATGGGAGTGTAGTTGTCTCTCTCTCTCTCTCTTTTTTGGGTTTTTTTTTTTTTTGAGACAGGGTTTCTCTGTATAGCCCTAGCTGTCCTGGAACTCACTCTGTAGACCAGGGTGGCCTCGAACTCAGAAATCTGCCTGCTTCTGCCTCCCAAGTGCTGGGATTAAAGGCGTGCACCACCACAGCCCAGCTGTTGTCTCTTTGCTATACAGATTTTATTTTGTTCAGATCCTTCAAGCTAATTTTGGGCAGTCTGACTCAGCTGTCCCATTTTAAGAGAGGAGTTTTGCAGCTACTAAATTCCATAGGCAGTTTCGATCCCCTTAGATAACACATCCGCAAACATTTGCACTTTATGAGGTGGAAGAATTAAGTTTCCATATCACAAGCATATTATGATCAAATTAATTCCAATTAGTTCAGATGTGAGCAGGATCTTGAATATAAAAGACTGCCTCAAGCACCAGGGGAAAGGGTTCTGAAATGAAAATACACTGAGTTACAAACAAGGTTTTAATGTGCTACCACTGCATTCTTATTTAACAACTTCATTGGAGGGTGATCAGCAAGAATAAAATCTAAATTATGAAGCTCATAGACAATGAGGTAAATGTGAAAATGCTACTTTTTAAAGAATACTGAGAGAAATCCCAGGAAAGAAAGATCCAAAAACTAGAAATAAAACTAGATTGGACAAGATGTTATATAAACATCTGACTTGGAAAGAAAGCAAAGTTTCAGTGCAATCATGGTCAGAATCAAAGATAAATTTGCACAAAAAAGTAGGTCCCTCATCCTCTAAGCTCTAGTGTCCTGTAGTGGAAGGCGTCCATTCTTTACAATTTGAGTCAAAGAGCTACCTCATTTATGAAAATGTGAGACTTACACCCTTTCTGGATGCACCTATGCCTCCCAGCCACCAGTCTCAAGCAAGGTCCCTAAGAATCAGTTTTATCCAACCTTGGGAGAAGTCAGGGAAAGCTCCGACTCTGAACTTAGAATGTATCTTTAAAACAAAAAATGGGTTTGGGCTCTTGTGCTTTTTGGAGACCTGACCCTATGGGTATGTTTTACTTGCTTGGATTATCCTGTTAGCATGACCAAAATTTTGGAAAAAAAAAATAGAGAAAAGTTTTGGCAGTGTTGCTCAGTACTAAAGTGAATGCTTGACATGTAAGATGCCCTGGGCCAAATCATCAACAGTGAAGATGGAGGTGGAAATGAGATTAGAAGGAGAGAGAGGAGGAAGAGGAGAATATGATAATTGAGACTACAATGTTTCATTCCAAAAGAAAAATAAGAATAATTGTTTCCCCCCTAGAAATTCCCCAGAAGCAATTATTTGCCTTGCCTGCAGATGAGCTCCAGGGCTCTCCTTTGGCCTCTTAGTAATTGTGCATCAATAGTAATGACTGCCCATACTCCATGCAGAACTTTGTGTCTAAAATTATTGCCCAAGCCTGTATCCACCTGATATTTGCTTTTCAATGAAAATAATAGAGCATCTGCAGAAAAAAACAAGGATGACAGGCAAGATGTTTGATCCTGGAGTCCTGTCCTTCATTGGGGAACTTGGCAACTTAGGAGGCATCACAAAACTCTTTTCCAGAAGATGCACCACCCAGGTGACATGGCTACTGGAGAAGGAGTTAGGATGGTGCTGTTGATGAACCCCCCATACAGCTCTGACTTTAGGATCTACTATCCTGGAATATTAATGTTCTCCTAGCTTAACATGGGCCAACCTCATCTCCTATTTATTCTCAATTATTGAAGATACATATATCAATAGGTGAAGAAGTTTTTTTTTTTTCATATGGTATGTTTCCAGACTACCTACATAATTTGCCCACATTATCTGAGAAATTCCTTTCTTGGTCACTATTCTATTCTATAACACTAAACAATATAATTACAATTTCTAAGAATCCTACCCTCTCCAAGTATACATACAGGTGATTTCATTTCTTGACTGGCTATAAATAAGCTTATGTTCAACTCATTTCTCTTTATCTCAAAGGAAAATCAATTTTGAGATTGTGTAGATTTAACACATTAATGGATGTCAAACTCTAAGCCACCAATAAATTATTTGTGTTACATTAAAAAGGAAATCAAAGTGTTTCTCCTTGGTGTCATTTACCCAAGAGCAAATCTAGATTTGAATTCTCTGTTTCACTCACCCTTCTACATCTTCTGTTCTGTCTGTCATTTATAGCAGTCTGAGTCTGTACCTGCCTAGAGGCTAAACTATGAATCTATCCCCAAGTCTGTGAATGTTTCACTGTGTGTCTGTCTCTAACAAAGAGCTGTGTTTTCCCTGTTATTGAACAACATAGAAATCATCACATTGGAAAGGAACAGGCAATACTTTCCAGAAATCATTAACAGCTTTTTAAGTCACTGACTCTATCTGATCTCAACTGACTCATATAACAAACAGTACTACAACCTCTTGTTTATCAAGCAATATCCAAATGTTGTGTTCAGCATTTATGGTGGCTATTCATCTTGTAAGATTGCTTTCAGCTGCTATTTTTGTTGTTTCCAGCAAATAAATATCAGAAGACACTTGCATTATTCTGCAGAAGGCAATGGAACAGTACATAACTTAGGAGTATGACTATGCTTTAGCTTAAGTTGTAAAAGCTGGTTCCATGGGCCATCCAATGCCAGTAAGATGGCAGCCTTGCTCTTTAGTGACTCAGTGGTGTATTAGTAACTCAGCTGTGAGGTCCAGCAAAAGTTCCAGTCTCTTAGTAATTAAGAAATATAATATGTGGCTACACATGACCACTTAGGTGAACTAAATATCACCATGCAGTTGTTCATCTGTATCATTTTTATGTCATTTTTATTTTAGAAAGTCTATCTGGACTGAAGATACTCAGAAACCCTACCTTACACTTAGGATTTATGTCTTATCTTCATGTTCATTATTCTGTCTTTCTAGTAATCCAACTCTTATGCTTCTCTAGGTCCATTCTATCAATTGGCCTTCTCTTAGCCATCAACAAGAAACATATCCTAATAATTACTAACACCTTTCTAATCTCCTCATTGAGTCCTGGAGCAGAGACTGGGATGTAGAGTGTTGGGAGAATGCATCCCTGGCATGAATTTTCCTAGAGAGGTATGAACAATATCTATTCACCCCAGAAAGTACACTAGCGAGCAGCAGAACAAAGAAACAATTCCATCCAACTCTAGCTTAAAGGATTGATGAGATTATTGGGGTTACTTATAGAAACAAGAATGTGGGCTTTCATATAGGAGTATAAGTAATTCAAAATTACCTGCATCCACAAAACAAAAGTACAAAGGACCATCTTAGTAAGCATAGATAATGATTCTCAGAAGTTGTATCAGTTAATTTCCACCCCTCAAGGTCACTTGAGGGTAACTCAAGGTCACTCAGGGACAAAGGATTTAGTAGAAAAGATGAATGGTTGGAACCTTAGGTAAGATTGATTACCCACTCCACTCTCATTTACAGGAACTGCTAATAGTATGGTACAATTATGATAGACCCAACTGTTGCCTGTCTTTTCTGGTGCTCATCTATTTTATTTTTACTTTTTTTCATAAAATAGTTTTATTATTGCTTGACACTTTCATAATTTAAATGGTTAATTTGAACTATATTCATCCATGGCCCCCTCTCTCATCTTCCACATTCCACATTGCACCCTTTCACCCCCAAAAGTCCACATCCTACTTCTACCGGTTTCGCTGCCATGACGACAGTACCAAGGCATTCTGTGGGTCACAAAAGTAACGTGCTCCATGGTGTGGATGGTCATTGTATCAGTTATTTTCTGTCACAGTAATAAAATACTATGACCAACACTGGCTTGTGGAAGGGGGGTTTATTTTGGATGGTGATTTATAATAGAACAGAAGCATGTGGGTGAAGGAGGATGCTAAGACATCACTTCTTTATTCAATGCAGGAAGCAGAAAAAGCAGACTGGGGGAGTGGCAAATGTTTCTTCATCAAGGTTGTTACCTGCTATAGTCTCTGTAATTCTCCAAACAGCTCCACCAACTTGGGGACCAGTGTTCAAATGTGTGACCTTACAGGGGAAACTCCATGTTCAAATGACCCCAGTCAAGTTAGGCCTAAAGCAAATAATTTGGCTACAACACTTTACCCCCTTCCCTTGCTCTTAAATTCTGCCTTCTCTTCTGCATAATGTTCCTTTTACCTCAGAGGAGTGATATGTGTGCGATTCTTTCTGAAGATTTGATAACAGCAATAGTCCCTTATTTTTAGTAGTTTTACCAATGATGTATGTCTATTCACTAGAAAAGAAAGTTTCTTTGAACAAAGGAAGACATCAGTAGTAATATATAGACATAAACACAACTTTAGAAAGCATTGTCTGGAATATTACATTTACTTAATAAAACAATGGTAGTAGATCCTGCCTAGGGTCTCTCACTTCCTAGCCACGTTTTCTGTCAGATTGCAGTATAAATACTATTTCCCTGTGCTATCTATCTGTCTGTCTATCTATCTATCTATCTATCTATCTATCTATCTATCTATCTATCTATCATCTATCTAGTTTATTGGCCACTGTTACACCAACAAGGTATATCTTGCCTGGTTTGCTCATAGATAACCATTTGGAACAAATCTTCAGTACTGTACATAGTATCTTCCCATACTATGAATATTAGCTAACATGAGGGGAAAATGGATGGTGGAATCTCAGGGACTGGTCTTGTGACCCTCCCTCATTTGCTTCTATGAGAGAACATTAATAGTGCTGTTAGCATTACCATTAACCTATGTATTGCTGTGCTGATTCACTGCCTGATTACTAGGTCACTAGGTAAAAGTATTTTGTTAAAAGTATATCTCTGCCATGTGATAATAGCAGTTGTTAGGCCAGTAGGAAGTCATTTCACTGTTACACCCATTCTAAATGTCAGACACCACACAGTATATTGGAAGACCCAGAAATGTGTGAGTATGATATCTAACATAAAGTTAGCTGTTCTCTGTTAGAAAAGAATAATGGAAAAAAAAAACTTCAGTCTTCTTCCAAGGTAGAGAAAGAGTGCATTTGCAGTCACCAATCTTTAAGTTCACATTTCAGTGAAACGGTAAGTGTATAAGGACAAATGGGAAAAGTTTTGCAACTCAAAATCTATTGGAGAGAAGTGAACAGAAGCAAAGAGAGTCAAAATGTTCTGCCTCAAAGTATAAGAAATAATGTAGTTATGCCACATAGGTGGGACCTTGCTCTAAGGCACCCAGAAAAATAAAATCAGATCCTTTTAAATAGTCTCACATCTACTTTCCTTTCCAAACACAAACAGCAAGTTTCTAGTCAGGGAGAAGAAAGTCAGGCAATGAAACAATTACAGGGAATTCAGAGCAGTGCATTTGTCTGAGGCAGACAAACAACGTTTAAATGTCCTTGTGTTTAGCTGGGGCAGTGTGAACTCAAGCATGAAAAGAAAGACGGGTAAGTGTCCATCTCTGCAGTGACATGGGGAACACCTTATTTTGCTCAGGTACACACAATTTCTCATCCGCTGTTGTACTTGAGATGCTTAGAGCTAAAATAGCCACAACTCTCTCGTTTCTATCATTTTTGCCTTCCCTATCCTGGCAGTGAATAAAGCATATATTCAACACAGCTTTTTGCTTAGAGTTGCCGTGGTCAATAATGCCATCTCAAATGTATGATGGAGTTTGCTAAGCTATCTCCAGCCCCATTGCCAGGAACACAAGTAGATTTTATAACTGGTCCAATGGGCTAATATCACCGAGAAGAATATCAAAACACCCGTATATACAGAACAACCAGATGGCTGTGTCCCCATACCATCAGACACACAGCCTGAGCCAGAATCACAGGTCCATGTTGCTGACTATAACAACCTCAGTAGTTCTTACAGAGATCTCTGCCCAGGTGAGGCCAAGATTCTTGCCTGCAGGATAGGAAGTAATTTCAGGATGAGTCATGGTGAAGCAAAGTTTGAGTTCATTGAGAAACTCTTTAAATGTAGAATGAAGAACAACACTAATAGATAGACACTCAGAGAAAGGATTTTACATAACTACCATATGATGCTGGGCTTCTCAAGAGAGAGCCACACTCAGTGTGTTGACAATGCATTGTATAAGGCTTGGTGGATTCTGGAGTCACATCCTAGGGGATCTATAGGGTGATTTTTCTTTTAATTCTTCTTTCTTCAGTAAATGGGGTCTGTTTCCATGGGTTATAAGAGTCAAAGGAATCTTAGGCCAAGGGAGAGAAAACTTAAATTTTTACCATAAACAAAGTTTGTAGTCTTATATATGTGATTCCCAGAAACATGGCAGGTTCACATGGGAAAGGAGAAAGGCCATATGCTTTTAGGCCTTAGGGATGAGTAATGGCTACTTCAATGTCTGTGTTTAAAAGAGATCTCTATAAGAAGAATTTTGTCTCTATGTAGGCATTCTTCACATGAAAATAAAGAACATCTTGATCATGCTGGAATTCTTCACTCTTCACTGAGACTTCGAACAGATGTCATGATGAGGGGTTTCTTCCCATTCCCCACATTCCCTGTATTCTCCCCGTTCCACTCTGCCTCACTAAGAACCTTAACACACACACACACAAGGATTCACACTATCTCTGCTCCATCATTAGAGTGACCCATTTCAGTTACATACTGTGTCTCCCTCCAGCACACTGCCTGAGAGAGGTGACACTCTTCCTATTTCAAAGTAGTCTCTGAGTTTACTAATGTAAACACCTTAGCTGTCCCAGGCTAATACAGTTTTTGTGAAAACATATTCTCTTCTTTGACTCAGTTTCTCCACTTAGAAAGACTTCTTTTTGAATAATAGATTATGCAGTATTTCAAAATCTACTATTAAAACCCACAAAGAAAATCAATATGTTTCAATATGCATCATCTTGAATCTTCCTCTCAGCCTCCAGCTCCTCTAAAACTCATGATCTCTTCTGTGACTATTGTCACGGTTTTCTCTTCTTAATCAATATATTCCTATCTCAACACAGATTGTTTCCATGTCAACTAGATAGATGTAATAAGATGGATTTCAGGAGAGATATTCCTTTGTAAGGATGGCTATTTGCAGAGGGGGAAGCTGAAATAAGAGGTTCAACAGCAAACCACAGAACAGAGGAAAACCCTCACATTTATAGACATGATGTGAAGGTGTAAGGGGAGTCTCTGGTCATAGAGGGGAGACTATCTAAGCTTACAGGAGAAGGAAGTCTGGTCATAGGGGCCAAGGGCATCTGGTCTTACAGGAGGGAGGTGTTTGAGTTCAGCAGCTTAGGGAAAGTACTAGGAAGAAGATAGGGTACACCCAATTCTTTCTGCTGGGGCAGCCTCTGTGATCTATTATAAGTTGAATTTTCAAATTTCAATACAGCTCAGAATCAGCTTGAGTGTTTATCGAAACACAGATTCCTCAACTCCTGGTTCTGACAGAGTGGGTCTCAAGTGGAGCCCAAGCTCCTGCAATCTGATGAGTTTCCAGAAGCTGATGTTGTGATTCCAGAGGCAACACTAAGAAATACAATACCTAAAGATGAAGGTAGACTCCCCAGACCCTGCCTCACATTAAATCTTGAGACAAAAGTGAGCCATGAGTCCAGACATTTCTGCCCCCTCCAAATTCTTAGAAAATTACTGCTGATTTTATCTTTGAACCTTCACGTAAAAATTGGAAAAAACCCAAGTTAATCTATAAGCAACTACAGTACCCATTCCTGAATTCTGGTCCAAGAAACTAGGGGTATCGATTAATCATATAATACTAATAAAAAATAATCATCTCAAACATCTTTACCAAAGAGCCCCAAGTTTAATTTAAAATCCTCTTAACTCTCCTATTGTTAACAGAGATAAATAGGGAAGATAGCCTTTAAGTGAAGTTTGCTTTTTGAAACAGCCTTTCTCTTTGTAGCTCTGGCTGTCTTGGACCTCACACTTTAAATACCTACTTTGATTCAAGCACTATGACACGTGATCATAGCCAAAAGACTGGTGAATGACTGGTGAATGATTATGCCAAGAGTCAGGATAGACCCATAGAAAACTCATAACCTCTCTCTAAAGAACACTTTAGACTAATATAAAAAGGGCAACTATTTTTAAAAAGTAGATATAACCTCTAACATCAGTTTAAATATTAAGCTATATAAACTGTTTTAGTTTTAAGTCTGTTGATGTTCCCTAGAAACCACTAGCAGCTTATTCTTGCTTTTGATAAAGTTAGGAATCTACAGCTCTGAGACAATAATTGTCTTGGCCATTGTCACTTATCTGGCAAGTACTTGAGCCAAGATACAACAACCCACACCTTAAGATGCCAAAGCTTGTGTTGTTGGTCCAGCTCTGTCCTCAGTTCTCTCAGTGCTTATAGTGAACAAAGACTCAGCAGACATGAAAATGGGAGGGCTCCTGCCCAGCAGTCTGTGAGCCTGAAGAAGAAATCAAAGCCAGCAGTTATGAGACCTGGTAGAAAAAAGCTACCTTGGTCAGACAGCAAAGAACAACGCTGAAATGTTCTTCTCCAGAGAACCTTCAACCATGCATCTTAATAAAATCAGCGTATGAAGTCATCTCTTACAAGTTCCCAGCGTATGAAGTCATCTCTTACAAGTTCCCAGCGTATGAAGTCATCTCTTACAAGTTCCCAGCGTATGAAGTCATCTCTTACAAGTTCCCAGCGTATGAAGTCATCTCTTACAAGTTCCCAGCGTGTTGGTGCTAACATTCATGCAGCAACTGCACCATGTTTCTAAACTTTTCCAGTTTTATTATTTTCACCATAATGAGAAGAGAGCACATACTTTAAATCTACAAACACAGAAGGATTCCGTAATTGGGTTGTGCCCCTGTATGAGATAATGTGTATTTAATAGCATACGCCTCCTCTTTCCTAGCCTTTTGTTCTTTTTCTGTGAGAAGAGAAATTAATTCACCTGGTTCCCACTTAGGAATACACTATCTCATTCCCTGAAGAAGAAAACAAATGTTGGTCTCCAGGGACTCCACACTAGTCTGTGCTTTACCGAAAGGGGAGGCCTTCCTGGAACTCCTGTACACAATGTCCCTGATTCTTTCTTATGTACCAGGAACAACTAAAATGAATGTCCTTTCCAGGGCCAATGACTCCATAAGATTAGAAGATCCTTTCACAGTGGTCACCCAAAACCATCAAAAAGCATATATTTGCTTTCACAATTCTAGTAGTACCAAAATTACAGTTATTAAGTAGCAACAGTTTTACGATTGGGAGTCACCACAACATAAGGAACTGTATTAAAGGGTTGCAGCATTAGGAAGGATGAGAACCACTTGTTTAGGCAAATGCCTGTGACTTTTTAACTTGGGGTGGGTTTACAAATGAAGGACTTATTTTTTTCATGGATCTTTTTAATTTCAGTTGACTGGAGAGAGAGAGAGAGAGAGAGAGAGAGAGAGAGAGAGAGAGAGAGAGAGAGAGAGAGAGAGAGAGAGAGATTATACAAGCTCTAACCCAAAACAAAATCCAACTGTTAATAGTACTAGCCTGATACAGACACCAAAGGTGATTTCTTTCCTACAGAACATGAGATTTGTGCATTATTTATGTATGTGACTCGACTGTCTTGAGACACACAAGAAGAGGGCATCGGATCCCATTACAGATGGTTGTGAGCCACCATGTGGTTGCAGGAATTTTAACTCAGGACCTCTGAAAAAGCAGTCAGTGCTCTTAACCACTGAGCCATCCCTCCAGCCCCTTGACTTGTGCATTAAGTATGATTGCTCAGCACTTTCATTAGTCTAACCTCAGTAATCTCAATGCTTAGATGTGTAATTTGGTGTGTTTCCAGGATAGTAAAAGAAAAAAAAAAGTCATTTAACCTCCTGTTTGATTCAGTGTAATGTTCTTTAAGAGTTAGCCTGAATATAATCTCATATTAACTGCTCTTGGCAGTTTGCAATGGTGGTGATGTTTTATGTTTCAGGTGTTTCTGTGCCTGTTAACATAATAGCTTTTACTGCCTAGGTGTTCATCATAAAAATGAAAAAGGGCTGAGAGTGCACACAATTCAGTCTATTCTCCATCAGTGTCCACTGAGGTATGGGGTCACTGATAACAGCCCAGCTGGGGTCTGCTTTTAAAGAGATGTGTTCATGATTTTTCTACAGGTATTTATTTAATCAGTTGTTAAATGTGGGGCTGTGAAAGACAGCCTATTTTGGTTGAATGAGGCTTGCTTCACCAACCCAGTAGAAACTCTACAAGAGATAGAACAATGAGCCACATTCCCAGAGTCAGGTGCCTGATACTACAGAGCCCCCAACTCCATAATTCTGTGTCTAAGTCATGCAGACAATGCCCAAAACTTCTGGCATTCTGGCTAGACTCCACCCCCACAGTTACCTGACTATAGTCAGGTGTGCTCCTCCCCACAGTTACCTGGCAACAACAAGGTAGCCCAGCCCACTATAAAAGAAGCTGCTTGGCCCCTCCTCTCTCTGTTAAACTCTCACCTTTCTTACTCTCATCTCTAGCCCTCCTTCTCTCCCTCCCTTCCCCCCTTTTCCCCAAGTGGCCATGGCTAGTCTCCCTCTTTCTACCTTCTCTCTTTCTCTCTGCCTTTCTACAATAAAGCTCTAAAAGCATAGACTGTCTCTGCTCAACAAGGCCCACCATGCTTGAATGATGGGATAGGCTTTCCCATAAAGCGCCACACCTAATCTCCCACCAGAAGGCCTTCCTGCACTCCAGCCATGGACTAGACCAAGGACTCTCACCCACATGGGAACCACCTAGCGCCCCCTCTCTCCCTGCCCTCTCCTCTCTTTGGCCCCAGGGATGACTGAGTCACCCCTGGATCCCCCATTTTGTTCTCAGCTCTTCCGCAGTGTCCAGCAGCGTCTGGGATGCCTGAGACTGAGAACCTGTTATCTCTGGCCTCCGTGAGGCCCAGAGACCTCGGACTGCCCCTTGTCCACTTCCTGCCAAGCTGGCATTCCGTGGCTTCCCACAGCCAGATACCCTCCTGGGGCTGTGTGGAAAGCATGCAGCAGTCCTCCAGTGTCTGCCCACCCAGAGAACCTGATCTGGCTGGACATGGGTTTTCTCCCACTTCCTTCATTCCCCCACACCTGGCACCCAACAGTTAAATACCTTAAGCCTCCAGCTATTTCTTCCTCTTTTTTTAATTAGTTAATTTAAAATTAAATTTAAAATTTAAATTGATTTTTAATTACAATTGATTCCAGAGTGTTTTCCTTCTGTTGTCAATGGATGAACACACAAAGAGTTGGGCCCTTGACTTCCCAAAATATTTATGTACTTCAAAATGTGAGTTTGGGTTCTTGTAGAAATTTGGGGTATAGTATAAACAATTCTTTTCAGAATTGTCTAGCAGCTTTACCGAGGCAGACGCAATTCTGGAGTAGTTTATTGGCTGCCCTCTTATGTTTCTCCCCAAGGCGAGTTCTCAGCCCTCTAACTTGGGAGTCACCACTATAGTCATTTACTCTGCCTATGTTTTATTCATTGGTGACAACTCTCCCTGACAAGTCATCCTAACACATATGCCACTCAAGCATCAGTACTTGATCTCTGCATTTCAACGTGCTCTGCTGAGTGGGTCTAACCTGGCATCTCACACGCATGCAGCCACAACACAGCTGGAACTAGAGTCCACCAAGAGTCAGCTAGTCACATGATTGGGGTAGGGTGACAAGGCTTGGACATGACCTGAAAGATATGGATGTATCTAGAGTTTCCCTTGGTCTCTCCAAGAAAGCAGCTGTCACTGTAGAATAGCCAGAATTCCCACGTGGTAGTTCAAGAATTTAGAGATTTGTGTCCTGGAGGAGAATCAAGCAAAACTCAGAAGTCAGAAAGAGAATATTTTACATTTTGTTACAAGGATTATATATATACATACATACACACACATATATATATACATGTATATATATATATGTGTGTGTGTATATATGTATTTATGTGTATATATATGTATATATATATATGTGTGATATATATACATATATACACACACATGCTCTCATTGAGCAGGGATGGAACATAAAACCTAACTTCTCAGTTAGGGAGTGTTAGTATCATATCGGAAGAAGAGTGAGATTTTCCATCTTCAGAAAAACACAAACAATGATTCTTTTGAAGTTTGCAATCCAATCGTGTTTGTAGCAGAGTCAGTTGAATGGGTCTTCATGTATAACTGTTGTGTCCTCTCTGTCTGATACAAGGCTTCATCAGCATCTGTGCTCGGCAAGTATTTATGGTTTTGGTTCTGAAAGAAACTGGGTTACAGCTGGGCTCTTAGTCCTCTTCTAATGCACCACGTATGTGAGAAATGTTAACCTTCCATGTTTTGCTCAACCTATAATGTGAAGGCCACATAGCGTCCCTCACTGTGCCACCTATCTGATTACCTTAGGCGTTTATGGGCCACACAGTTAAAAGATGAACTCTTCAGTGATAGTAGAACTGTATGTATTCCCTCTGCTGCTGCTGCTGCTGCTGCTGCTGCTGCTGCTGCTGCTGCTGCTGCTGCTGCTACTGCTGCTTCTGCACCTGTGGAGCTTCAAGAATTCCCTCTCTGCCCCAGTGATGCTTGTCAAGGTTTGGACCTCTGTGGTAGGGGATTCTATTCCCTCTCTGCAGCTCCTGAACATGATGGGAAGAGGATGCTACTTTGGTCAAGTAGGTGATCCACTAGCACCACCATCAGTGCAATTTAAACAGTAAGCAATGTGGCCTTGAGTTTCCTACAGTATCCTGGGATTGGAATAAAAAGAAACTGGGCTGGTAAATGCAATCCTTCCTTCAAAGTCACTTATTGACAGACATCAGTCTGCCCTGCAATCAAGTTTCTCTTACTTTAGGAAGAATTTCCTTCCAATAATATCTTTGCTTTCCCATGTCAGTAGAAACTGCAATCCTGCCTTAAAACTTCTCCAGGTATGGCAAGACTCTCACTCTCTTGATAAGCTTCATTGTCAAGCCAATGCCAAATGATCTGGCATGGCTAGCTAGCATGATTCAATTGTCAGGATAAGAGAGTGCCTTGCTCAGTTAGCAATGTTGCCTTCCAACAGTGCAAGAGGAACAGAGATAATAAGAAATCTCAGTGTTAGTGGAAAGTATTAGAAAAGGATGGAATTTAATTTAAAATAATACAGTACAATTAGTGTTAATAAAGTCTGTGAGGTAAGCTAAATTTTAACAAACAATGTAGCAGCACTAATTCTTGTCTTGGGCTCTAGAGCACTTGGGAAGTCATTCTTGTATCATGAGAGCCGCTTTCTGTATTTTTTCAAATGCCTTATGAAAAACATTTGGAACAATAATTCACCAGTTCATTCATCCATTCATTTCATTGTGTGTGTGTGTGTGTGTGTGTATGTGTGTGTGTATGGGTCATGTGGATGTTCATGTATGTGTGTAAGGTGTATAGAGGCATGTGTATGTGGTATATGTACAGGTGTGAACACCTTGGTATGTACATGTGTGCACACAATGAGGCCAGAGAAAGGCACGGAGTGTCCTGTCCTATCACACTCTCTGCTTTATTCCCTTGATACAGGGTCTCTCACTGAAATGGATATTTCATGTTTCTAAGGGTATAAAATACAAATGTTCAGAAGGAAATCTGACAGGCACATCACAACTGTTTAACAAAACAATAGATATATCTTCCCCTCTGGGGTCTTTGGCACCCCCAGCCTTTGCTCAGTCTTTGCCGTATAAAACATGAGTTCCTTTCTATGGAGTGGGTCTTCAATCCAACTGGATAGCAGTCGATAGTACACATAACAGGCACGCTGTCATTTCAGCACTGAGCACATCTTACCTGGCATGTAGGACACAGGTCCATAGATGGAAAGGACTACTGTGAAAATTTTCCCTCATGGCCTACATGGTGCCCACTGGTACTTTCAGAGCCAGCTGGCTGAGAAGGCCTGCTCATCTCAATCCAGACCTGCTTTCCTCTTATCCTACAGCATGTGGTGTCTCTAGCAATATAGGCTCATCATTTAGTTCTGACATTCCACAAATAGCTATTAAAGTAGCTTTTATGATCTGTGGTGCTCCCGGGTGACCTACCTCTAGAACTAGAGTTTTCATTTGAGAATCAATGGCTTCTTGGAGTGTCTTTTCCCACATAGAGAGCGCCTCCATTCAAACTCCTTAACTGTTCTTTTTATTATTGTTTGGGATGCTTTATTGAAATCTTAAAGATAAGGGTTAACATTATATAATTAAACCTTTTTTTTTTCAACAGAAGCTAAGCAGGACCACTGAAGGCCTATATTTGTATGCTACAGATAAGTGCCAATGGTCTTGGGTTACTAAAACATAAACATGAGCAGTGCTATCCCAGAGGGAAAATATCTCATCAGTTGTATCAATGTTGGCTACAATAAGGGGAGAGATTATCTCACCTAGTCCTCCAGAATCCATAATATTCTCCTATGACCCTCCCAGTCAGCTCATCATAGCCTGTGCTACTGGCTTGGGCCATAGTATGTGTCCTCACTCCGGATGCCATGTCCTGATGTTGTGCTGTTTGGCTTACCTAAAGCTCAGGGGAAACAGTGCCAACAGCCTAGCTTGCTGTGTTGGACACTGGAGTCAGCTTCCAAACACTAGATTACAGCTTTCCCTACAGAGCAGCATTGCAGCACTGAAGCCTTGCCTTCCTGTACCCACATAATTAACTTCCTGCAGAGAAATGACTCTGTTTAAATAACTAAGATGTGCATGGAGGAAGTAAAGCTACGCCCATCCTCCTGTAGAAGGAAAACAACAAAGAATGAAAGCTACTAGGATCAACACCTCTCACTGCTTTCTATTATTTAGTTTCTATTAGTTAGTTAAAAATTTTAATAGCATGAAACTATAATTACACATCTCCTCACTCCCTTTTTTTCTCTAAACCTTCCCATACCCACTCCTCCTAACCCCTCTAATATCCCACACGCCCTTGCAAAGTAATGGCCTCCTTTTCCTTGATTATAGTTACATACGTTTGTGCACATGTATAAATATAGAAATACAACCTGCTGAGTCTCTCTGTTCAGTGCAGCTTGGGTGTACATGATTTCAGAGCTGGCCTCATTGTATTAGACAGCCAATCAGGGGGCTCATCCCCAAGGTGGGCTAGTGTCCCTTGCTGGCAGTCATTTGTTGCCTGTATTTCTTCTGTTTTATTATTGACTATAAGGCTTTTTTCATACAACATCCTCTGATTACAGTTCCCCTCCATCCACCCAACCCAATTCCTCCCCACCTCCTCTCCCATCCAGATCCACCCCCTTTCTGTCTCTATAAAACAGACAGGCATCTAAGAGATAATATTAGACTAAATAAAATATACTAAGATAAAACAAAACAAACAAATCAGAATAATACAAAACAAAACCCAGAAGGAAAAGAGTCCAATAAAAGGCACAAGAAACAGAGACACCCCTGTTTGCACACTGAGGAATCCCATTAAAAACATCAAACCAGAAGCCATAAAATATATGTAAGATGTGTAGGTTTTTTTTTAAGATACATAAATAAAAGTAAAATAACAAAACAACCCTGACATGCCAGTATGAGACAAGGATCTTCAAAAGATGCCATTGAGTTCAGTGTCTTTTCTGCTGCTGGGATTCCAACCTAGCCTTAAAGTTAGTGTGTTTCCCCAGTTAGGTCTAGGCTCCATATAGTCCCTGTGCATGCCTTCTCAGTCTCTGTGAATTCCTATGCGCATTAATAGTCCTGCCCTGTTGACTCCGGCCATAGCTCTCTGAATATGTCTGACCTTCCCTGCCTGTAGTTCATTATTTAGGGTTGTACCCATTCATATTATCATGATTACTGTCATTGTTCAGGTTAAGCAGCCATATCATTGAGGTATCATGACTGTAGCTTCCCTGTCTTTCCTAGGAGATGCAACCTCACATCAGATGTCTCTGATTCTTATAATCTTTTTGTCGCCTCTTCTACAACGTTTCCTGAGACTCGTGTGCACTCGTTGCATTGTAGATATATCCACTGGGACTGGGACCATGGGCCAGTGATCTCTGCATTATGGCTACATTTAACTGCTTTAAAACCATGACTATGGTCTTCTGCAATAATCCCTTTTTGTAGTAAGGAAAAGCTTCTTTAATGAGGGATGGTAGCTACATTTATCTGTGGGCATAAGGATAAGTTTTAGAATGTAGTTAGAAATTATGCTGGTCTAGCTAAGTGGAGGTAGTAGGTTTTCTTCTAAAGATCCACGACTTCACTAGCCCTGGACAGTTAGCTAGATTCCTAGAAGAGGGCATGATTTCCTCCTACTTAGTGGTTCTTAAGTACAATTTTCAGCTGTTGGTTACTGATAAGGTATGATTGTCACTATTATACCTTTAGAACTAGATGATTCTTATTTTATCATCATCATCATCATTCCATTCGTTTACATCTCAAATGATATCCCACTTCCCAGTTACCCCTCCACCAAAACCCCATCCCACATCCTCCCTCCCCCTCCCTTTTGCCTGTATGAGGGGGTTCCCCCACCCACCCACCCTCTCCTGCCCCAGCACTCCAACATCCTCCTATGCTGGAGTATTAAACCTCCCGGGACCAAGGGCCTTCCCTCCCATTGCTGTCAGGCAAGGCCATCCTCTGCTACATATGTATCTGGAGCCAAGGATCCTTCCCTGTACACTCCTTGGTTAGTGTTCTAGTCTCTGGGAGAACTGGGTGGTCAGGCCAGTCTACGTTGTTCTCCCAATGGGGTTGCAATCCCACTCTACTCCTCCAGTCCTTCTGTCAGCTCCTCCAGCAGGTTCTCTGAGCTCAGTCTGATGGTTGGCTCCATGCATTCACATCTGCATTGGTCAGTTCCTAGACAGATCTCCCAAGGAACTGCCACACCAGATTCCCGTCAGCAAGTGCCTCTTGACCATGGCAACAGTGTCAGGTTTGGTGTCTGTAGACATGGTGGATCCCCAGGTGGGCAGTCCACAGATGGCCCTTCCTTCAGGCTCTATTCCATTTTTTGTCCCTGTTAATATTTAAGATCTCCATTATTGACAGTATTGAAGAGTTTCTTTTTATTTCCTTTTCCCCTATTAAATCATTCAAATTCTTCACAGAATTAAATGAAAAATAAATTGCATCTACATTGTGGAAGTTCATTTTAAAGACACTAAGAATGTGGAAGGATTTGGGGAAGAAATTATTTTCCTCTATTTTGTGAATTTTTACTAATATGTTAAGAAAAGGATTGTAAGAAGTCTCAACCTGCATGCCTTATCATTTGTCAACATCACGGAATATGTTGAAGGTGTATTGCTGCCCACTTGTACGAGATACTGGAGATCTCATTCAGAGAACTGTAATAAATTAACAAAGTACAAAAAAACTTTGAGAAGGGGTTTTAGACATAATTCTTTGAGATAGTAAGTGAAAACGTAGCCAAGAACTACCAGAGCCTTGATCTTCTTACACATACAACCTTATAATATAGGATCTGCAGCTGCTGAAGCACACCACTAATATTACTACTGCTTGCTAATAGAATAGATCATGTGTTAAGACCTTCACCTGTCTTGTGGGAAAAAAAAACTCTAACACTCTCACCAATAATTACCATTGCACTTCATCTGATAATAGGAAGAGGTTAAAGTAGTTTACCTCAGAAATGCAACTTGTGAATGTCACAACCATAATTTTAGCAAGTCCTCACAGTACTGATAGACAGATTCCCTACCAGATTACATAATATTATTCCTGTCTCTCCAGTGGTGTCCTCAAATCCAAGCATTTACTCAAAGCAACATGAGATTTATTTACCGACCACAATATATTTTCCTCTTCTGAAGAACCTCAAAAGACAAAGATGATAGTCTGGATGTCTCAAGCAATCCAGAGAGTTTAGTGTATATAAATCAGAAAGTTATTAAGAATCCCTTGATAATTAAAAAAAGATATGTTCATTTCCTGCACTATTATCCACAACATACTCATAAAAGGCACAACATATCCATCTGACTTGACTGAAAGCTAAGTGAGAAGACACTAAGGCTGACTCCATGCCCAGCACGATAATGGGGCATTTTTAGTATTAACAGGCTGATGGGGACAGAAGATAATAGGTGATCCCCATGAATTAGATGCAAAATCCATGATAGAGTTACTAATGACTCCAAGTAGAATTGGAAGAAGACATTTCAGTTTCCCTGAGGCTACTAAGAAAAACTCAGTTAAGAAACAGCACCAACGGGTAATGCAGAGCTGAACCCACCAATCCTGGAAGAGTCTCTGTAGCCCCCTGCTTCCGGTGCAATACACTGTCAGTGTTTCTTGCAGCCTCTGTGGAGTATTCTAACAAGATTTTGACTTCTGTTAATTATTGTCTTATCCATGAGAAAAAAATATTTGCTCCTGACAAGTTGGAGCCTCTGCAATAAAATGTCATCAGCTACTCTAAGCCACAATGATAATTTGAAGATTATCGTCTAGAAGGGTTCTGCAGTGAAGTCTCACAGTCCTTTGCCAAACAAGAATCTGCCCATCAACTAGAATGTGCAACTGTTACCTAAGGCTCTTGTAACCCTTGGTAACCATGGGAGAGTCTCATTTCTCCTCTTTTGGTTTCCTGCTCTAGAAAGGAAGAGTTCTAGGAAACAAAGCTTGGGAGACCTGAGATTCTCACACTGGTCTGTGCAACTCTGTGTGGACATCAAACTTGTTTTTGTTTGTTACCATATAGTAACATCATGTTATACCTCACGGAACAGTAAGTCCAGGGGATGTGAGAGAAAGATGATGAAGACTGTAGAGGAGAAACAGGGATGAGAAAAGAAGAAAGATGAGGAGGAGGAGAGAGAAGATTTCAGATGCAATGGACTTTTAAGATATTCAGCAGAAAAATGAATGTTGGGGCTGGAAAGATGGCTCAGCAGTTAAAACCATATACTGCTCTTACAGACCACCTGAGTTCAATTTCTGGCACTCATGTTGGATAGTATTCAACTGACTATAACATCAAGTCTGAGAGGATCAAATGCCTCTACCCACACACAATACACATGCATGTACATGTCCATCAAACAAAGTGAGTACCATCAAACATAGCAAGCATAATGAGAAAGAAACCAAGCAGACATAATAAACACAGCGCTAGTGTTTCTTCACTTGATGTGGTTGGGTGAGATATGGAATGATGTAGAGTGGGGTGAAGGATAAAGGCAGGAATAAATAAAACCAGAACAAACCCAGAAGAATCCATAGAGCTTCCTTCCCATAAGAGGAATTGTGCTCCCCTAAATATGCAACATGGTACCTGTTTTTGTTTAGTTGACATTGTGTTTCATCTGTTTTAACGAAATAACTACTGATTTAGAGTTTTCCTGCCACCCTCCCATCCCTGACTCTTGACAGGGTCAACTAAGAGTGTGTGGCTGAGGGACATTGAGCACCTTTATAGAAAGGGGAAGGATGAAACTTGCCTAGGCATAAAGTGCTGCAAAACAGCATGTCCTTTGCTGTCCTTTGTGCTTCAAGCTTCCGGGCCCCAAGTAAATGGAACAAGTGATTTGCATAGAGAGGTGGGAGAGATGTGGGATGCTGTCACCTTTTCTTTCCAAAGTGTTCATAAAGGTGAAGGAAGAATTCTCCCTCAAAAAAAGAACAGGAAGAGGAAGGAGGAGGAGGAAATATATAATATTTTAAAATTACAATAAATTCATTGGAGGAGATCCCATTATCTGGGAGCTCATGGGGCTGGGTAAGGAAAACATTTCCTATGGAGTTCTATGTATAGCACTAATTATCAGTGTTGATGCTGCACACATTAACATCATTAAAATCAGCAGGAGGGAGACTTTCTGAAGAGCCTCATGAGGAGGCGAGATTAGTGCAAATATTTTACTTTCCACTGAGATTAGTGTAAAAATGCAGAATTAGTCTAGGCCAGAATAAGATTTCTGCTAAGAACAGATAAACAAAATAAGCAGCATTTATAAGGCCAAGGCAGAGACCTCACAGCCAAAAAGACAGGTATCTGTGGGGTGTTTTTCTCCATGGTGTTGATGCCTATGAAAATGGAACCCTCCATTCTTTACCAAGCCAGTATTCAATGTTTGGATAGAGACTCAGTCAGTGAGAAGCTCACACCTTAATTTAAAGTTCAGCATTATAGGGTCTCCTTATCATTCCTGGGCGTCTTACTTGCAGGAAAGCAACCTGTGGAGAGCACTATGGAATAGACTGGACTAGGTTTCAGTGACCGTGTGTATGTGTGTGAGCACACATGCACTGGCATGCACATGCATGCGTGCACACACACAGACACACACACGCACACACATATACATTTTTTAAAGTAAGAAAACCCTCTTCTTTGAAAACAGAGGACACATGTAACCCATGCTTTCCAATCGGCTTGAGACCTAGGAGAGTTCAAAGTTGACATATGGCTTCTTGGAAGTGGAACATGGTCTGCTTCCTTAAATACACCTCTCCCTTAAATGTTGTCTCTGTCCTGTGTCATGCCGGAGTGATTGATCTTAGTTCACTTACCCTTTTTTGTTTTTGAGACTACAATTTAATCGAAACATTTCTCCCTTCCCTTTCCTCTTTCCAAATCCTCTTATATACCCCTCCCTGCTTTCTTTTCCATTCATGCTCTGTCTCTGTCTCTGTCTCTGTCTCTGTCTCTGTCTCTGTCTCTGTCTCTCCCTCTCTTTCTCTCTCTCCCTTCCCCCCTCTCCCTGTTATTGCATATATATATATAGATAGATACATATATATGCATATGTATATATATATATATATGTAACATATATATTTTATAAATGCTACCTGTTCAATCAATATAACGCTCCCCGTATGTATGTTTTCAAGGCAGACCTTTATTACTGCATAGACTCTTGGCAAGCTTATGAGTTAGGAACTCTTGGTTTCCCCACTTTTTAAATTTACCTTAGTGAGACAGAACTTTGTATCTGATCCATGTGACAGCAAACGCAGCTCTTTGTAGCATATTTATGTTAAGTAGTAAAGGGGGAAGGGACAAAATGAGGCCCATAGTATAACAACACTGTGTGCAACAATACCTAGTGCAATAATAACAGTAAGAACAAGAAGGGGACAGAAGATAATAGGTGATCCCCTATTAAAATAAAAATAGAGGATAGTATTCTAAGACACAGAGAACTTGCTAGTTACTGTTATTGCTAAATTATTTTTCCTAAGCCCTGTGATAAGAAATTGATAGGAGTCTGGAGAATGAATGATGTTTCTGTGGAGGTTCTCAACACACACACACACACACAATCACACACACAATCACACACACAATCACACACACACTGACACACATACACACCACACACACTCACACACACACACACTCACACACACCACATACACACTCACACACACTACATATACTCACACACCACACACACACCACACACACACTCATACAAATGCACACTCACACACCACATACACATACTCACATTTACACACACCACACACACACAAACACACACACCACACATACACACAAACATACACACTCCATACACACACACATTCACACACATACACTCATACACACACTACACACACACACAAACACACTCATACACACTCACACAAACACACACATTCATACACCACACACACTCACACAAACACATATACACTCACACAAACACACTCATTCACACACACCACATACACTCACACACACACACAATCTCTCACACATACACACACACACACACACACTACAAAGCTCATATTTTGACATAAGTCGAATGTTTTAGTGTAAGTATCTGCATCTGTCTCAGTCAGCTGCTCATAGGGCCTCTCAGAGAACAGCCAGCCAGGCTCCTGTCTGTCTGTAAGCACATCATAGCACAGTAGTGTCAGGTCAGGCTTTGGTGTCCCATGAGATGGATTCCAAGTTGGACTGGTCATTGGACCACCTTTCCTTTAGATTCTTCTCCATTTTTGCCCTGCAGTTCCTTTAAACGGGAACAATTCTGGGTCAGGATTTTGACTATGGGTTAGTAACCCTGTCCCTCCACTTGAGGCCCTGTCTATATACTGGAGGTAGACTCTTCAAGTTCCCTTTCCCCAATGTTGGGGATTTTGGCTAAGGTCACTCCCAATGAGTCCTGAGACTGTCTCACTTCCTGGATCTCTGGTACTCTCTAGAGGGTCTCCCTACCTCCCACTCCCTGAGGATGCTTATTTCCATTTATTCTCTTGGCCCTCTGGGCTTCTCGCCTATTTCCACACCCCTATTCTGATCCTGTTCTCCTTTTCCTCTCCCTCTCCTCTCTTCCACCCAGGTCCCTCCCTCCTTCTGCTCCCCTCCCCCATGATTATTTCCTTCCCCCTTCTAAGTGAGGTTGAAACCTCCTCATTTGGGCATTTCTGCTTGCTACACTCCTTACAGACTTTAGGTTATACCCTGGGGTATTCTGTACTTTTTGGCTAATATGTACTCATTAGTGGATCTATGCTATCCTGTGTTCTCAATTCTCATTTCTTGTTATTACTGTTATTATCTTTTGGATGTGAGTTACCTCACTCAAGAAGAAAAACAGTGGCAAATCTTTATCAACACCAACTAATATTAGAAATATGAAAGGAGAAATTATAGTGGATGTTACAGAAATCAGAAAGCACACAAAGCCTTCTACTAATGTCCACAGATTGCACCTTCTAGCAGAAATGAATGAGTCAGCAGAAGCATTGCCTATGAACAATGAGTCATGAAGAAAAACGAGTCTGAACAGACTGACAAGCACTAATGATATTTAATTACTAATAACAACTCCCCATACAAAACCAAGAATCAGGTGCCTTTGTTGAAAGGCTCCACCAAACATAATGAACAGTCAATCCCGTTCAGATTCTTCCAGAAATAAAGAAGGAACATCTGCAGATGTACTATGAAGCCAACACTGCTCTCATACCCAAACCAAAGCCATTACCAGAAAGAAATTAAAGGCCAGCATTCCTGTTAAAAAAAAAAAAACTGGAAAAAATCTTCAATAAAATGCCAGCCTTTATATCATAATATATGGTATTAGCCCTGAAGTGCTATTGAGAAAAAAAGCAAGTAATGAGAAAAAAAATGTATCAACAAATAAAACATAAAGTGCAAAAATCCTGCAAATCAATGCAGAAAAGCATTTGATGTACTACAATAGCCCTCTATAATAAAAACTCTCAGCAAGTTAGGAACAAAAGCACACACACACACACACACACACACACAAGATCAGGAACAAACCAAGGATGCCCAGTTTTTAGTTCCTTTTGACAACACAGTGGAAGTCCTGGACTGTGCCAGAATGTAAATGGCATAGGCTATGTGCAGAAAATATCAAGTATGCTAAGGAGAGAGAGGTGGGGGAGGAGAGGAGAGGAGAGGAGGAGGAGGAGAGGAGGGAGAGGGAAAAGGGGAGAGAAACCTAGCAATCAGTTTAACTATGAAACTTGAACTCTGAGAATAAAATCTACAAATATTGACAAAAGAAATAAAAATAATAAAAACAAACAAACTGCATTTATTTTTTACACATCAGAAGATAAAAGGCCAAATTAGCCAAAGGTACCTACAGATGTAACATCTATCAAAATCTCAAGGGCAGTTTTTACAGGATTAGGAAAGAAAGGAGTGAAATTCATATAGAATCACAAAAAAATTGCCCCAAAACATTCTTGATAAAGGATAGAACTGGATGCATCTCACATCCTAACTTCCAAATATGTTATTGTTATCTACAGTCTTTAGAACAATATGCCACTGGTATACAGACAGACAAACTGACACCTGCAATAGATTAGAGTTCACACATAGACCATCAATTGACCTTTGCATAAATGGCTGTAGGAAAACTAGTGTCCACAAACAGAAGAATGAAACTGAACCTTTATTTCACTCCACCCAGAGAAATTAACTCAAAATGGGTTAGGAACATAAAATATGACTGTACAGAGGAAATATGTATGTGTGAATTCTTAGAAAGGTAGACGTTCGTGATAGTGATTTGAGCAATTATTTATTTATTTGTTTAGTGCCCATCAGAAGCCCAAGCAAGAAAAGCCAAATGAGATGAATAGCACCCACATCACACTAAAGTGCCTCTGCCAACACAGGACAAAATCAATAGAGAGATAGGCTACCTACGGAGTATGCGGCAACGTGCAAGAGTAAAAGGGTACAATAGGTTGAAATTCACCATGTTCCCGAGTGAGATGCATACGTTCAGCATCACACATGTTATTTAGAATTATCTTTACAATTGCAATAGCTAACTGAAGGCCGCTATTTAATACCTCACTATACCCAGCACTGTGCTTGTAGCTTAAGACGATAGCACTTGACTTTCCAGTAAGTCACATTAAATAAGGTTTGAATGATGATTATTGGATTTGGAAACAAGAAGTTGGCCTGGCAGTCATTCTGGAAAGAGAAATGATAAAGGGAGAAACAGATGGCAGTGGGAGAAACAGAAAAAGAGAGACAAACCCAAGAATTTCTTTTGAAAGAATCCAGGCATGCTCTTTGGACCTACAGTCCTAGCTGCTCTGAAGGCTGAGACAGGAGGGCTGCTTGAGCCCAGGAGGAGTTCTGGGACAGCGTGGGCAATATAGCAAGACACTTTCTTTTTCTACTATAAACAAGAAGGCACACAATATTAGCCAGTGATAAAATTAGAACAATCATGTTCCATTAATGTCTGCCTGAGTGTGTCACAGGGAATCAAATAAGAAAGTCCAGGAGGTGAGCAAAAAGCCCCAGAAACAACAGGGTGCTTCCTACCAGCAGCCTGAAGGTCAATCCCCTGAAGTGCCAGCAGGTGGGGATAATATCACAAAAGATGAGGGACAAAATGTGGCTTGTTCTCCTCTGCAGGAATGATGTAAACACACATGACAAAGGTACCACACTGCTCATTCAGGAAACGGACTCCCTCCTGAGATACAAGCGGCAGTTATTGACCTAAACATTAAAAAGGAACATAGAGAGAGTTGAAGGAACTGTCTAATTTTTTAAAATATAAATATACATGTATTTCTCTTAGGAACTAATGTTTTTGAGAGTTCTTCTTCATTTTCAGAACAGAGTATTTATCTGTTCAGTACTTATAAACCCAGTCAATTTTCCACACCTTCATACTAAGAGCCTGGACGCAGAAAGCAGTCCCAGAGAAACCAAGAGAATAGATAGTAGATGGTAATGACAGGGTAAGAGTTTTTAACTGAATTTTCTTTTTATGATAAATACTTCTGAGTCCTGCACAGCCCAGTAGTGGGAAATCTTGCTAAGCTTATGCACTCGTGAGTTTTGCATAGAGTGTCTTATCTGGTATGATGCCCGACTTCATTTCACTTTAACAAAAAAGCCACTGTTTCCATCCATGCTGTTCTAGATGAAGGGGTTTGTTTACCTTATGGCTGAATAGGATTCTGTTATGCACGTTACCACAGAGTATAGCATGACCATGCTCAATGACATAGGGATCAAAAATTGCCTGTGTGCCCTGCAAACTTCTAAAGTGGGAGTGCAGAGCAATCTCCAGGCCAGCTGCTGTTCTGCTCTGCTTGGTCAAACATAGCAATTATGTGGAATTGGCATAATGAGGCTCCTACCAACCAACTGGTGGACATTTTATTACTTCTAGTTTTCAAGGAAGGTGAAATTATACTGAAGTGATTTAGAGCTAAAATGTGCCTTTACTTTTGCTCATTTGGTAGATTAGTTTGGTCTTCTGTGGGCTTTTTCTGGGCAGCTTTCTCCCTTTGGAGAACTACCCCAGAAATTGCCCCTGCACTTTAATAGTGCATAAGGGGCATTCAGCTTTAAAAATCTTTATATAAGCATTTAAGACCCCCCAAAATGATGTTAGTGTGAGACAGACTTATTCAAAGATAGTTCAGTAAAATGTTACCTAGAATTTTGCTGGTCTACCATCAACTTCATATTCTATGCTGTCTGTCAGAAAACATTCTTGTCCGTTCAAAGGGTTAAAAACCTAAATTCCTTTCAACATCCCAGCAGCAGCAGAAGCAGCAGCACCACCACCACCATCATGCTAACACTGCTGACTATCAGTTGAAAGAGATACTGCTCTGATATTTCACTTTACCATTTAGCTAAAATGTTGCCATTCATGTATTGTGTAAAGGAAGAAATTCTCTACAAGTTTCAGATAAAAGATAATTTTTGTTTGATTTCCATCAAGTAAAGCTTGAGGCTACAGCTTTGGAGAATATTAGCACAAAACCATTTCCCCCACCACCTTATGTTCTCTCTAAAAGGGCTTTAAATATTCTTTTCTGAAGAAACTGAAGCCCCCTTTTCGGGGAAGGAGCAATCAGAGATGTCTAATTCTATACCATTTGATCAAAGGATTAATTACTTGTGTTTAAAATTCTGGATAATTGAATGGAGAGGAAAGCTTGCAGTCATGTAGAAGCCAGCTGTGGGGTAAGCTGCAGACAGGAGCTTCGGAAGAATCAAGAGGCCCCCTGCGCAGAAGCAACCACACTACCTATCAAAAACAGCAGAATTTTAAGACCAGAAACGTCTCATTCTGTGTCATAAAGAATTGTTTCTACATTCTGAAATACATCACATGGTTTAAAATTCGTGTGCAACCACTCAGACGTCCATTAAAGAAAAGAATGTTGGAAATGTCAGCATTGCTTGTAGCAATTATCTCTCTGTCATTTAAATGAGTTTGACTCATATAAAAACATTAATTCATGCACTATAATTCTGGGAAGCTTCAGTGTATGCATACATGGTATAAGCTTAAAGCAGGTAAAATGCATGTCTCCTCAGTCCTCACCCGCTCCTTCCTTCTCCTCCCAAATCATTCTTTGAGAGAGGTTTTGCTGTGTAGCCTTGGCTGTCCTTGAACTAACAGAGCTGCCTGCCTCTGCCTCCTGGGTGTTGGGATTAAAGGCATATGGCAGCAAGCCCAGCAAGTTGTTTTATCCTTTCTGTCTGAAATATCCAGTACTTTACTATAAACTAGGCCATTTTACTGTGAGACAGCACACTAGAGCTTCTGGTTCTAATTACACATCCATAGACAACCTTCCCCACACTTCTTGTTCTCCAGCTCTCTGGAGCTTCTAGTAATCACCCTTCTATTCTCTTTCAACTTTTCCGAGGTCTTTCTGACTTATTTTGTTCTTGTTTTTGTTTTGTTTTGTTTTGTTTTGTTTTGTTTTGTTTTGTTGGTTTGTGTTAAGAATTCACAAGTTAGATCATGCAGGACTTACCTCTCTGTGCCTGGTTCATCACAATGGCTTCCAGCTCCCACCCATATTGTCCTAAGGATTTACATGTGGGTAGTTTCTCACTATATGTCTGTAGCATTTTTTCTTTATCTTAATGGTAATTTGTAGGGCTTTGGCATCATCCAGGATGTTTCTGTCATTATTGTGAGCATTTTAGGTATGTTAGCTTATTTAATGTCCATGACAGTCACACAAAATAGTTCCTGTTATCAGAAGTTCCATTGTTTCCTTTTTACAGATTTGTGTATAATGTCCTTACAGAGAAAATGTACTTGGAGAGAGGAGCACATGAGACAAAAAAGCTTCCCGTGTTCCTTCCTAGAGAACTTCTCTTTCCTGAGTCTTCTTCAAAGAAAGTCACTGCTCGTCTTCCTGCCATGGAATTCTGCTCTGTTGGGGACTGTTATAATGTGGATGGGCACAATGTGTATGTATTCTTTCTGATATGGATTCATTTGTGAAAAGGGTGAAGAGCCATCCACATTGCATATGGCCTATGTCAGAATGTCAACATATGCTCTGTATGATATAAATACATAAGTTCTGTGAATATACTATTTTTTTCCTTTTGACGGGCATCTGTGCTGTGCTGCTTCTAGTTTGAAGTATCATAAATGACGCTGATGTCAACACTGTTACACAAGTCCTTTGGTGCACATCTAATTTAACAGATCAGGAATAAGATCAGGAGCCTTGACCTAAGATTAGGTTGTCATTACATGTGGAATTTTTTAATCTTCGTTTCCCCAAAATGTATCTTTTCTATCTTTTAACATTTCCACCACGGGAAATGTTTGTTATCCCATACCCTTGGCAATAATTCTTTTGGTCAGTCATTTAAAATTATTCAGTCTAAAAACTTTACAGTGGTGTTACATTTTATTTTAATTTTTATTTCCATTATAAATAGTGATATTGTCAAAAAAATAAAATAAAAGACAGGGGTTGGGGATTTAGCTCAGTTGTAGAGTGAGCACGTGCCTAGCAAGTGCAAGACCCTGGGTTTAGTCCTCAATTCCTGAAAAAAAATAGAGACAAGATAAATAGTGATATTGAATTATTTCTTTTACTTTTGAGATCATAATATAATTACATCATTTCCGCATTTCCTTTTTTCCTTAAAACCCTCCTATATACAGGTCCTTGCTCTCTTTCTTGTCATTGTAATGTGCATATGTATATATACATTGTAATGTGTGTATGTATATATATATTTGTTTATTGATTGTACTTTAACATCCTTGCACTGTGAAAAAAAAATTGTTGTTAAAATCCTCTTCCTAACAACTAAAGAAAGTGTTGATCAAGTGCAGAGGGAGCCCAAAGAACAAGAGAGACTTTTAGCTACTTATATTCTTCACCAGGGATTAAGATCCAGAAGATATGAAGAACTCAGAACACAAAGAGCAAATAAAACAAATGACCAATTCAAAAAATGGAATTGGAATCTGCACAGAGAATTCTCAAAGAAGAAATAAAAATGACTAAGAAACATTCATCAGCTTTAGAAAATAAAAATTTGCAAGTCAAAACACCTTGGAGATTTTTATCTGACTCAGGATGGCAAAGGTCAATAAAACAGATATCAACAAACCCTGGAGGGGAGGTAGGGCAAAAGGAACTATTATTCACTGACACTCTGGAACAAAGACATGGATAATTCTCCAAATACTAAAATTAATTCTACCGTATGATTTACTGTATCACTCCTTGGCATATACTCAAAGGTCTTGACATCCTATTCCACAGATATTTGCTTAGCCATGTGCACTCATGCTCTACTCAAAATAGCTAGGAAATTGGAACAATACAAATGCTATCCAACTAATAAATAGATAATGAAAACATGGTATGTATACATTGCAGAATGTTATTCAGCTGTAAAGAAAAATGAAATTATGAACTTTTCATAAAAATGGAATGAATGAATGGATGAAACTAGAAAAGATCATAATGACTGAGGTGACAGAGTCCCAAAGTCATAAGAAAACGTACTATTAACTATCTACCTAAAATACTTCAAATATGTGTGTGTGTGTGTGTGTGTGTGTATAATATACATATACATATTTTTTTCTTTATCTGGCTGACAAGGCTTTCCCTAGGAATCATAGACTAACAAAAACCCAATACCACATATGTTAAGCCCTTCTTTGAGTTATTCGTCAAGGTTGTCCTATAGCATTTTAGGCTATTGCTATTGCTCCACAGACATGGAAAGTAAGTCTCTGTTGCTAAAGTGACCATGCGTTTTAGACATAAGGCCCAGAGGACCAATGCTGAATCTGATCTGATATAAATTTAGGCTTGTTTTTTTTCTCAGTAATTTGGTAGTATCCATCAGCTTTCTAATTGGACTTAAGACCTGCTGACCAAGGGAAAGTCATGCCCAGTACTGGAAACCTAGTCAGCTATCTCCCGGGCTGGAGGTAATCATGGACGTTGGAGAAGAACCTACAACCACCACTTTACTAACACAGCACAATCCTTTTAACTACATTTTAAATATTTATCTTATGCCCACAGATAAGTATAGTTCTTATTCCTTCATTGGATACCTATCTTTGTAGCAGACAGATCATTCCAGAAAAACACAACATCTCAAAATGCAAATGTATGCAGCCCGGTTCCAACTGATGCATCTATAACACAATTCCTGCCCCTAAGGACTCAGGAACCCTTGCAGAAGAGGAGGTGGGAAGACTGTGAAAGCCAGAGGAACATTCTTGTTGTTGCTGCGAGATGGTGTCTCCTAGTAATGTCAGAAGCTACGCTCATAATATCACATCAGCAAAGGTCCCGAAACAGGGCCTACTAATGTGGCAGGGGGGAAGAGGTTTGAAGTAGACATTTTTAGCTGTTTGCATGACAACAAACAGATTTTCTGTGATGAGAAGCAGGAAGGCAAATAAGTACTCAGAAACAAAATAAGATTTAAAAAAATTCCATCAAAAAGTGAATGAGAAAGTCTTGTTCTCTGGCATTGCAGTATCTAATGTCATCAACCACCTTAGATCAGGAGTTTTGCCCTTGAGGCTGTCAAATCCTTAAAATTAATCTCTCCTCTCTGAAAATAAGTCTAATAGCTTCCTTGCCCTAAATATTCCCTTAAGATGCTTAACCATCTAATTCTTCTTATCCTTATGAAAAAAATTGAGAACAAATTGTAATTTTTTATATCTTTTATGATTGATTAGTTACAAAAGCAAGAAGGGAGCCTACAGAAATAAATAAACTCTGACATCCTTTGCAAAGAAGTGATCAGACATAATTGCCCTCCTATAAGAATTAACTATTTTGCATTGTTTCACTGATCTGGAAATCAAGGCCAAAGGATTGACAGCACCAAGGAGCTATAAGTGCTTGCCAATCAGCATAATCAAGTCAAATGGAGCAAATTAAAACCTGAATGGGCATTTTGTTCTTGGGTAGCACTTGTTAATTAACTTTTATTTTTGTTAGACCAAGATGTAATATTAAAATTGTGGTTTGCTTGTTTTGTAGTCTAATCTTGATGTGACAAGTGCATAAGTTTTATTAGCAGGGCTTTCTGGGTTTACTCTTGTGGCCTCATTAGGCCTAAATATTGTCAAATGTCTATGTACTAAAACAGAATTTGAAATAATTTATTTTCATTACTTGACTGCCTCTCTAAGCATTGGAAATGAGTGCTAATTAGCTAATTATATCAAGACCACCTCTGAGACTAAATCTAATAATGTCCTGTTGTTTTCCAGGATCTCTCAGTAGCTTTTCATCTTATCTTAGGCCAAAAAGGCGCTGCGTGGTCATTATCTGTGAGGTTCACTATCGAGTCACCACAGTTTGGAGGTCAAAGCCACATATATTTATTTATTACACCTATGCAGGTCACACGTGCAACACAGTTTCATCAAAGCTAAAATTAAGCTCCTCATAGTTTCGTGTTCCCTTCTGGGTGGTGAAAGTCAAACTCCATTTTCTTGACAGGCCAACAGTGTTGACAGAACCCACATACTGAGAAAACAGAGATTATCATGTTCTCTCTGGAGAGCACAAGTCATCCCTGGCTTCTTGAGACTAGTGACGTTCCTGGGCTCACAGTCGCCTTCTTCTATCTTAAAAGCCTATAACAGAGGCTTAGTCCTTTTGTACTCTGTATCCCTCCTCTCTTATTTCATCTCTTTAACCAATTTATCTACTTTTATAGAGCCATGTTATTGGGATGACTCTGCTCATCTCGATGCTTTTGACCCTAACTGCATCCCTACAGTTCCTTCACTATGTAAGGCAACACAGGTATAGGTTGGCATGATGAGGGCATCAGCACTTGTGGATGAGCCATTCCTCCATCTAAAACATTGAATAAAAGCAACTTTGTCTTTCAGCTGAATACATGATGAACAGTTTTTAAAACTTAGAAAATGCTCTTCAAGCTACTAAGAATATTATATGTCATTTAAATATGTTATGGGTGACAGAGGAGCTGGCTCAGTTGGTAAAGTCCTGGCCACACAAGCATGAGGACCTAAGTTCAGGTCCAAAGCACCCACATAAAAGCTGAGCATGGCATTGAATATATTTAATCACAGCATGGGAGGTGGGGAGAAACAGACAGAGACAGGGTTTGTAAGTTCAACAGGCACCAGTTCAGCCAATTACTGAGCTGTGGGTTCAGCAAGAAACTTACCTCAAAAGATAAAAAGGTGTAGTAATCAAGGAAGATACCCACTGCTAGCCTCTAGCACCAACACATTTGTACACACAAAATTTCATGCACATGTGCACACTCTCACAAATAAATGAATATGTCCCCTCCACACATACAAACGTACATACATACATACATACATGCATACATACATATTATATACACATTGCTAAAAAATTCCTATGGACTTAGCAACTAGAAAACTTCACAAATCTTAAGGTCTTTTATTGACGAGAAATTTGGTTGCAAAAGTTTTCTGTTATATCTCATAACAGTATAGAAAACATCAAAACTCATTATTTTGTGCTTAATTTCAATTTAAGGCTGTCTGATATTCTTTTTGTACTCTATATATCTTATCACTATGACTAAAACCTTTATAACCTTACCATACCAACACAAAAATATACAATTCAAATCCCTTAGCTATATCAAGAATATTCCCTTTACTTTACAAAAAAAAAACAAAAAAAAGGAGACAAATCTTTGAAACTAACTTATGTGGATTTCAGTGGCCCTTGTCTGTTGAAACTCTGGAATGTTCTTGTAATAAAAATGTTCTTGTATTATGACTACACCCATATGGACTTCTCTTTGGTTATTTTTGTTGTTGTTTGCTTGCTTGCTTGCTTGCTTTTCATTTGTTTGGTTTATTTTGTTTTGCAGCTAATTTGGCTTCTCTAGTCCCCTGGCCAAGCAGCTGAGTGATTTACTAACATTTTGCACATTCTACTGCATGTGATTTTATATGTTTCCTTTTAAGTCTATGTGTTGTCTTAAATTTTTCAAAACCAATTTTTAATATAGGTTCTAAAATGTTTTTTTTCTCCCCTTCTGATCCACAACCCACCAGAGGTAGTGGAAAATAAAGATTATTAGGATACAGGGGAAGTAGAACTGCTTAGCAATTGTTCTTTGGAGCAAATCTCATCTGCGTTGTCAGGAAATCAGCAGTTCAGTTTCCAGGAGTCACCAGTACTCACTGGTAAACCCTTCATGGATATACCAGCAGTCAGTTTCAGTAGTGTTGGGATAGAAAAGGCAAATCAGCAGTGGTGGCAAGACCTAGCAGAAACAGCCAGGCCTCAGGCGAGTTGGCATGAGGCAGCAGGAACGATTACACCAGGATAAATTCTTCACTGTGCCTCTCTCAAAAAAGGGAAGATCAGCAAAGACAGGAGACCAAGAAGCATTGCAACACTAGCTATGCTCTGGACTGTCCAGAGTCCTATTTATACTCTGTCCTCCAGGTGTCTTGCCTCAGCACACGAGTCTGTCTAACCAAGCTCCACGTCTTTATCAGCTGACATCACTCTGCCAACCACCTAGAATCCTCTAGAAGAAGCCATAGAACACCACCAGAAGTTTTTTTGGAATATTTCTTCGATACATGTGTGTTGTTAGTGAAGAATCTTTCATCCGAGTTCTTTCATGTGTCTGCCTTAGCAAAGCATCCTTCCACCATGTCAACTAAACGTTCCTTTATGTGTTTGCCCCAGCAAAACACCAACTTACACACTTGACTCTCCAAAGAAACCAGAAGTTTCCATCCCATCTATGTGTCTTAGGGACTCAGTCACCTTAAGTCGTAGGTGTGAGTTGAAAAACAAAAGCCTGACACCCAAGGGATGCGTGTCACCTCTTCCTGCTGCTTGATTATCCTGGTAGACATGCTCACGATTCTCAAACTTCCATCTTTTAGTGGCTCTTTTAATCTATTTATGATGGATTGTTGGTAGCTACTACTAAGTTTACAATGCTGCCTAAGTCCCGGGGTCGTCCTGAGAGTCTTCTATGAATTGAAGATAGCTCTTTGAAGGAGGCTGAATAACCTTGTGTCAGAATTCTAGGGCTTTTCCCTGACATTCTTCTATTAGATCTGTCAAGTTCTATCTTTACTACCATGAATATCTCTAATACCACAGTTCATGTAGCCCAAAAAGAACTGGTGCTGTACCCTGACCATTTACAGTTTTTTCTTGTGCTGGATATCACTCAAAGCGAGCATGGGTCCTGACATCATCCGTGATGAATGGTTCCACCTCTGTACAGTATATATCTGTCTCTGGAAGAACCTCTCAGGATACAGCCATATCAGGCTTCCAGCAGCAAGCACTTCCCAGCATCCACAATAATGTCCAAGTTTGGTGGCTGTATATGGGATGGATCGCCAGGTGGGGCAGTCTCTGAATGGCCTTTCCTTCAGTCTTTGCTCCACACTTTGTCTCCATACTTCCTCCTGTGAGTATTTTGTTCACCCTTCTAAAAATCACTGAAGCAACCACATTTTGATCTTTCTTCTTTATAGGCTTCATATTGTCTATGAATTGAATCTTGAGTATTCTGAACACTTGGGCTAATATCCACTAATCAGTGAGAACATAACATGTTTGTGTTTGTTCTTTTGTGACTGAGTTACCTCACTCGGGATGATATTTTCAAATTCTATCCATTTCCTGTGAATTTCATGAAGTCATTGTTTCTAATAGCTGAGTTGTGTTCCATTGTGTAAATGTACCACATTTTCTGTATCCATTTCTCTGGTGAGAGGCATCTAGGTTGTTTCCAGCTTCTGGATATTATAAATATGGCTGCTATCAACATAGTAAAGCATGTGTCCTTATTACATGTTGCAGCATCTTCTGGGTATATGTCCAGGAGTGGAATAGCTGGGTCCTCTGGTAATACTATGCCAAATATTCTGAGGAACCACCAGACTGATTTCCAGAGTGGTTGTACCAGCTTGCAATCCCACCAGCAATGGAGAATTCCTCTTTCTCCACATCCTTGCCAGCATCTGCAGTCACCTGAATTTTTGATCTTAGCCATTCTGACTGGTGTGAGGTGAATCTCAGGGCTGTTTTGATTTTCATTTCCATGATGACTAAGGATGTTGAACATTCCTTTAGGTGCTTCTCAGTCCTTCCTGTTTCCTCGGTTGAAAATTCTATGTTTAGCTCTGTTCTGCATTTTTTGGGGGGAGAGGGAAAGAGCTTTGCCTTTATTCTTGGCTATGATTTCATGGATACATCACCAAATGCACAGGCAACAGACACAAAAGTAGACAAGGGGGACCCCATCTACATAGTTCCATTTCTTTTTTTTTCCGCATTTTTAATGGGTTATTTGGTTCTCTGGAATCTAACTTCTTGAGTTCTTTGTATATATTGGATATCAGCCCTTTATTAGATGTAGGATTCATAAAGATCTTTTCCCAATCTTTTGGTTGCCATTTTGTCCTATTGACAATGTCCTTTGCCTTATAGAATCTTTGCAATTTAATGAGGTCCATTTGTCAACTCTTGATCTTAGAGCATAAGCATTATTGGTATTCTGTTCAGGAACTTTCCCCCTGTGCCCATGTGTTCAAGACTTTTCCCCACTTTCTCTTCTGGTTTTATGTGGAGTTCCTTGATCCATTTGGGCTTGAGCTTTGTACAGGGTGATAAGAATGAATTTGCATTCGTCTACATGTTGACCACCAGTTTAACCAGCACCATTTGTTGAAAATTCTGTCCTTTAGCTTCTTTGTCAAAGATCAAGTGACCATAGGTGTATGGGTTCATTTCTGGGTCTTCAATTCTATTTCATTGATCTACCTGTCTGTCACTGTACCAGTACTATGCAGTTTTTATCACAATTGCTCTCTGTAGTATAGCTTGAGGTCAGGGATGGTGATTCCCCCAGATGTTCTTTTATTGTTGAGAATAGTTTTCGCTACCCTGGCTTTTTTGTTATTCCAGATGAATTTGAGAATTGCTCTTTCTAACTTGATGAAGAATTGAGTTGGAATTTTGATGGGGATTGTATTGAATCCATAGATTGATTTCGGCAAGATCACCATTTTGACTATATTAATCCTGCCAATCCACAAGCATGGGAGATCTTCCCATCTTTCTTTGGTTTCTTTCATCAGAGACTTGAAGTTCTTGTCATATAGATCTTTCACTTGTTTGGTTAGAGTCACACAAAGATACTTTATATTGTTTGTGACTATTGTGAAGGGTGTAGTTTCCCAAATTTTTTCCTGAGCCTGTTTATCCTTTGAGTATAGGAAGCCTACTGATTTCTTTTAGTTAATTTTATATCAGGCCACTTTGTTTATCAGCTGTAGGGGTTCTCTGGGGAAGCTTTTGCAGTCACTTAAGATGGTATACTATCATATCATCTGTACATAGTGATATTTTGTGTTTCCAATTTCTACTCCTTTGACCTCATTTTGTTGTCTAATTGCTCTAGCTAGAACTTCAAGTACTATATTGCATAGATAGGGAGAGAATGAGCAGCCTTGTCTAGTCCCTGATTTTAGTGAGATTGCTTAAGCTTTCTTTCCATTTAGTTTCATGTTGGCTACTAGTTTTCTGTATATAGCTTTTACTATGTTAAGTATGGGCCTTGAATTCCTGATCTTTCCAAGACTTTTAAACCTCACCAGTTTATAACTTGAGTCTACAGTTATGCTTATAATGTGTAGAAGAGCTAAAATTTACCTGAAGGAGATTATGATGTGTGCTTTTGGTAAATAAAATAAAATTACTTGTTCTTTTCATAGATATGAAATTAATGAATTCACAAGGTCCAGAGCTATAAGCTATGCAGTAAAGATTTCACTGAGAAATACTTGGAGATCTGCTGCATGTAATAAATTAGGCACTGCTTTTATATATGTGGAACATTAAATTTAAAGAGGAGTGTCATTAAAGCTATCATCATTCCAGCATATTTTTAATTTATGGTACTAGGAATTGAATCCTGAGTTGTATGTATGCTAAACACACATGCCCATCTATACCCTAGTCTTTGTGTGTTCATCCTTAAAAGGTACACACATGCTATATACACATGCTGTATTTACATTCATATGAATCCTGTGGCACAGTGATGTAATGATGACTTATTGTAGATATGAAGCTTTTAGAGATTAAGTTCCTGATTTTAACTTTTCTAATTGTATATTTTCATGGATAAAAATCTTTCTCAAATATACAAATTTTACAGCCCCATTGGTAAAACAAATATAATTTCTTCAATGCTCTTTGCAATACCATAGGAAAAGGTAACCTTCAACCTAGCTACACGCCATACAATGCACAATGCTTGTCCAATAGTGACACTAACAGTGTGGGAGTAACCAATAACTACCTTATTCAATAACTACCTTATTGAATTTAAGGCCTACTCAATAAGATGGAACTCGACTGTTGGACATTACTCAGGTATCCAAGAACCTGGAATTAGGTAGGTCCTAGACCTAGGAGAAAAACAAATACCTTGTTCTGCTAGAGGAACATAGCAGTAAAATGACTCCCAGATATCCCTGGTATTATATGTTCTCATATGGTTGTGATGTCAGTCATGTATGAGTTAAATGTATGTCCCCTGGGATGGCAACCTCAATCCTAGCACAGAAAACTTTTTAACAACTATATTCTTTAACCCCTCTAGGGAAGGAAGACTACCAGACAACATTAAAAACCATAATGTTGTATGCAATTCCTATGAAGGACATGTTGGGAAAGGGTAGGGTCATGAAAGACTTCACATCAGATGCAGCAGTAATTAAAATGGTACATTATACCAGTTCTGTACACCAGAAAGCTTAAGGCTATTGAACTATTTTCAAAGTTTGGAGAAAAAGAAATAGTTCTGAATTTTCACCTGATATATTTCTATGGGAAAGTACAGCCCAAGATGACACCTGCTGGCACAGCAGGCCTAACACAATGTGACATAGACACAGAAATGACAGCCAGAATAGTGCCTTATTCTCTGGCCAAGATGCCCTAGATTTGCTAAAATTCAGAGCCTTGTAGATCTGAAAAGTTCACAAAGTGCTGACTAGTTTTACTCCCTGGGGATGCAAATTTTTCAGTTGAGTCACAAAGAATGAACTGATGATCAAGAGATTAGGAAGTTCAGTTGAAGGTCAACTACACAAAAGTTGTCAGAATGGAGTTGAGAGACCCAGAAGTTCACTGAGGACTCTCCTTAACTTCAAACATTTAATTTGGCTTGGATGTTTAGTCACTTACATATTAATCTTTAGAACATTACTCATTTAGAAAAAATGGGGCAAAATCAAAACAATGTTTAGATATTAATTTAATTAGTATAAATGTCAATTCCTGTTCTCATAGTTGACATCTGTTAGTATTTTGCTTCAATTCCAATCCGTTGTGAAACTGTGCAAAAGTTGCTCCAATTATATGCAGATAGTTTCACTCTAATATTAAACACTTAATACATGTGTCCATATATAAAACTGCATAATCAATCCTTATGGCCCTATTCAGTACAGTGGCTCACATACTAATAAATAAAGCTTACCACATACTGATAGCCTTCTTAAGCAATTTTTGGGTAATTAGAACAGGACAAAATGCACAACCTCTAAGAGCTGTAGAGAAGTCAGATATATGTGTGTGTGCAAGAGACAGCATGTTAGGTACAGGCAATGATCACAGCAACTTCTTTAGTACTCTGTTCATGTTTGGGAATAAACAATAGCAGGAATTATATGCTACAAAACCTAGATCATCTCTTCATTGCTTCAGGTCTTCAGTTGATTACTCTTAAGCAAGTGATTAAGTTCTTTGTTCCTTATTTCCTCCTTTGTGAAATAGGGTGAAGATAATGTCTTAATTGGAAAACTGATTTATAAGTGGGAACTAAACAGGCAGAATCAAGATGGCCAATCATATCTGCCTTCAAATATCTGAATGTTTTGACAGATTAAAAATAAACCAAAGGTATTTTTGACATTTCAATGACAAAATAAGAATGTCATTAATGTGTAAAAGTCAAGGAAAGCATATTCCTAATCAACCCAAGGAAGAACTTTAAAGTCATTGAAACTGCCAGCAATGAACAGGATGCATCAAAGGCAAGAGTGTCCTATCAAGGTTCTGTTGTGGATTGGGTGAAAAAAAAAACAGTAGAGAAAGTCTAAGGTCCTTTCCAACTCTTATGTAACATGATACAATCATATGTATAGTTGCTGAAAAATTCAACTGTTCTTATGCCTTTAAAGATAGTGGTAATTCTTCAAAGACTCTGTCTGGCATGTAAAAGAAAAAGATATAAATTTTTGACCAGCTCCTTGGTTGTTATGGTAACAAGAGAAAGGGACATAGCAGAACAGATTGGCTAGTGATTAGAAAGTTCTTAAATAGCAACTGCTGTAAATGAAGAAAAAGCTGATAGTAACTGGGATAGCCAAAGAGTGGTGTGCTGGTCCTGTCACTTTCTGATGAACTAGCAACTTGAGATATACTACCCATAAAGCAAGACAGAAATGCAAACCCCAATGTCTCCCTAAAGAAAAGAAGGTACACTGGGCATTGTTACGTGTACAATATTACACACAGGGTTATTAAAAGAACTTGCTTTGATTAAGTCAATTTATTTTTAAGACGGTGATTCACAAACAGTACCTTTAGAATCCGGTTAAATTAATATTTAAAGGAGTTGTAGAGAAAACCAGGCAGTCTGCCTGCTGATCGTCTCGTTTCCTTCCATTCCCCCATACCCAATACCCCATTCTTATCCCCAGCTCTCCAACATAAAATATGCTGCAGCCTCCTTTAAATCTCTGGCTCCATCTCCAAAGGACCACAAAGTCCTTCTTCTCCAACCTTCCTTCCCACAATTCAACCCAGTATCCCAGCCTCCAACACCACCAGGCAATCCATGTAAACACAGCAGCTGAGAAGGTTGCCAGGAAAACAGGCAACTCAAAGGCATTATGCTCTCTAGAAATCCAGAAAGGAAACTGAAACTAAGCAACAAAAGATCCACCCAACAAAGTCCACTCCAGAAATCATCACCTAGACCTATAATTATTCCAAAATCAAATGCTGGGACTCCAGCATAAAAATATAAATAATAAACAAGACAATATATCTCCATGAGAGTCCAGTTATTTTACTACAGCAGGCCTTGAATACTCCAACATAGCTGAAGCACAACAATGAAGAAGATGGAGGAGGAAGAGAGGGAAGGAGGAGGAGGAAGAGGAGGAGGAGGTAGAAGACTTAAAATGAACCTATGAATATGATAGCGGTCCTTAAAGAGAAAATTAATATATCCCTTAAAGAAATGCAGGAAGCCACAAACAAACAGTGGAGAGAAATGAATACAAGTGTTCAAGAGCTGACAATGGAAATAGAATCAATAAAGAAAACTCAAACAGAATTCTGAAATGGAAAATTTAGGAATTTAAACAAGAACCACAGAGACAAGATTCACCAACAGAATGAAATGGATACATCAGTCAAAGAAAAGATAAAAATCTAAAAAAAATTCCCGACAAAAACATCCGGGAAATGTGGAACACATGAAAAGACCAAATCTAAAAGTAATAGGAGTAGAGGAAGAAGAATCTCAACTCAAAGGCCCAGAAAATATTTTCAATAAAATCATAGAAGAAATTTTGATATTGGTGGGTGACCCCATCCCTCAAATGGGGACCATGTCTATCTATTAGAGGTGATCTCTTCATGTTCAATATACCCACTGTTGGGAGTTTCAGCTAATGTCATCCCATTGGACCCTGGAAGCCTCTCACATCACTGGTTTCTGATACTTACTAGTGGTTCCCCCATCCCCCAACCCACACTGCTGTATATTTCTATTCATTCTCCTGGCCCTCTGGGCTTCTTTCCTGTCTTCCCTAATTCATGACCCTGCTCCCCTTTTGCCTCCCGTTCCCTCTCCCACCAGGACCTCCCCTCCCTCTGCCTTCCATGATTATTTTGTTCCCCTTCTAACCTTCCTTCTTGTTAAACTTCATATGGTCTGTGAGTTGTATGTGGTTATTCTGAGTTTGGGGAGTAATGTCCACTTATCAGTGAGTACATACCACGTACGTCCTTTTGAGTCACTCAGGAAAATATTTTCTAGTTTTATCCATTTGCCTATTCATGAAGTCCTCATTTTTAATAGCTGGGTAGAATTCTGTTGTGTAAATGGACCACGTTTTCTATATCCATCCCTTCCACTGAAGGACATCTGGGTTATTTCTAGCTTCTGGCTATATTATAAATAAGGCTGCTATGAACATAGTGGAGCATGTGTTCTTGTGATATGGTGGGACATCTTTTTGGTATATGCCCAGGAGTAGTATAGCTGGGTCTTCAGGTAGAACTATTTTCAATATTCTAAGGAACCATTAGACTGATTTCCAAAGTGGTTGCATCAGCTCACAATCCCACCAGCAACAGAGGAGTGTTCCCCTTTCTCCACATCCTCACCAGCATATACTGTCACCTAAGGTTTTGATCTTAGCCATTCTGACAGGTGTAAGGTGGAATCTCAGGGTCATTTTGACTTGCTTTTCCCTGATAACTAAGGATATTGAACATTTCTTTAGGTGATTCTAGGCATTTGAGATTTCTCAGTTGAGAATTATTTGTTTAGATCTGTACCCCATTTTTTTAACCGGGCTATATGGTTTTCTGGGGTCTAACTCCTTGAGCTCTTTGTATATTTTGGAGATTATCCTTCTAAGGATGTATGGTTGATAAAGGTCATTTCCCAATCTGTTGGTTGCCATTTTGTCCTATTGACAGTATTCTTTGCCTTACAGAAGCTTTTCAGTTTTATGAGGTTTCATTTGACAAATGTTGATCTTACAGTTTTAACCATTGGTGTCCTGTTCAATAAGTTTCCCCTGTACCAATGTGTTTGAGGTTATTTTCACTTTCTCTTCTATTGATTCAGCATATCTAGTTTTATTTGTTCCTGTTTAAAAGAAGTGCAGAGACAAAAAAAACGGAGGAGAGAATGAAGGAAAGGCCATCCAGAGACTGCCCCAACTTGGGGTCCATTTCATGTGCAGATGCCAAACCCTGACACTATTGCTGATGCCATGTTGTGCTTTCAAACATGAGCCTGGCAAAGCTGTCTTCTGAGAGGCTCTAACAGCATCGGACAGAGCTAGATGCCAATACTTACAGGCAACCATTGGACTGAGCCTAGGAACCCCAATGGAAGAGTTAGGGGAAGGACTGAAAGAGTTGAAGGGGATTGCAACCCCACAGGAAATATAACAATATCAACTAACTGGACTCCTCAGAGCTTCTAGAAACTAAGTTACCAACCAAAGAATATACATGGACTGGTCCATGGCTCCTGTTATATATGTAACAGAGGACTGCCTTGTCTGGCCTCAGTGGAAGGGAAGGTGCTTGGTCCTGTGGAGCCTTGGTGCCCCAGAGAATGGGGCTACAAGAAGGGTGAGGTAGAAGTAGGTGGGTGGGCAGGAGGCACCCTCTTAGAAGCAAAGGGGAGGGAAGATGGCGTGGGGTGCTCTTGGAGGAAGGACTGGAAAGGGATACAACATTTGAAATATAAATAAATAAAATAATTTTTAAATATCATCAAAGAAAATTTTCCTAAGCTAAAGAAGTTCGTAAAGGTACAAGAAGCATACAGAACACTAAATAGATTGAACTAGAACAAAAAGTTTTACTGGAACAATAATCACAACACTAATTATACAGAACAAAGAAAGAATATTAAAAATATTCAAAGTAAAATGACCAATAGTATGTACAAGCAGACCTGTTAGGATTATACCTGACTTTTCATTGGAGACTCTGAAAGGCAGAATAACCTAAACAAATATGCTACAGACTTCAAGACACTACAGAAGCTAGTCCAGACTAGTACACCCAGAAAAACCTTCAATCCATATAAATGGAAAAAAATAAGATATTCTATGATAAAACCAATTTAAGCAATATCTATCTACAAACCCAGCCCTACAGAAGCTTCTTGAAGGAAAATTCCAACCTAAGGAGGTTAACTAAACCCAAAAACACACAGGGAAAAAAATGTCAGACCAGCAAAATCAAAAGCAAACACACACACACACACACACACAAACACACACCACTACCACCACCACCACCACCACCATCAACAACAACAACAAAATAATTAAATCAACAGTCATTCATCATTGATACATCTCAATATCAGTGGTCTCAATTCCCTAATAAGAAGATAAAGAATAACAATGAATGTAAAAAGAGAACCCATCCTTCAGCTGCATCCAGGAAACACATCTCAACATTAAGAATAGACATTACTTCAAGATAAAGGGTTGGAAAAATATATTACAACTAAATAGACCTAAGAAGCAAGTTGTTGTTGCTATTTTAATATCTAACAAAATATATTTCAAACCAAAACTAATAAGAGATAGAGTACAGTGCATACTCATAACTAGAAAAAAATGTACCAATATGACATTTCAACTCTTATCATCTATGTCCCAAAACACGAATACCTACTTTTGTTAAAGAAACACTACTACAGCTTAAATCATATATTGGCCCTTACAAGCTGATATTGGAAGACTTCAATACCTACTCTTACCAATGGACATGTCATCCAGACAAAACTAAACAATTATCAACAACAGAAACAACAGAGAGCTTACAAACTCATGAAAACCGAACTGAATTTAAAAATAGGCTAAGACAGCATTGATTTAAAAAAATTAAAGACTTTCTGTAATTCAATAAAAATAATTACAGGATACCCAAACTTATGGGAAACAATGAAAGCAGTGCTAAGAGGAAAGTTTATAGCACTAAGTGCCAAAAAAAGGGAGAAATCTCATATTAGCAACCTAAGAGCACACCTGGAATCTGAAAGCTCTAAATCAAGAAGTAATCACACCCAAGAGTAGTAGACAGTAAGAAATAATCAAACTAGGGTTTGAAATCAATAAAATAAAAACAAAGAGAACAATACAAAAAAATCAATGAAAAAAAGAATTGGTTCTTTCAGAAAATCAACAAGAGATTCAAACTCTTAGCCAAAGTAGCTAAAAGGCAGAGAGGGGGAGAGAGAGAGAGAGAAAGAGAGAGAGAGAGAGAGAGAGAGAGAGAGAGAGAGAGAGAGAGAGAGAGAGAGAGAGAGAGAGAGGGAGGGAGAGGGAGAGAGAGAGAGAGAGAGAGAGAGAGAGAGAGAGAGAGAGAGAGAGTATTCAAATTAACAAAATCAGAAGTGAAAATGGGGCATAACAACAGACACCGAGGAAATTCAGAGAATCACAAGGCCATACTTTAAAAACTTCTCTTTTCTCTGCCCTTGGGCCCCTTTTCCTCCTACTGGGTTGCCTCATCCAGCCTTAATGTAAGGGTTTGTGCCAATCATTTTGCATCTTGTTGTATAGTGGTCAGTTGATATTCTAGGAGACTTGCTTTTTTCTGAACAGAATCATAAGAGCAGGATATATAGGGAGTGGAGAGGTGAGGAGCAGGGGGGATGGAAGGAATGGATGGAGAGGAGACTACAGTCTTTTTGTATCACATGAGAGAAGAATAGATAGATAGACAGACAGACAGATAAGGCTAGGTGATTTTAGCATATAATTTCACCAGAATTTCAAAGAAAAGTTAACACCAATACTCCTCAAATTATTTCATAAAATAGAAACTCCATGGTATTAGCATAAAAAACAGATATATTAATCAATTGAATCTGATTGAAGATCAAGACATAAAACTGCACACCTGGAATAGACACCTGATTTTTTATTTCAAAAATCAGAAATAAACAGCCATTAAAAGAGCATCTTTAACAAATAGTGCTCGTCAAACTGAATGTCTGCATTTAGAAGAATGCAAATAGATCCATAAGTATCACCCTCCACAAAACTCAAGTCCAAATGGATCAAAGACCTGGACATAAAACCAGATACACTGAACCTGATAAAGGAGAAAGTAGGTGATATCCTTGAACACATTGGCACAGGAGAAGATGTTCCAAACAGAACACCAATAATGCAGATCCTAAGATTAACAATAAATGAAACCTCATGAAACTAAAGCTTTCTGTAAAGCACACTTTCAATAGGACAAGGCAACAGCCTACAAAACGGAAAATATTTTTACCAACTTTACATTCAATAGAGGACTAATATCCAAAATATATAGAGAACTCAAGAAACCAGATATCAAATAAAATACAACTAATCCAAGTAGAAAATCAAGTATAGATTTAAGCAGAGAATTCTTAATTGAAGAAACTCAATTGGATGAGAAATACTTCCAAAAATGTTCAATACTCTTAGCCATCAGGAAAATTCAAGTCAAAACTATGTTGAAATTCCATCTTACACCTGTGAGAATGGCAAAGGTCAGTAATAGAAGTGACACCCATGCTGGCAAGGATGTGGAATAAAAGAACACTCATCCATTGCTGATGAGAGTGCAAACTTGTACAGCCACTATGGTGGCATTTTCTCAGAAGGCTGGGAATTTACCTGCTTCAAGATTCCACTATACCACTCTTTGATATATACCCAAAGGATACTCCACCCTACTACAAGAACAATTGATCAGTCATGTTCACTGATGCTCTATTCTAGAACTAGAATATCCTATCATCTAGAAACAACCTAGATGTCCCTCAACAGAAGAATGGATAAACAAAATGTTCTACATTTACACAAAGAAGTATTACTCAGCTGTTAAAAAAGAAATGACACCATGAAATTTACAGGCAAATGAAAGGAACTAGAAAAAAAAAAAAAAACCATCATGAGTGAAGTAACCCAACCCCCCCCCGAAAATATAAAGATAAATATGATATGTATTTGCTTCTACATATGTGGCAATAATCATTTAGTAAATGATAAGCAAGCTATAATCTATAGACCCAAAGAGATTAGATATAGACAAAACACCCAGATGGAACCATGGATCTCCCTGGAAGGGAGAAATAGAATAGAATATATTTTACAGGTGGACTTGGGGGCAGGTGGCACAGGAAAGGGATGGGGGTAATAGGGTAAAGTGAGAGATGAGAATTGAGGGACATTAGAAGGTTGATATGGAAACCTAGTACAATGGAAACTTCCTAAAATATATAAAGGTCTAATAATGAGGGATACGGAGTCTCAATTGGCCATCTCTTGTTACGAAGCAAGGCTTCTAGTACCAGGACTGGGTTACATTCCATTGAATTGTTGGCCAAGGGGATCACATGAACATCCCCAAACAACTCAGGCTATTACTAAGACAGTTATTTTCTGCAAACTGACAGTGTGGACCCATTTCCAAGGACAACACCCATTGAACATGGCAAAATCCAGGTGGTGCCTGAGTAAAGCCTTTTCCCCTACATTCTAATGTCTTTAGTGTGAGAAGGTACACGGTAGTCTAATAAAGGAGAAGCATAAACACCAACCCAGCCAAAAACCTTTGACCTAAAATCTGTCCTGCCTGTAAAATATTCCTTGGTAATGATTACACAACACTTGGAGTAGCCAACAAATGTCTGATTTGACTTAATGTCTAGTTCAAGAGAAACAGAGATTAGATAACCCATAGACCTATATAGTAAAACCACACACTACTACCCTAATACAAAGAAAAGAGTGTCAATAAAATGGCTCCTAATGATATTCTAGTACATTCAGCTATCAGTGCCTTAGCAGTTGAAGAGCTTCCTCTAGCAGCAGATGGGAACAAATGTAGAGACCCACAGCCAAACATTAAGCCAAGAGAGAGTCTAAATGGTAGGTGTTCGCCAAATCCCTCACCTCACAGCTCAGGAAACCCCCCCCCCCAGAAGAAGAGGCAGAAAGAATGTGTATAAGAGCCAGAGGGGATGGAGGACATCAGAAGAAGAAAGCCTGTTTAGATCGTTAATCTGATCCTGATTTAACTTTGGTACCTAGCATCTGTCTAGGAAATTGTCCATTTCATCCAGGTTTTCCAGTTTTCCTGAGTAGCCTTTTGTAGTAGAATCTGATGATGTTTTGGATTTCCTCAGGTTCTGTTGTTATGTCTCCTTTTTCATTTATGATTTTGTTAATAAGGATACTGTCCCTGTGCCCTCTAGTTAGTCTGGCTAAGAGTTTATCTATCTTGTTGATTTTCTCAAAGAACCAGCTCCTGGTTTGGTTGATTCTTTGAATAGTTCTTTTTGTTTCCACTTGGTTGATTTCAGCCCTAAATTTGATTATTCCCTGCCATCTACTCCTCTTCGGTGAATTTGCTTCCTTTCACTCTATAATCAGCCACCAAACGCAGACACTATAGCATATGCCAGCAAGGTTTTGCTGAAAGGACCCTGATATAGTTGTCTCTTGTGAGGCTTTGCAGTGCCTGGCAAACACAGAAGTGGATGCTCACAGTCACCTATTGGATGCAACACAGGGCCCCCAATAGAGGAGCTAGAGAAAGTACCCAAGTAGCTGAAGGGGTCTGCAACCTGATCGGTGGAACAACAATATGAACTAACCAGTACCCCCAGAGCTCATGTCTCTAGCTGCCTATGTAGCAGAAGATGGCCTAGTTGGTCATCATTGGGAAGAGAGGCCCCTTGGTATTGCAAACTTTATATGCCTCAGTACAGGGGAACACAGGGCCAAGAAGTGGGAGTGGGTGGGTAGGGGAGCAGTGCGGGGAGGGTATAGGATACTTTCAGGATAGCATTTGAAATGTAAATGAAGAAAATATCTAATAAAAATTTTTTAAAAAGAAAAAGAAGAAATCCCTTTGAATCAACTAAGCAAGGCTCATGAGAACTCACAGAGAATGAAGCAGCAAGCCCAGGGCTGACAGGGGTCTGCATCAGGCCCTCTACATGAGTATTATAGCTATTAGCTCAGTATTTTTATAATAATAGCTCAGCTATTATTATAGCTATTAGCTCAATTTTTTATGGGACTCTTGACTGTGAGAGCAAGTGGGCCTCTGACTCATGTGCCTGCTCTTAGGACTTGTTTCCTTCTGTGGAGTTGCCTTGTTCAACTTCAGTGTGATGGCTTTGGCTTTATTTTATATTTTATTTTGCCATGTTTTGTTGTTATCTCCTGGAAGCCCGTTCTTTTCTAATAAGAGATCAGGAGGGGATGGGAGGGGAGGAGGAACCTGTAAGATTAGAGGGAGGGGAAACTATAATCAAAATATATTGTATGGAAAAAGAACCTATTTTCAATAAAAGAAAAGAAAAAACAAAAGAACAGTTTTATATATATATATATATATATATATATATATATAAAACAAAGAAGTTAAGTATAATTTGTTATATATATATATAACAAAGAAGTTAAGTATAATTTCAGAAGCCATTTGGAAATTCGAGTACAATAGATTGATAATTCTATATGAGTGGAGGTTGACTCCCACCCATGGTTCACAGTACTCCTGTACAATTATTTCACAATTGGAATTACAACAACTTTCCTGCTCAGGAAAAAGGAACACAGGTATGTTTGTTCAGTCCAACACATATATTGGCCAATATAAAACATAAATCTAAATAATGCTTAAATGGGTCAAAGTCATCTGCATGATAGGAAAAAATGAACTATTTTAACTTAAGTAAAAACTAAAATTATGCTCATTTGAATACAATTGTTATTAAGTTCCCTTTTGAATAAACCTTTGTGCATATATTTAATTATTTTCTTTTTTTTTTTTTTTTTTTGATTTTTAATATTTTTATTACATATTTTCCTCAATTACATTTCCAATGCTATCCCAAAAGTCCCCCATAGCGCCCCCCACTTCCCTACCCACCCATTCCCATTCTTTTGGCCCTGGCATTCCCCTATATTGGGGCATATAAAGTTTGCAAGTCCAATGGGCCTCTCTTTCCATTGATGGCCGACTAGGCCATCTTTCGATACATATGCAGCTAGAGACAAGAGCTCCGGGGTTCTGGTTAGTACATCATGTTGTTCCAACAATAGGGTTGCAGATCCCTTTAGCTCCTTGGGTACTTTCTCTAGCTTCTCCATTGGGAGCCCTGTGATACATCCAATAGCTGACTGTGAACATCCACTCCTGTGTTTGCTAGGCCCCGGCATCGTCTCACAAGAGACAGCTATATTTGGGTCCTTTCAGCAAAATCTTGCTAGTGTATGCAATGGTGTCAGCGTTTAGAAGCTGCTTATGGGATGGATCCCTGGACACGGCAGTCTCTAAATGGTCCATCCTTTCATCACAGCTACGAACTTTGTCTCTGTAACTCCTTCCCTGGGTGTTTTGTTCCCAATTTTAAGAAGGTGCACAGTGTCCACACTTTGGTCTTCATTCTTCTTGAGTTTCATGCGTTTATCAAATTGTATCTTATATCTTGGGTATCCTAAGTTTTGGGCTAATATCCACTTATCAGTGAATACATATTGTGTGAGTTCTTTTGTGATTGTGTTACTTCACTCAAGATGATGCCCTCCAGGTCCATCCATTTGGCTAGGAATTTCATAAATTCATTCTTTTTAATAGCTGAGTAGTACTCCATTGTGTAAATGTACCATAATTTCTGTATCCATTCCTCTGTTGAGGGACATCTGGGTTCTTTCCAGCTTCTGGCTATTATAAATAGGGCTGCTATGAACATAGTGGAGCATGTGTCCTTTTTACCGGTTGGGACATCTTCTGGATATATGCCCAGGAGAGGTATTGCTGGATCCTCCGGTAGTAATTATTTTCTAGATATGAAATAAGGAACTTAACTAAATTTCATTTTATCCAGAGGCTGGGTAGGATTCCTGGACTTACTAAAATCTCATACTAAATTGATATCCATCTAATTTTTCTCAGGAGCTCATAATTCCCAGTAGACTTTTAAAAGGGACTGTGACCCATTACAAAGACTTATTAGTCCCCATGGCAACCAACTGGCATCTGAAATGTGTACCATAAACTCTATACTAAGCCCCAATGTTTCTGTAAGACAGAGGGAAAAGTGAGGAAAGATGTCCAGGCACGATGTGTGTTTTCCCACTCAGTCATATATGCTTGCAGTGGCCCCAAACAGATATACCTACCCTTCCTCTTAAATTTAGTACAAGGAAGTAACATTCAAATTTCTTCTTGTTACAACACTACCACTCACCATCAGGGATCCCACTCCAAGTACTGAAAAGTTGGAAACCACATTTCACAACATATTGCAGAAGACACAAGAAGAAAGTCAATGCATTCTTGTGAATTAATCCAAATACTGTGGGATGTATCTCTGAGCTAGCTTTTCCCGCAGTATACCCTTCCCATGGATTTCAAAAGAGCAGACAGATCACTATACACAGAGGCAGAATGAGAAACCACAAATAAAAGTTTTATATCTGTACAATTAAATTGATAGACTTTTTGATGAGCACTGTATTGTTGAAAATATCTATTTTTTTCACAAATTACATTAATTTTCCTAGGTACAAAAATGGCTGAGAGAGGTTGTTTGATGTGGGCTCAGCAAAAAGAAAAAAAACAAGTGCTTGTCATCAATACATATGCCCTGAGTTCAGTGCCTGGAATCCTCTAGGGGGTGGGGGATGGACGGGGTAGAGGAGAGAACTGGTTCCTGCAAGTTGTCTGCTGACCTTCATACAGGCATCTCTGAGTATGCTTGAGAATTCTCTGTGTATGTCTCTCTGACTCTTTGCTTCTCTTCTCTGTCTCTCTGTCTCTCTTACTCATGTACACACACACACACACACACACACACACCACAAAATAAATAAATAAAAAGAAAACTCTGAGGAATGGAAACATGTACCAAGATACTAAAATTATATATTCCTGATGCATATTAATATTGATAACATGGAGCTGTGAAAAGTTACCTATTTCTGTTTCTGTAGTGTCCAGCAATAAAAATATACTTTCAAAATATCTATGGACATATACATGTGTATATATATATATATATATATATATATATATATATATATATATATATTCTTTGTATGTCATGAGATACAAAATATTATTATCAAAAATAGTTCCCAATAAATAAATTATAGAATATAATTTATCATAAATGAGATTAACCTTAAGGTAATCAGTCATGGTGGAATGACCCCTCAATCCCAGTTCTTCTGAGGTAGAAGCTGGTGGATCTTTGTGAGATCACAGCCTACCTAGCAAGTCACAGGCTATTCCTGGCTATCTAGTAAGACCCTGTCTCAAAAATCAAAAACAAACAAATAAAAGACTAATCCTACCCTAGACTGGTGTTGAAGTTTGCTGCTGAAATTCTGGGCCCTGTTCCTTGTACTAACATGTCTTTTTTCACATTCTGCTGCTATTTCTGTGGTCTCTCTCTGCTCTTCAAGCCCCAAAGGCTCCCTCCCATTACTGGAGCTAACTGGACTCCCCCTGTCTCCCACAGTGTCTCCAACTGATTTCATCCTTATTGTTTAACCCTTCTAATGTTACCAAGATGTCCATCTTAAAATATCAAACACTGAACTAGCTGAATCTGCTCTATAGAAATTATAATACACCATATTCATGCTTTAAATTTAGACCATTAAGATTTATTTGATTTAGTAATAAAACAGCGGAACATTAGGATGGGCTGAGGGAATTCCTCCATCCCTTTAATCTATTAGTCCGAGTTGTTTTCTACCTTCTAGCTGACTGACTATTCATTTTGTTTTTATATTCATAAACTTAAAACATTGGTTTGTGCTTGTGGAATGTTCAATTGACTTTTAAAATGAGTCTACAAATTTTAGTAGAGAAAAATAAGAGAATAATGATTTTCTTATCTCTCTATTCTCCCCTTTTTTTCTGTCCCAATTTTATCATAGTTTGTATATCTTTATGATCTGGTGAAACTAACATACCGTGTCTTGAAGTGTCTTTCTGTACTTTGTCATAGATCATTTTACTGGCCAGTGTTTTCTGCTCCTTCATTCTGCTTGAATAAGACAAATTCTCTTTATCTGTCTAAAGTCCTCAGAAATGTCCGTCTGGAAAAGAACAAAAGAAAAAGGAGGACTTGATCCACTGCTTTTCAGTTCGATTCATTTTCATGGATAACAGGCCAGTTATGCCATGAAGTAAACACTTGATGTAGTTGGTTGGTCTTAGGTTTAAAAGACAATCCAAGGTCACCCTTTGCCTTGAGTTTTCTTTTAATGGAATTCAGAAGAAATAAAGGGAGACTCCAATTGAAGCATTAGACCACTGGTTCTTAACCTATGGGTCACAACCCCCACAAGGGTTGCATTGTAGATATTTTGCATATTTGATATTTACATTGAGATTCATAGTGGTAGCAAAATTAGTTATGAAATAATTTTCTGGTTGGGGGTTCTCCACAACATGAAGAGCTATGTAATAAAGGACTGTGTAGCATGTAATTATTAAACATCAGTCCAAGCTATTGTCAGCTAGGCACTGGCAGTCTTGGACTGTTCCCAGCAAGGTACATAGCCCGAGACAATGTGTTTCTCCTAGCCAATGTCTCCAACAAACACCAGCTCTTTGAGATCACTCTTGGTCCCCAGCAGTCAACTTCTGCCATACTGCTCTGCACTCCCAAGTTCCTGTGTGCTAGCTAGCTCTTGCAAGCCTGTGCTCCACTCTGGTTACCTCTTCCCCTGGAGCTTGGTCCTTGCCAAATCTTCCCTCCCAAATCCTGGCTGGAATTCCACCTCTGCTAAGTTCTGTCCCTCTGGCCCACCTGAGACTCTGCAAAATGTAAAACACCAGACAATCTTAGTTTAGAAGCAACAGATAAAACAACCGCTGGGCAAGGAATCCATTGTCCTTAATCCATCAAATATTCTGTTAGAAATCTTCCGGTGGATTCTTTCACCAGAGCTAACAATTCCCAGTCTACATGGTGCCTCCTTTTGCTCACTAAAAGGGCTGTTCTTTCCTCCTCCTTCTCTCCTCCTATCTCTGACCAAAAGGCCCGCCTCCTCCTCGTCCAGCAATTGGCTTCTTGCCATCTTTATTATCCAATCAATTAATTAGGGGAAAATTCCACCACGGGGTTGCTGCTTTAGGAAGGATGAGAACCACTGGCCTAGACAAATACAGTGAGTGAGGATTATTTCTGAAGTAGTGTATTTTCTCAGTGACTTTGAATTTCAGTCTTTTTTGTCTTAAGCGCAAAGAATGTTTACTAATTTGGAATTGTAGATGGACCACTACTGTATGTGTGTGTGTGTGTGTGTGTGTGTGTGTGTCTATGTGTGTGTGTGTGTGTGTATTCAAGATGATCACAAAAGTATTTCCTTTCCTATCTCATTTGCTCCTTTGCAAGGTTACCTTCTCAGTTATTCTTTCACCAAGAAACAAGGAAAAGCCCCTTTCTCCAACCTTTGAGCCCAGGGTAGACTTGTCAACCATTAAGTATATCAGTATGGCGAGGTTATTGCCTTTTCTACTCCAGCATTTTTGATTCTTAGTTTCAAGAAAACCTTCTCTTGAGAAGCTTGGCTTCTGTCCTATGAAAATCGGAAGCTACAAGAGGTCATGTGGAGATGCCTCAGATTCAACCCTAGCTGATATTCCAGAGGATGGTTAAAATTGACTCAACTCTGGTGGTGACCATCTTAATTATTCACTCACGTAGAAGTTTCACATGCCCCCTAAGGCATGCGATCTCAGTCCTAAGTGAGGCCCACAGGTTCATCCAGCTGACCTTTGTCAGTCTACAGAGCATAATAACTTTGCTTGAATCCATTAAGGTTTGAGGTAATTTACTAAGTGGGAAGAGAGTAGATACTAGGCACATGAAACCAGGCCTTGTGAACCATTACCAGTCACAATTTCCTAAAGCTGATCTCTAGCTTAGTAGTGACAGAAGAACATCCCAGACACCAAAATTAACTTTATGATTAGAGTTCAGGTGAACTAATATTGTGGTTAATCCAAACAGCATGAAAATTTCTGTATCTTGGGGTGAGGTGTGTGTGTGTGTGTGTGTGTGTGTGTGTGTGTATTGGGTGACATTGTATTTGTTCCCTGTGGCTTTTGTAACAGGCTTTGGAAAACCTGACAATTTTAAACAACAGATTTACTCTACAGTTTGTACATCTAAAGATAAGGTATGTATTAAAAGGGCCATGCTGCTTCACAGGGGTGCCCAACCTGTAGTCCATCGGCTTCAAGCACCAAAGGTAACAATCAATGTAACCAAACACAAAGTTAAAAACTTACTTAAAATGTTATGAGTTTTTTGTGTGATTTTTTGGAACATAATTCACTGGTTTTTTAAATTTTTATTAGATATTTTCTTCATTTACATTTCAAATGCTATCCCAAAAGTCCCCTATACCCTTCCCCGGCCCTGCTCCCCTACCCACCCACTCCCACTTCTTGACCCTGGCATTCCCCTGTACTGGGGCATATAAAGTTCACGAGACTAAGGGGCCTCTCTTCCCAATGATGGCCAACTAGGCCATCTTCTGCTACATAGGCAGCTAGAGTCACAAGCATTGGGGGTACTGGTTAGTTCATATTGTTGTTCCACCTATAGGGTTGCAGTCCCCTTCAGCTCCTTGGATACTCTCTAAGCTATTAAAAACAATGAATTTATGAAATTCTTGAGCAAATGGATGTATCTGGAGGATATCATCCTGAGTGAGGTAACCCAATCACAAAAGAAGTCACTTGATATGCACTTACTAATAAGTGGATATTAGCCCAGAAACTTAGAATACCCAAGATACAATTTGCAAAACACAAGAAAATCAAAGAGAAGGAAGACCAACGTGTGGATACTTCATTCCTCCTTAGAATAGGGAACAAAATAACCATGGAAAGAAAGTTTGGAGCTGAGAAGAAAGGAAGGACCATCCAGAGACTACCCCACCTGGGGATCCATCCCATAGTCAGCCACCAAACCCAGACACTATTGCATATGCCAGCAAGATTTTGCTGAATTCAGTGGTTCTTAAGCCTGAGTGTTTGATAGCCAATGTCTGTCAAAAAGTTCAAACAGGCCAGTAAATTAAAGAGACCCTTTCCTTATTTCAGTCAGGTTTAGTTACTGTGTGAGTTTACTGACTTCCTTAGCTAATGGCTTCATCACACCAGTCCTCTGGCTTCTTGTCATCTTCTCTCCTCTCCTCTCCCCTCCCCTCCCCTCCGCTCCCCTCCCCTCCCCTCCCCTCTCCTCTCCCCTCCTCCTCCCCCTCCTCCTCCTCCTCCTCCTCTTCTTCCTCTCTCTCTCTCTCTCTCTCTCTCTCTCTCTCTCTCTCTCTCTCTCTCTCTCTCTCTCCCTCATTCTATTTCCTCAGTTTCTCCTTATCTTAAGATTCTTAGCTTTTTATGTCTAGTACTACTAAAGACCCTTTCCCCATATTCCAGGAATTTGATAGCAAAGTAGGCCACTTCCCCTTCTGCTGGTCCCATTTGGTGTAGAAACAGGAACACAGATATGGGTCCCCATCACCCTAAAGCATGTGATATGTAAACAGAGCTCATCAAAATAAAGCAACTGTGCCAGTGCACTGGATAGCTTCATAAACAGATGGCAGTTAGTGCTGTGTCGTGAATCCTCCCTCTACGGTTGATGATCAAACCTGACCTCATCTCTAGATCTGCCTTTTCCATCAGGTGTTGTGCCCATAGACTACATGTGAGAGGATTTTGCATGATCTTACCCAGGTTTAAATTCCTTCAACAATGCAGGATGACTTTGTGGTGCTATTTTGGAATTCTCCTGGCAAATCAATTATATTGGCTGCACATTCGGTGATATCCAGCCATTTTCTGTTTTGTTTGACAACTTCCATATAATTTCCAAAAGTGTGTTATTATTTTTGTCACTTAATTTTTTTTATTTTTTCTATACATTGCCTTAGCATTATCTACAATAATAACCTAAGCTTCTTTATCCACCCTGCAGTCTCTTAAGGAGAATATCTCAAAGGGTAATCTTATAGCTCAGAAAACCTCATTAAGATATGTAAGAACTTGTCAGGTCCAATGTGGATTATATTTGCCCATAGCAATGGCAGTTGCTGTATCTGTTGATAAATGCACTGAAACCCTCAAGTGTATTAGTTTTAACAATGGTTGCAATCGGAGGTTTATCCCTTAAAAATTCAATTGCTACTATTTGAAATTTCATAAAATCTAAGCCAAGGATTAATAGATAATGAAGACCCTTTGCTGAGTTACAATCCACTAAGTACTTCTATTGGCCAAAAATGTTGGTTAAAAATTTTTGCAATTTAATATGCTCGTGTGTGTGTGTGTGTGTGTGTGTGTGTGTGTGGTGAGGGTGTGTGTGTAGGGGGTGGCTACATGTGTGTGTGTGTGTGTGTGTGTGTGTAGGGGGCTGCCACACTTAAAAGGGGAGATTAAGAGAGCATCTATTGACATGATTCCATGATTTTATGTTAAAACACACACCCATAGATTTAAGTACAGCAAAAAAAAGAAATCACAAATTTGAGAGAGAGAAAAAGGCGGGAGGAAAAGGAAAGTGTGAAATTGTGCAATTATATTTTAATTTCAAAATTTTAAGAATATATTTTAAAACCAGGGAGTAAGGTGTACCATAATTTGAAAATCCTGTTCTCTGGGGAGGCAAAATGGAAACATAAATGGTAAGTCATGAGGATAATACTTAATGAACATGATAGCACAAATGTCCAAAGCTATGCACTGTAGGGACATTTATGCCTTTCTCTGTGTGGGTCTTTCTCTTTACTTATTTTTTTTTTACTTTGGTTGTGGTGTTTAAATCCCAGACTTGTGCATACCACCCACATCACATGCCTCCACAGTACCCTTTCAGTCTTTAGACCATTTTATAAGGGAGGATTAATATTGTAATATTCCTTAATTTAGCCAGGGGTAAAAATATTGGATCACATTAAACTTTACCTGGCTTTATTCTGTGGCTGTTGTTGGAAATGGCAGTCTTAAGCCTTATATGCTACTAAGTCATAATTTACAATCTTTGATAGGTTAGTTAAAATGAGAAATACAATGAAATCAAGGAAATGAGCCTTCCTCACAGTTTCTCACTGAGGCACCAAAACTCTGAAAGTGTAAAGAGAGACAGGCCAAATCTACTCAATATAAAGTAATGAGCAGAAATCGGCTTTCAGCATCCCCAGTTAATTGTTCAAGCTGCTCCTGCAAATTAAATAAATGTATTGTCACATCTGGTTCTTTAATAATGAATTTCCATTAGCTACTGAGGCAAGATGAAAGACCTCTGCAGATCCCTTAGTTGAATCCATTTGTGGACCATGCAGCAACAAAGGAGATAATTCTCAATACAGTGTTCTTGCCAAAGGAAACAGTCAAGGAGATTTTATTGGGAAACCTATGTATATTGATACAGGAAAGATTCAGCATCACAAGTAGAGGTGATCACATCCCTGAGCATCCTCACATTAGTCACATCACATACTCAGACAGCATGGCAGAAATGAACACTTCTGGGTAGAATCTTGGTACTGTCATGAGCAAAATTACGCTAGGTCACCTAAAAATAATGATCCCAATGTAACTTTGGGCTTTTCTTCCATTCTTGGTAACTTTCTCTGAAGGACCAAGTCAATAATAAAACATTTAAAAATTAAAAAAATAAATAAATAAAGACAACAGGGGATAAAAGCATTGAAGATAATTTGACATAACTGATATTTGAAAGGGAAAAGCAGCTTCATCATTATATTAACAGGCACCATGCATGCCCTACAGGTGTCTTTGGAGTCTCTCTAGCATGTGAAGCCATAATAGGGACTACTATACATATATACATATTTAAAGAATGTTAAAAAAAATCAGGGTCCTATCAGCACAATCTTGCTACTTATGCAATGGTGTCAGCGTTTGGAGGCTGATTATGGGGTGGATCCCTGGATATGGCAGTCTCTAGATGGTCCATCCTTTTGTCTCAGCTCCAAACTTTGTCTCTGTAACTCCTTTCCATGGGTGTTTTGTTCCCAATTCTATGAAGGGGCAAAGTGTCCACATTTAAAAATAAAAAAAAAAGAATGTTAAAAATAATTTTAGGTTTCTATACTTCAGAGCAATCCAAGTATTTGCTATCTTTTCATTTTTCTTGGCTTTTCTTTTTCTCTTTGAATGAATATTCTCTTTTCTACCTAAAATATTATATATACATAGCTCAATTTTTGAGTAACATGGATTTTTTAGAATTTATTATGTTTTAAGGAATTAAAATCATAAATTTGAAGATCCAAGGCATTTCTTTATATTTTTCATTGGTCTGAAGAAATACTTTGTTTTTATTTTTAATCAGTTATACTAATGTACACCAATGTGCATTAATTAATGAGACTCAGTGTGATATTTCTACACAAAAATACAACATCTCTCACCAAATCCTCCCTCCTCATCATCCATCCTTTCCAACCTCTGTCAATCACTGTTCTGCTTTCAGGCTGATTTCTCCTAGACATGAGAAATCTCACTTGCCTTTGTGTGCCTGACTTGTTTTACTTAACATAAACTCTTCTATCCCATCAATTTTGCTACAGATAATGGGATTTCATTCTTCATTTTCAACTCATTTGTGTTGATGGACGCTTAGATTCCTTCTGTGCCTCACCCACTGTGAAGAGTGTAGGGGGACTATGGACTTCTGGATAAGATGATGAATTACAAGTTGCCTATGTTTGACCTGATGAAAGAGCTGTGGTAAAAATACACACTGACCCTAACTCTATAAAAGAGAACTGAAGGAAAAAAAAGAATAAAACTTGATAGGAGTTTCCCCACAAAGGAAGTAGTCAAAGGTGGCCACCAACCTGTGTCCATTTTTTCCACACTATTCACACCAGAAGTCGGCAGTGGCTGCTAAGGAATACTAACCTCTCGGGGACACAAGCACCACAAGAAAAGCCAAATAAGAGACACTCATCAGGCAGTGGAGATGTAGCCATGGGCTGGACACACCATGGGTAGAAAGAGCCACAGCAATCAGACTGTAGAAGAGGAGACAGAAGTACAGCAGGAGAACTTGCGCTAGTGATTTTGGGGTCCTGACACAAAAACCTTAACATGGACCAATGTGTTGAAATGCTTCCCTTATGTTTTCTTCTGATAGGATCAGATTCAGATCTGATGTTTGATCTTTGATGTATTTGGAGGTTTTTTTTTTTTTTTTTTTTTTTTTTTTTTTTTTTGTACCTGGTGAGAGACAGTGATCAAATTTCAGCCTTCTCCATGTAGATATCGTCTGCCCAGTTCCTTTTGTTGAAGAATCTACCCTTTACCCAATCAATGACTTTGGTATCTTAGTTGTAAGTCAGTTAGCTACAAGCCTGTGGCCTCTTATTTCTGTAACCTATGTGATTACACTGCTCTTTGTGTCTGTTGTATCACCATACCGTGCTGTTTGGGTTATCACTGCTCTCTAGTTTCTTCAAAGGTCTTGTGACATTTCTAGGATTGATGTTTCTCCGTGCTTTTGTATTTCTGGTCTTTTATAATTCCATACAAATTTCAGGATTTTTTTCCTAGCTCTTAAAAGACTGCCACTGACATTTTTATTATTAATTGACTAATTAACTTAATTTACATCTGGATTGCAGTTTCCCCACAATGCTCTGCTACAGGAATTCCTCCCCACTCCCCATCCACTCCTCCTTCTCTCCTTTCCAGAAAATGGGAGGCCTCCCATGGATATCAAGTAGCCCTGGCATATCCAGTTGCAATGAGACTAGGTGACCCTCTCCCACTGGGTCTAGATGAGGCAGTCCAATAGGACTTGTCCCAAAGGTAGGCAACAGGGTCAGAGACGGCCCCTGCTCCTGCTGTGAGGAGTCCCACTTGAAGACAAAGCTAATACAATTGTTACATATATGGAGAGGGCCTAGGTCAGTCCCATGCACATTTCCTGGTGAGCTCCTACTTAGCCTCTGTGAGCTGCTATTGGACGAGGTTAGTTGATTAGTTCATTCTGTACGTTTCCTTGTGTCCTTGACACCTCTGGCTTCTACTACCCTTCCTCTCACTCTTCCACAGGATTCCCCAGCCTCCGAACAATGTTCAGCTGTGAGTACCTGCATCCATCTCTGTCAGTTACTAGATGAAGCTTCTCTGATGACAATTACAATAAACTTCTGTCTGCAAGTGTGTTTCAACTTTCTCTCTATTTAATTTGATATTGACTACTGGCTTGCTGTGTATTGCCTTTACTGTGTTAAGTTATGTGCCCTCTATCCAGATCTCTCCAAGACTTTTATCATGCAGGAGTGTTAGATTTTGCCAAAGTTTCTTCAGCATCTAATGAGATGATCATGTATTTCTTTCTTTCAGTTTGTTTATACAGTGGATATCACTGACATTTAGATGGAATTAAAATCCGAGCCTGTTGATCTTCATGTTAATATTGACATTTAACCAGATTCATTACTTCTATCTATAGGGATGAAAAGCCTATTGCTTTCTGTCATCTTCGGTCATTTTTACCATTGCTTGTCATTTTCATTGTAGAGGACTTAGACTTTCTTACTTTTACTTGCAGGTGAAGACTCGCTTTACGTCTAAGGTTTTGTTATTGTTTGGGTTGTTGTTGATGACTTGATTGTTTATGTCATTGTGAATGGAATGCTTTCAATTATTTTTTCCTCATAGAAAAGTTATTGGTTTTCATGTGTTAATTTTGTGACTTACTTTCCTTTTTCCTAACAATGTATTGGTCTGACTTTTGGGTTATTTTATGAATAGAATCCTGTCATCTCCGAACAGGAGAAACTGGCTTCCTTCCTTCATATTTGGCTAGTTAGTTTATTTCTCTTTCCTAATTGATCTGGCCAAAGTTTCTAGTACCATATCGGATAAAAGACATAAAGACATGAGTTCAAAGCATACATTTAGCTTTCCCCATTAAGAATTTTTAAATTTTTAAGTCATTTTGTCTTTATTTCTATCTGACATTTGTTACTTTTCCCCTAAATTTTGGTTTGGATTGCTCACAATTTCCCAAGTCCTTAAAACAATTTTAAGTATTTCAAATGTTTAAACACTTAAAAATATTTTCATTTGAAAAAATATTTTTTTCTTTTTCTCTAATAAAGACTATACATTTTCAAATTACAATGCTTTTATTGTTTCTTACACAGTCTAGAGAAATCACCACACACTAGTGAAAAAGATAAGTATTCTGAAATATGAGATGAAATATTCTGTAAATGTCTATTAACTCCATTTGATTTGTAATACAGTTCAAATTTGAAGTTGCTTTGTTTAGTCTTTACTGGGAATAGGCCCAGCGACAAAAAAAATAGCTTATTGAAATTCACTACTGTTATTCCATTGAAAATATCTAGTTAGGCCTAGTAGTTTTGTTTTCTAAAATTCTCCTGCACTACTTGTATATAGATTGACAGTAATTATATATTCCAGTTGAATTGAGCCGCTGATCAGTTCATAATGGCCTTCTTTGTTCTTGGTCTCTCTTTACATTTCTTCTTCTTCCTCCTCCTCCTCCTCCTCCTCCTCCTCCTCCTCCTCCTCCTCCTCCTCCTCCTCCTCCTCCTCCTCTTCTTCTTCTTCTTCTTCTTCTTCTTCTTCTTCTTCTTCTTCTTCTTCTTCTTCTTCTTCTTCTTCTTCTTCTTCCCCTTCTCCTTCCCCTTCTCCTTCCCCTTCTCCTCCTCCTCCTCCTCATCTTCCTTATCATCATCTTCCTCCTCCTCTTCCTCCTTCTCCTCCCCCTTCTCCTCTTCCCCTTCCTCCTCCTCATCTTCCTTCTCTTCATCTTCCTCCTATTCTTCCTCCTCCTCATCTTTCTCCTGCTCATCTTCCTCCTCTTCCTCATTTCCCTCCTCCTTCTTCTAAGTTTATTTTGTCAGATCTCAGTACAGTTAATTTGGTTACTTTAGGTTTCCATCTACTTGAATATTCTTCTGTAGCTATTTACTTAAGTGAATTTCTTGAAAGCAAGCATCTGGACTCCTTATCATGTGCTACTATTGCCAAGAAGCTACTACACATCTCCCATCCTTAAGATATTAATGGGCTCAGCTTATTCATCTCAGCCTCCCCACAAATAGGCCTTTGACAAGGTTTTCAGTGTGAGGCATGGAATAAATTTAAATTTCAATCAGTAGGTATTTGTTTATCCCCCAAAGTTGTGACATTATTGTACCAATGGATTTATCTTGCAGGCCAGGGCCATATTGTTATACTCAGGGTCTACAGTTGAGTAAGTCTTACTTAAGTAGACTTAAGTCTTTCATTAAGTAGTTAATGACTACTCTCCCCAGATGCCTACACATTACTTTATGATACTATGAATGCTAACTAGCAGGGACAAAACTTCCAGCTTCATCTCTCCATGTCCTGGATCTAAACAACATACTGTCTTTAGCAAGAGGTATTATCTAGTTCTAGAACAATGACAACAACCTACATTATCTGAAGAGTTTCTTGCCAACATCTTGTGTGGGGGTGGGCATTTCACATCTGTCACTGGATTTCATTTAACAATCTTTGGGATCATCAGGGGTCAACTGGGGGAGCATCGGGGCTAACCATGGAGGAGTCATGCAAGGTACCTCTTTTCAAAGTATCAGCATCATCACCACCACCACCATCATCATCATCATCATAATTATTTATATTATTTACTTGGCTTATACAGAATCTGTTTCTATTTGAATTTTTTGTACACCTTTAAGTTGGGTGAATCTCCTCTCCTTGTTCTTTCTTTATACTAACCTTACCTTCTCCTTATTCAAACTTTTCCATGCCTAGTATTTTCATTCTCCTCTCTACTTTCATGCCACAGATATTTTTAGTATCCTTCTTGCTTAAGATTCACCTACCCCAAACTATGGTCTTTTCTTGCTTCCTGGACTTAACAGATATGCATTTCAACTTTAATACAAAACATAAAAATGTGATGCTATGATTTATATGTACAAGTATACAGGATAACATATAGTGTTCGTCTTTCTGGGTTTGGGTTATCTCATTCAATACAATGTTTTCCAAAGTGCTTGAATATTAGTGGTTCAAAACTATCACAGTATGAAAGGTAGCTGCAAAACAAGCTCAGTTGCATAAAATCGTAATGTTCCTTGGCCAGAATCATCTACTGATGCAATCTCTACTAGGAAGTACAGCCAAGTCTTCTGTAACAAGAAAACCAAGATTCATCTTAGTCCTTAGGCAAGAAAACCTAAGCTTAGAATTTCCTTCTCTAGTATTACAGAAGATTGATGCAGAGACTAGAGAAAATTAAGAGAGTTTATTATAAAGAAAAGATAATATACTTTAAGGGTCAAAGTGAATACAACAAGAGAACCAGGTACTTGAAACTTTGTCCATTTAAATTTTCTTGACATAGGCATGAGATCTGCATTCTGTCCAATATGACCTAATCCATGAGCACAAATTTGTTTTCCACTTCTTTAGGGCAACCAAAATAAATAAATAAAAATAAACACAATTATATACTGTTGGTATCAATTGCCCAATCAATTGAAAATAAACTGTATGGACCAAAGTTCAGGATGGGATTTGGAGTATGTAAGCACATTCGTCAGCATGTATTAGCCTTCTGACTTGTGTTCACTTTAGTTCGGGAGGGCACGATGGTTTATAAATGTGACCAGTTCACTCTCTGAGTTTAAATAAAGTTTATGCTTTCTATTCAACTGAATAGCAACAAACTTGTTGACATACTAGCATGCGAAAGTTTTAAGGTAACTGTTTTGGAATCTGGTTCCTTTCCTAGTTCCTCAACTCGCTGTCTATTCCAACATATTGAAAGAAAATGGCTCTTACTCATTTTCTGAAAAGTTTCAATGATATGTCTCCTTTACTGTATCCAGAGAACCCATCATACCTTTCTGAAGCAATGCTTGACAGTAACTTTGTTGTTGATGATTTGTTTTGCTTTGTTTTTTTTTTTTTTAAACAAATACAGAAGTGGAAAGGAAACTACTTGGGTGGAACTATTTAAGAGGGTGGGGTAGAAAGAAGAAATGGTGGGAGGAAGAGAATAAAAACTAATGATCCATGAAAATGTCACAAGGAAAGCTGATACTTGGCAAGACAATAAAAAGCTAAAAATTAAAAGCCCACACAACAATATTCTGAAGGGAGGTATCCTGTGTGTGGAAAAAGCTGATCACAGAAACTATAATGTCTTAAACCAAAGTTCCTGAGTTAAATGGGGGATGATTCTCTTTTGATTATTGGTGGGGGTGGAGGTGGGGATGTCCCCCAAGGCTCTCAAAACAACACAGGACATTTTTACTGCTGTTGAAGCCCCTACCAGACTAGCTGCCAAGAACCTCTTGCTGAAGACATCATGTGACATGTTCACAGCACAAAATGTGATCAAGCTGGAACTAAAATGGAAGTTTCCTCCATAGTGGCTGGTTCTTACTGTGCTGGAAGATACTATGAGGGCTGCTGGAGAGAACTGCCCGTGATGGTCTTACTTTACTCTAGACGTGGGCTCTAATGTTACCCACTGGCCACCTAATATAAACCCACTTGATAAAATGTGGAGACTGTCTTATGGGGGTAATCAACCCTTTGCTGATGATATCTTCATCATGTCTGGTACTGTAATCCTGATCAAGAGTGTGTGCCTGGGGAGGTCATAGACCTTAGTGGGGGAATATCACTGCTGTTATTTTGAGAAATGGACTTTATGTACCCATTAAATTCCTCTAAAGAATTATGCTTATGTCCACAGATCAGTGATCCTAGAAAATTTGGTCAGGAATGTTTGGAGGGTTTCATTGTTTTGTTTCATTTTGGTTTATCAGTAGTCAGTAGTAAATGAAGAGACTCATAACTGCTGAGAAAAACTGACAGTTGACTGCTCATGTGGAGATGGCAGATCTATATCACTCCTTCCAATGCTCAGGGAATATCATCAAAGGAGGAGCATAGGAGTTGGAGGAGAGAGGCAGGCAGAGGTTGGGGGTGAAAATGGCCCAGAATGTTGAACTTACAGCAGCTGTTCATCTATGCCAAGATTACCCAAGATTGGAAGAAGCAACATCTTGTCATGGAGCGGAAGAGGTCTCATGAGAGGGAAACATCCCTACGGAAGAGTTTATGCAGTTAATGGTTGACAGTCAAAGAAGGGCAGGCATGCTTCAGTGGTGCAGTCACTGGCAAGGAGGTTATGCTCCTGTAAACGAATAAATGAAGCTGCTGGAATTTACTGGGTCACGAAAACTAAAAAGAAAGGGGATCATTAGAATGGAAGTGTGATCTTGCTGGAAACAGGCAGGAAAGAATCAGGGAGAGTGGGTAGGGTAATGAGGCATAAAGGTGACCAACATACACTGTGAAAATGTCATAACAAAATCCATTATCATGTATAACTAGTATGTGGTAATAAGAACATTTTAAAAGCAAATGTCAGACTTGAAAAATGGCTTCGAGGTTAGAGTGCAAACTGCTCCTGTGGAGTCTAGCTCCCAGCACCTACAGTCAGGCTCATGCTGGTCCAGGGGGTCAGACACCTTCTTCAGGCCTCTGCAGGCACCTGCACACATGAACACAAAAAGGTAAATACACATGAAATAAAAAAAATACATATTTTAAAATTGAATTGGTCTCCCCAAGGCCTAGTTTTATAAGAATTTATTAATATTGCTTCATGTAAATATTCTATAATTATTGAAATTGGAAGGCCCATTTTTCTTAAATATTTCATGTAGAATCCAAGATTTATTTTTTCAAATTTTATTTTATTTTTTTTCCATTTTTATTAGGTATTTAGCTCATTTACATTTCCAATGCTATACCAAAAGTCCCCCATACCCACCCACCCCCACTCCCCTACCCACCCACTCCCCCTTTTTGGCCCTGGCGTTCCCCTGTACTGGGGCATATAAAGTTTGCAAGTCCAATGGGCCTCTCTTTCAAGTGATGGCCTATTAGGCCATCTCTTGATACATATGCAGTTAGAGACAAGAGCTCCAGGGTACTGGTTAGTTCATATTGTTGTTCCACCTATAGGGTTGCAGTTCCCTTTAGTTCCTTGGGTGCTTTCTCTAGCTCCTCTATTGGGGGCCCTGTGATCCAGTCAATAGATGACTGTGAGCATCCACTTCTGTGTTTGCTAGGCCCTGGCATAGTCTCACAAGAGACAGCTATATCTGGGTCCTTTCAGCAAAATCTTGCTAGTGTATGCAATGGTGTCAGCGTTTGGAAGCTGATCATAGGATGGATCTCTGGACATGGCAAGCACTAGGTGGTCCATCCTTTCATCACACTTCCAAATTTTGTCTCTGTAACTCCTTCCATGGGTGTTTTGTTCCCTATTCTAAGAAGGGGCAAAGTGTCCACACTTTGGTCTTCGTTCTCTTGAGTTTAATGCGTTTAGCAAATTGTATCTTATATCTTGGGTTATTTTTTCAAATTTTAAATGTTTCCTTTTTCTATCTGTCCTCCATACATACATGCATGCGTGTGCGCATGCGCGTGCGTGTGCACATACACACACACTCCCACACACATACAAATCTTAGACTTGGCTTACAAATGTAATTAGTCTTTGTCCTTTCGTTGTAATGGATATATCAAAGTGACAGTGAGGAAGAAAAGGGAGCATAAAACCTCAACAAGAAGCAAACGTGTGGATATTAAATATCCATGTGCAGAAGGAGCACTGAGGAGAACAAAAACATGCAAAACAGCAATAGTCTGAACCAACTGACTATGCTGGGAGCTGAGTGACCACTCCCGTTGCCATCAGTGAATATACAGGGGAGAAGAAAGAAGTTAACAGTTGCATCAGCTTTTGCTGACCATTTTCTCAAAGATTCTTTCAGGGTGCTCCAAAATATTCCATCTATAGTGAAAAAACTATTAACTTTGGGGATATAGAAGCTGTAATTCCTATTACACTTTTTTTTCAAAGCATTTAAGTGTGTGTGATATCCTTGTAAATCTAGCAAGCATATTCAATATAGCCAATATTTTCAGTTATGTAATGTGAACTTAAGACCTACACTTGGCTAGAATGAAAAAACAAATGGGTTTATTACAAATTTGTTTATATTCTATTTGGAAAATATGTATAATAAAAAATTAACAAGAAACCCCTGAAAGACATTAAAAAATACCCACATACACTAGTCCTTCCAAAGACACACTAAACATTAAATGGAAATATTCTGGAAAGGATCATAGTCCCCACCTTAACCAAGATGACCCAGCATCCTTAGTCCCCACCCTAACCAAAAGTACCAGCAGCCTTAGTCCCACCCTAACCAAGTTGCCCCAGCATCAATTCACTCATCTTAATAGTGTTTTGCTTCCCACTTTCTCAATTATAGCTCACAACTCAATCCATTACAAAATGGTTTTCATTACTAGTCAGTCAAGAAAAGCTGACTTGGGGTGATTTTTTTTTTTGTGTACTCCAATTTCTATTTTAATCCTGGATCTTTCTTAGAGACCTACTTACCTTGACCTCCCTCAAATTCCTGATGCCCATAAACTTTTCCTAAAACCTAACCTTCATATCCACCAACTAAATGACTAAACACACTAGGTATGAAAAATAAACACCTTGGAGTAAGTGCTAGCACCCAAATCTCAAAACCCAAATCTCATGATAATTGTTTATTAATGAATGTTGACATTTTCCAAATTGTTATTTTGACAAAGATAATCCCTGTTATTAATTGCAATGCTCTACATGATTTGAGTCCTCTATACCTCTCCATCCTCAGCCTGCACACTTTGGTCCCACTTACTGTCTCCCCTCCAGTCATACCAGCCCACTTTTAACCCACTCCTAGAACAGGACATTTGACATGACATTCTTGTCCTAATAAACTTGTTTCTGCTCCCTTGGATAGTTAATATCTTCACATGTTCAATTCTCAGTAATGTCATATGGATGGGATATTATGAAAACCATAGCACAGCCTGTAATAAAAAGGGGAGAATTCTAAAAGTCTTGACCTTTAGTCTGACTCATAAAAATAACTGAACTTCAGCTGAAAAGAATGAAAACATTCTTGGCAAGAAATCAGTGGAACTGAGATTGGAATGCCAACTCCAAATGGAAGAAATTGTTGAATTATCAGCCTACATCCAGCTAGAATGGTAAAACACATTTCCTATAGAACTGTAGAAGACTCGAGAGCAGACAAAAATGTTAGATTTAATTTAGTACATGTTTCACAGTCACTACTTATAGAATATAGAGTAAGACCTCATTTCTCTTTCTCTCAGATCAAGTATCCTATGAGCTCCAGACTCCAAAATAAGTTAAGTTGCCTTTAAAACAGATTGCTGGATGCCTCTGCCAGGGTATACATACTATAACTCTCACCAATAGTTTCTATCAGGTTCTTAAATGATACTGACACTAACAATTTAGGGGTCACACTCTGAGCTCACACTCTGAGCTCACACCCTACAAGACAACCTCACATAATAAGCTAAACATAAAGCCATACAATAAGATATGACTCTAAAATGAATAAGAAGGAAAAACTGGGACACAGAAACACCCCATGAGTGACCTATGGAGCATTCATATTTACCTTGGCAGCATGTTACTTGTTGCTGCTTGAACTACAGTGTTACATTTTCTTAATGTCTCAATTCTTTATCTAGAATAAAAAAATCACTGAGCCAATCAAGCCCCAAAGTCCTCCACAGTTCCTTGCTATTCCAATCCTATGATTTAGCTTCTGAATTATAGTTTGTTAAGGTTTTTGTCCCAGGGCACTTTACTCTGTAAATATACATTTTTATAGAAGTAAGGAGAACAACCTATGGTACTCCTAAAAATAGACAGAAGTTACTCAAGAATCATATTTATATCAAACAACATGGGATAGTACAAGTTAATCACACAGCCAATGAAGAGTAATTATCACTAAAGTATCATCAGATTGTGTAGCTAGAGTAACTGTAGAAAGCAATAGAGTAAAAGCAGACCATTGCAAGTAGGAACTATATGAGAGGGAAAAACTTTAATTAGGGGAGGGGGAGGATATAAATATAGAAGGTAGAAAAAAAGATCTGAAAATGTCATAATCATACTATCTACCTAAAATACCTATAGTATGTATAAAGTATATACTATAGTTACTTATTACTATATGTACATACATAAGTCAGTCTATTCATATATAGCTTAATTAAAATGGTTGAATTAGGACAATTATGGAAGAAACTGAGAAAGGGTGACCCCATAAGAAGACCAGCAGTCTCAAGTAACCTGGACCCCTGGGAGCTCCCAGACACTGAGCCACCAACCAGGCAGCATACACAAGTCGGTCTGAGGTCCCCAACACATATATAACAGAGAACTGCTTGGTCTGGCCTCAGTGGGAGAAGATATGCCCAATCCTCGAGAGATTTGAGGTCTTAGGGAGGGAGGAGGTCTGGTAGGATGGGAGCATCCTTCCAGAGACAGGGGGAGGAGGAATGGGATGAGGAACTGTGGGAGGGGGAACTATCCGGGGGCAGTGGCTGGATTGTAAATAAAATAATAATAATAATAATAATAATAATAATAATAATAATAATAATAAAGTTAGAATAGTTCAAAACCTACTCAATCCAGGCTTACAGCTTGTAAATTAAAAAAAATAATAACAATTCTCATTTGGGCTGACAATATTTCCCCAAGAGCCATAGACTATCTAACAAAACCCCCAATACCAGACATGAGAAGTCCTCTTTTGAGTTATTGGTAATGAAGTAATTTGAGTAATTGGTATGCTAAAAGGCTCCCATATATTTATAGTTTATTGCTATTGTTTTAGTTTTCATACTCCCATTCCCTCCCTAGAGGTGGAAAATTCCAATTGCTAAGACACCATTCACTTTAAATACAGAGCCCAGAAACTTGAGGAAAACCTGACCTCTTCCTGTCTGAGAGCCCGCTCTCTGGGTACCAGAAGGAATCAACCAACAACCCTACCCACCTATGATGCCTACAAACCACAGCAACCATCAGGATGGCGGCAAGAATGTAAAGGTGGCACACATACCTCGCACTGACTGACATCTCCTTAATTGGATGTAAAGCCTGCTCAACACGGGAAGACAAGCCTAGTCCTAGACTAGGGAAGACAAGCCTAGTCCTAGAAACCTAGCCAGGTACCCAGGGCTAATGAAGTCATGGATCTTAGAGGAGAATTTCTAGCTGCCACAGACGAAACCAGCATCATCCCTGACTGCATTTTGAATATAATCCTTATGTCCACAGATAAGTGTAATTCTTAAACTTCATCAATGGCACTTCTCTCTGGAGCAGGCTGCGACAATGACAGACAACCACCACTAATGAAAATGCAGAGTTGTGGAGCCCAGTCCCAACTGACACATCTACAACACAACACATGCACCTAAGGTCCAGGAATCCTTGTGTAAGAGAAAATGGAAAGACTGTAAAAGTCAGAGAAACCGGAAGTTTGCTATGAGATTGTGTCACCTAAAAGTCTCACCAACATGGCTGCCTAAATATGAACAAGAATGACACCAACGAACCTGGTAACACGGAATGGGGAAGCTCAGAACAAAGGCCTCAAAGACATGGAACTATAGGCAACTTAGGAATTCTGCATGGGAGAGAAATTGTCTTCCCTAGGGCAAAATACATCAATTGTTTATGTATCAAATAGTCAGCCCTGAAACACACACACACACACACTCAGACACACACACACACACTCACACACTCACACACTCACATACTCACACACACTCACACTCACAAATTAAAGGAGGCCATGGATTTGAAAGAGAGTAAGCTAGAGTATTTTCTGAGGTTTGAAAGGAGGAAATGGAAGGGGGAAATTATGTTTTTTATTGTACTATAATCTCTAAAAATACTTTAAAAGTCATCAAGACAAAGATGAACTGTTTGCTAAGATATCTGAATATTCAAATCCTTAAATATCTCAATATTTTGAGGTGCTTTTCTAAATGATTGTCTTCATCTAAACACAATTTGATTTGTGTTATTTTCCCTTTGCCAAATATCTAAGACTTTCTTCTTTGCCCAAATTCTCCCTTAGCTCAGAATCCTGCAATAAAATTATTCAAGGACTATACAAATTGTAAGAGACAAGCACAGTATATGTAATATTTATGAGAGTCAATTTATTAAAAAAAAAAAAGAAAATCTTAATAAGATTTTTTTCTTTTTATTCCTTAGATATTTTCTTCATTTACATTTCAAATCCTATCTCCTTTCCTAGATTCCTCTCTGAAAGTCCCCTATACCCTCCCCTGCCCTGCTACCCAACCCAACTCCTGCTTCCTGACCCTGGCATTCCCCTGTACTGGGACATATAATCTTTGCAAGACCAAGAGCCTCACCTCCAATGATGGCTGACTAGGCCATCTTCTGCTACATATACAACTAGAGACACAGGTCTAGGGGTACTGGTTAGTTCATATTGTTGTTCCTCCTATAGGGTTGCAGACCCCTTGGGCTCCTTGGGTACTTTCTCTAGCTCCTTCATTGGGGGCCCTGTGCTTCATCCAATAGATGACTGTGAGCATCCACTTCTGTATTTGCAAGGCACTGGCATAGCCTCACAGGAGTCAGCTATATCAGGGTCCTGTCAGCAAAATCCCAGCACTTGGGAGGCAGAGGCAGGTGGATTTCTGAGTTCGAGGCCAACCTGGTCTATAAAGTGAGTTCCAGGACAACCAGGGCTACACAGAGAAACCCTGTCTCGAAAAAAAAAAAATCTTGCTGGGATATGCAATAGTGTCTGGGTTTGGTGGTTGTTTATGGGATGGATCCCTGGGTGGGGTAGAATTTTTTCTTAAATAAATATTCTTTTATCTTATATCTGCTGTTTTCCAATTGGGTGTTTAAGACTATCAGATCATTTCATTTTTATACTTTACTTTTTGCCTACTAGATATTTGGGACTTACATAATATTCAATATTTTCTCTGTGTGTGTTGATTTTCTGTCCCATTAATGCCCTCTAAGTAACTATCTGTTCTGTTTACATTAAATTTCAGATTCTAAAGAAATTAAATTTATTACAATTCTAAACTGGAAAATGTGATATAAAACCACTATTAACATTTTCTCAAAACAAAATAAATACATGTGGTGTATTTATGGAATTATTCATAATACACTAATCTAATCCTAGAAAATTCAGAATATTTTAAATGTATATGTCTTAATATATAAACATTAATGAAGACTTCAGGTGGCAATATATGTAAATTTGATGCCTGGACCTACTGCCTATGTTTCCTTCAAATCAAAACTAAAATTGACACTCTGTTGCTATTAACAGAGAAATGGAAGCAGCAGAGAGAACCCTGGCAGTGCTGGTGGCTACCTAGAAGTTGTTTACACCATGGTGAACTCAAGGGCAACAAAAACCACCTGTACATCCTTTACTTAGACATGTTCAAAAATGAGGTCAGAGAGTCAAGAATTAACGGAAGCACTGAGACCAAGGGATATAAAATGTTTTGTAGCTATTAAATATAATTTCCATTCTGCTATTTCAAATTGCTTTCTTGTTGCTTGTTTATGACCTTCTTATTACCATGTGGAATACACTAAATAGTTAAGCATTTCTAAAGAATTATTTCTTGGCTAACCAAATGGAGAAACTTTCACTGGGCTGCACATGGAGCTTCAGCTTTCTCCCAGTTTACAAAATGATATTAGAAAATGACTCATCCTACAAATGACAAATTATTCCAACACATTTGTGTTAGTTAATTGTCTGTTAAATCAGTAGACAATCAAAACAAAAAATCAGGTAGGGAAGGGGGTTGTTGTTGTTGTTGTTGCTGCTGCTGCTGCTGCTACTGCTGCTACTGCTGCTGCTGTTGCTTGCATGTTTATTTGTCTGTTTGGCTTCCTGTTCCAGAGGGTATAATCCATGATGTCAGGAAAGGTCTGGGAGCTGGAGTGTGAGGGCCTATGTGGGGTCATGAACCAAACATTACATTTCATCCACACATAGGAAGCAGAGAAGAAAGTAGAAAGTAGGACGGGGGTACAAAATCTCAAAGCCCATTCCTCAGCCCCAGTTCTACCCCAACCCTATCCAAGCAATGTACTTCCCTCAGCAAGACTCTACCTAATAAGGATTCCCTAACCTTCCACAACAGCATTACCAGCTTGGGACCAAGTATCCAAGCACAGAAACCCAAAGGGAATAATTCTTATTCAAGCTACAAGACCAAGAACATTTTAAAATAATCTAATATGAAGAACATTAGCCCTTGTGGAGATTAACTTTGTTCATCAGTACCTTACCAATATTAAGAATATACTCATTTATGCATCTTAATAAAAACAATAGCATTTGAATGGTCTATTTCAACCTTTCTTCCTTCCTCAATGCTCATATGCTATATTTCATACCTTTGTAAGGGTAGAAACATTGATCTGATATTTTATATCTACTGCCATTTAATATTTTGTCATTCAGAAAGGCACTGGAACAATGGAAAATGACAAGATATAAATAATCTGTGACTACTTTCAAGTCCTGGCGTGTGTGTGTGTGTGTGTGTGTGTGTGTGTGTGTGTGTGTGTATGCCTTATGAAAATCTAGAGCATTAGATCTCGACCTTCCTAAAGCTGAAACACTTTAATCATGTTGTGGTGACCCACAACCATAAAATTATCTTGTTTTCTACTTCACAACTGTAAATTTACTACTGCTATTAATTGTCCTGTAAATATCTGTATATAGGATATCTGATATGTGACCCCAACGGGGTCACGACGAACAGGTTAAGAACCACTGCTCTAGAGGTTAGTGTTGAAATAGTTTCCAAACTCTTGTACACATTACAATCACTTGAGATGCTCACTTTGTATTTTTAATTTCTTTTAGCTTTTTTAATTTATAACATAACTAAGTCATCCTGACCCTCAGGAGCAAGGTCACATCCACAACAACTAAAGCAGAATGACTAAGGGTAAGAGGCAATTTCCATCCATTGGGAAACCTCAAAATCACTCCACAGGGTCATTCATGTATGAGGTCCTTTCAGCTCTTGAGTTCTATAATTCTGTGGCTTATCACACTGGATGAAGTACTAGAGAAACAGTCGACAAGAAGGAATCATAGTATTTCTTAGGATATGTTTAACACTCCTCCTTTGCACCAGAAATTCTATTGGATACTTCAATATCAAATGTGAACGGCAAATGATGGCTGTCCAATAGAAGATGAGTCTATCTCATTATGTGAGATATTCACTGGGGTAAATGAGAAGCAAATGAGCAAGGTTATTTTATTTATTCTCTTGCCATCATTGGCCCTCTATATTTCTCTCTTATATCCATATTCTGCCTAAAAATAATTAATAAGCATAGTCTATCCAAGTTTCACATAATCAAGATCTTGTGGCTTTGTGGACTCTGTTACTTATTTTTCCCTTTTGATAGAAAAAGGTGAAAAAGTTGTCATTTGATCTTTTTTGGGATAATCAGTTAACTACTTGATGGATCTTTGCTATAGAAAAAGAATCAGTAATGGTGTTAAGACTGCTAAATGAAAAGTCAAAAAATGCTTTTTCATACAAATCTTTCACTTCCTTAGTTAGAATCACACCAAGGTATTTTATATTATTTGTGACTATTTTGAAGGGTGATGCTTCCCTAATTTATTTCTCAGCCTGTTTATCCTTTGTGTAGAGAAAGGCCACTTATTTGTTTGAGTTAATTTTATATCCAGCTACTTCACTAAAATTGTTTATCAGGTTTAGGAGTTCTCTGGTGCAATTTTTGGGGTCACTTATATATGCAATCATATCATCTACAAATATTGATATTTTGACTTCTTTCTTTCCAATTTGTATTCCTTTCATCTCCTTTTGCTGTCTACTTGCTCTGGCTAGGACTTCAAGTACAATATTGAATAGGTATAGAGAGAGTGGGCAGCCTTGTCTAGTCCCTGATTTTAGGGGGATTGCTTCTACTTTTTCTCAATTTAGTTTTATGTCAGCTACTGGTTTGCTGTATATTGTTTTTATTATATAGGTATGGGCCTTGAATTTCTGATCTTTACAAGACTTTTATCATGAAGGGGTGTTGAACTTTGTCAAATGCTTTCTCAGTATCTAATGAGATGATCATGTGGTTTTTGTCTTTGAGTTTGTTTATATAGTGAATTACGTTGGTGGAGTTCTGTATATTGAGCCATACTTGCATCCCTGGGATGAAGCCTACTTGATCATGATAGATGATCATTTTGATGTGTTCTTGGATTCGGTTTGCAAGAATGTTATTGAGTATTTTTGCATCGATATTCATAAGGGAAACTGGTCTGAAGTTCTTTCTTTGTTGGGTCTTTGTGTGGTTTAGGTATCAGAGTAATTTTCACTTCATTGAACAAATTTGGTAGAGTATCTTCTGTTTCTATTTTGTGGAATACTTTGAGGAGTATTGGAGTTAGGTCCTTTTTGAAGGTCTGATAGAACTCTGCACTAAACCCATCTGGTCCTGGGCTTTTTAAGCAATCTACAGATTCAATGCAATCCCCACCAAAATTCCAACTAAATTCTTCCCAAAGTTAGAAAGAGCAATGTGCAAATTCATCTGGAATAACAAAAACCTAGGATAGCAAAAACTATTCTCAACAATAAAAGAATCTCTGGTGGAATCATTATCCCTGACCTCAAGCTGTAATACAGAGCAATTGTGACAAAAATTGCATGGTACTAGTACAATGACAGACAGGTAGATTAGATCAAAGGATCAGAAGTGAAGAACCAGAAATGAACTCACACATGTATGGTCACTTGATTTTTGACAAAGTATCTAAAACCATCCAGTGAAAAGAAGACAGCATCTTCAACAAATGGTGCTGGCTCAACTGGCAGTTAACATGTAGAAGAATGTGAATTGATCCATCCTTATCTCCTTGTACAATGCTCAAGTCTAAGTGGATCAAAGAACTCGACATAAAACCAGAGACACTAAAACTTATAGAGGAGAAAGTGGGGAAGAGCTTTGAAGATATGGGCATAGGGAAAAGATTCCAGAACATAACACAAATGGCTTGTGCTGTAAGATCAAGAATCAACAAATGGGACCTCATAAAATTGCAAAGCTTCTGTAAGGCAAAGGACATTGTCAATAAGATAAAAAGGCCACCAACAGATTGGCAAAGGATTTTTACCAATCCTAAATCTTATAGGGGGCTAATATCCAATATATATAAAGAACTCAAGAAGTTGGAGTCCAGAAAACCAAATAACTCTATTAAAAATGGGGTACAGAGCTAAATAAAGAATTCTGAGCTGAGGATTACTGAATGTCTGAGAAGCACCTAAAAAATGTTCAATACACTTAATCATCAGGAAAATGCAAATCAAAACAACCCTGAGATTCACCTCACATCAGTCAGAATGGCTAAGATAAAAAATTCAGATGACAGCAGATGCTGGCAAGGCTGTGGAGAAAGAGGAACTCTCCTCCATTGCTGGTGGGACTGCAAGCTGGTACAACCACTCTAGAAATCAGTTTGGGGGTTTTCTCAAAAAAATTGTACATAGTTCTTCTACCAAAAGATCCAGCAATACCACTCCTGGGTATATACCCAGAAGATGCTCCAACATGCATAAGGACACATACTCCACTATGTTCATAGCAGCCTTATATAATAGCCAGAAGCTGGAAAAAAACCAGATGTCCCTCAATAGAGGAATGGATACAGAAAATGTGGAACATGTACACAATGGAGTACTACTCAGCTATTAAAAACAATGAATTTATGAAACTCTTAGACAAATTGATGGATCTGGAGGATATCATCCTGAGTGAGGTAACCCAATCACAGAAGAACACACATGACATGCACTCACTGATAAGTGGATATTAGCCCAGAAGCTCAGAATGCTTCTTAGAAGGCAGAACAAAATACACATGGAAAGAGTTACAGAGACAAAGTGTGGAGCAGTGACTGAGGAACAACCATCCAGAGACTGCCCCACTTTAGGATCCATCCCACACACAACCACCAAACCTAGACACTATGGCAGATGCCAACAAAAGCCTGCTGACAGGAGCCTGATAGAGCTGTCTTCTGAGGGGCTCTGCCAGTGCCTGGCAAATACCAACGTGGATGCTCACAATCATCCAGTGGACAGAGCACAAGGTCCCCAATGAAGAAGCCAGAGAAAGTACCCAAGGAGCTGAAGGGGTCTGAAGCCCCATAGGAGAAGCATCAATATGAACTAACCAGTACCCCCCAGAGTTCCTTGGAATTAAACCATCAATTAAAGAAAACACATGGTGGAACTTGTGGCTTTAGCTGTATATGTAGCAGAGGATGGCCTAGTCGGTCATCAATGGGAGGAGAGTCCTTGGTCCTGTGAAGGATCTATGCCCCAAGTATAGGATAATGCCAGAACCTGGTATTGGAGTGGGTGGGTTGTGGAGTGGTGGGGTGGGGTAGGGGATTTGGGGAGGGAAAACTAGGAAAGGGGATAACATTTGAATTGTAAATTAAGAAAATATCTAATAAAAATGTCTTTTCCTGTAAATGAGTAGGACATACATTATTGTTCAGAGATACACAAACAAATGCACACACACACACACATTTACAGTTGCAGGCATGCATTCATGCACATGCACACAGGCACATATGCATATGCCTTTATCTACATTTCAGGCAGCTGTGCAATCTGGCCTTTCTCTTAGGTACTTACTAGTAAATCACCTACATTGTAACCATATATAAACAGTCTAAGTACATGGATTTATTAATTGTTAATATTTCCATGAAAGTTTTAGAGTATATAGTTTCCAAGAAAATGTATCTACAAGCAGAATATATTTGAAATGAGTGTTCTAGAATTATTTTGAAAGTACAAATCTAATTCGCTTTATGCTTAACAAGGTGGATTTGTTTCATGATGGCAGTTTAAATTTAAGGATGAATGGGCTTCATTAAAAAATAAAAAATTTAACCTAAAACGGACTATATTTAAATGAGTTTGTCCTCTTAAGAATTGTCAGGGAGTTCATGGTGCTACCACAAATCAAAATGTTTGGGTCAGATTAGGAATACTGATAAGTGAAGGACATAAATGGGTAGAAAAAGATGATTGTTCAGATCCAAGAACAAACAAAGCAGAGACTGTCTGTTTCCTTGTCTAGTGTGTGTATATTCTTGCCAGAGAAGCAGAGGAAGAAAATGCTACTCCTGAGAATAGGAGTAGAAGGAGCAATGTGTGCCCACTTTCCAAACATACAACCACTGTCTCTAAACTATAAATCACCCAGTGAGAGATCTCAATGAATCCTTTCTGTGTTTTGCTATCTCAGAAAGTATTTCAAAAACAGAGAGCCAAGAGAGAAGTTATGACTCTTTCTCCAAAATACAATACAAAATTAAGAATTCTAAGAAAGCCAAACAATATTAAAAATCATCATTAATAGTGCTAAGAGATAGCAATGAACACTTTGAGTGCACACCATCTGTCTAAAACAGATTCTGTTTTAGAGAAGGTATTCCCATTATTACCTTTAAGACCCAACACAAACATACAAATATGTTGTTGCTTTCCCCACACTTCCAATAGAGAAACTAGAACAACAGAAACTCAAGTACTTGTTCCAAAACACCCTTGTCAAATGATGGATACAGGTGAAACAAAATCCCCCAGATGAGGAAGGAAGAATGAACTGTGGACAATACAACTTCGGACATATAGCATCTTGGCTCCCAAAAGGCGACAAGTGTTGATCATAGAACTGTTATTATGTGCTCATACACATGATGATGTTTGCAGAACACAAAATATGAGGTCTCATATCACTTCTGTTAGCAATCATTTGCTGACTTTCCTACTCTTCCACACTCTGATCAGAATGCAGCCTGTGCTTGCTCATCAAGCATGGACAATGCCTCAGCATGCACCCTTAGCTTCAGCTACTCTTTCCTACGTCTGCCTTTCCTTTCTTTTGCAGCAAAGAAATATCTGAAATCACAGAACTTGTCCTTTTGGTGCCACCTTTTCTCTACTGACTCGAATATGTAGATCATGAGAGCACAGGATATTTGCCTACTTATCGTGTGCCTCTAAACAATTTCTGACACACAGGGAATTTCCATAGAGATCGCTTTATAAACATTTGGCAAAGTACTACTTTGAATGCCTGCTGTGTTCAATCTGAACTCCTTGGAATATAGAGGCTTTAAGGTACATTTCCATAAAGAAAATGATTTAGCAGCTAAAGTCTTGCATTATAAATAACAAATGGGAATAAAATTTAGAATGAGTTAGCACAAAACACACAAAGAGCCAAAATTCCTCGGTTCATGTTTGCCTAGAAACAGGTATGGGAATAAGCCAAGGAAGTTCTTTGCTGTAATTCTTGATTAAAAGACTCAACCAACACCAAGGAAACACACAGTTAATCTCCCCAATAGATTTTCAGTCCAAATTAGTACAGGAGCCAGAAGGCTCAACATGAATACATTCACAAAATACTTTGATATGCATCTTGCCAATGAGCAACCATGAAGAATAAGGGCGGACAGCTCTTCAAATAAAACGTCTTAGCTGACTGAAATGATGTTAAATGAAATAAAAACCTTCTTAACTATTCTCTACACCCCTCCCAACGAATAGGGAGACTTTTCCCACTTTATCTGATGCCATAGAGATACAGAAGAGCATTAGGCAATAATAATATGCAAATAATGTTATAGAATAATGTGCAAATAACAGTATGCAATGTTAATTTATTCATGTAAAAGTGCCCCAACTGAAAAGTCCTTCATTGTGCTCAGAATAAATTGCATTTTTTGTAGGCATAAATTTTTAATAAAAGTTCAACTTCCCCTCTAGCCCACCAGTCACTAGAGGCAGTAGAACACAAGATACAGCGGAAGTAGACATGTTTAGAAATAGTTCTTCGAGGGCAGGTCCAGTCTTTGTTGTCAAGATATCAGCAGTTCAGTCCAGTAGCAAACACAAAATACAAACCAGCAGCTGCAGTCTAGTCCAGTTGGCAGTCACCATACAGAAACCAGCAAGGGCACTTCAATCCAGAAGGAACTGGATTAAACTAACCAATCCGAGCCACAGAAGTGGCAAAAAGCCGCAGGAAACTCACAATAACTTTGGCAAGCTTATCTTTATGGTGTCACCACAAGCAGAGTTCAGCATCCCAATGTAAGGCAAATCAATCAATACATGTGCAGCATTAGTGAAGAATATTGAGCCGCAGCAAAGCAAACCAATGTTCAAACTCCCACTGTCTGTTGCATCATATTTATATTCATTCTGAACGTCATGCATCCTTTCACATATTGGCCATAGCAAAACATTTATTTGCCTGTGTCTGCTTCAGGAAACCATTCTTTCACGTGTGTGCTCCAGCAAAAGATTATTTGACATAACTGACTTTCCAAAGAAACCAAAGTTTCCACTTCATTCATTCATTCAATATTTATTGAGAACTTACTATGTGCCAGTATCTGTCATCAAGCATATGAATAAAGCACAACTACTCTTTTCCGAGGCAGGAAGAGTTTGATTGCAATTGAGAAATAAAACAAAGCATGATGAAAGACACAAAAACGGGAGAACCAGGAAATGGTTGAGACATCACAAAGGCTTCTTAAAGGGACCACCCCTTCAATCGAGTCTTCAAAGATGTAAAGAACGTTTGTGTCTGAACATGCGATTGTGAGAACTGTGCATGGCAAGCACTCCATGATACTGCAATATTTGTCCATTAATTGTGTATAAGGGAGAAAAAAAGAAGTGATTGGTGACTCATAAAGGAGATGGTGGTGCTGTGTGAAAACTAGTGATTACAGAGTGATGTGTGCAAACTATAGTTTCACGTTAGTTCAAATAGATTAACGTAAGGACCAAAAGCTATCATACACTGCAGTGGAAATGCACCATTGCAATCAAAACCTCATTCACACTGCCACCGAATCAGTTTTTACTGAGCATAATTCCATCATATTAAATTAATGTCCTTAGTGCGATCATGTGGCTCTACACACCAAATACTACAAACAGGGTCACAAACCAAATATTTTCAAGCAAATCTCCATTCTTCTCTCCACCACTGACCTCCTGGCCTTCCTACTGACTCCTCAAGACAGCTCCAGCTGTCTTGTTGTTCAGTCATCCTGACATCCTTCACACCTCCCCATCCAATTCACCAGCAAAATATGTCACAGACTAAACCATATCTTATGAGTTCCATCCTGCATGCTGGACCAAGCAACTATCATTGTTTACCTAAGTCTAAACTTGATTCTGCTTGTCTCTTCCCACTCCTGCAGTCTATGATGCTTGTACTCCTTGGAGTGACTGTGGCTAAGTGTGTCATACTAGTTTTCCCCTTAATTCAAAACTCCCCAGGAGCTTCCAGTCTGATTCAGGTAAAAAATACATATCCATGAATATGTTTATGTGCTCATCTGTGGGTCTGTGCACGTATAAAGAAGCATTCAGGCATACAGGTGTGCCCTTCCACACTTAGCTCTATGACCTGTGTCTAACCATACCTTCTGTGAGAGCTTACACCTTTATTATCTTCAAAGACTTGCTTCACAACCTGTGGTGTTATTAGGAAGTGGTGGGACATTAAGAGAGAGGAATCTAGGAGAAAGAAGTTAGCCACTGAGGGCCTGCCAGTCCTTCCTGCTTCTCTCTTTGGTTTCCAGTCACCATTAGGAAGGATGCTTCTTCCAGTTTATGATCTACTCATCATGTAGTGCTCTGTGACAGACCCAGTAGCCACAGAGCTAAGCAACCAGGGACTGAGGCATCTGATACCATGAACCCAAACAAACCTTTCTCGTCACTAGGTGATTTACCTCTGGTGTTTATCTCAACGATGAAGAGTTAGCTCACACAGCCTGAGTCTTTCTACTCCATTGCTTAAGTGATGCTGACCTGCTTGGTATTCCTTAAACGTACCATACAGGTGCCCACTTCCATCATGACCATAAGGTCACAGAGAGATCTCATCTAAAGTTATTCTAAAGTTTGAATTCCCTCTCCTGCTCTGACTTTATTCCATTTTCATGCACTGCCTGGTTTGTCTTATCTTTTACTTGTTCATGTATCTAACACTTTCTTCCCAACCATTTGAAGGGAGTACTGTGTTTTGGCAGATGCCCTCTGCTTTGCGTACAGTGCCTGCAGTGTTTAGCACATAGTATATGTTCATTGGGTGGCATTATAATTTATATGTATTGGAAGATGACTGGGAGCCAATTGGGCCATTAGGGCTCTGACTTTGTTGGTGAGTACTGACAGATTGTTCAAATCACTCTCCAGACCCTTCTGCTTCACATTCTAAATACTCCTAGTTTACTATGCCTGTCCCACCACAAATGCATATTGGGCAAAGCATATTTGGCTAGTGAATGCATATGATGACCCAAATTTTAATTTTTTAAAATTTATTTTCGAATTTTTAAATTAACTTACAAAATAATAGGTTTCTATATGGGGTTTTTGTATCATTTCATCTTGATCGATTCTCACCTTCCCTTTCTCCCCCCTCCCCTCCCATCTCTCTTTCTTCACTTCTTCTCAGTACACATTAGCTCCGTATTATCCCTTTTCACTTCTTTTTTCCTTTTAAAATAAGCCAAAGTTTAATTAGTATTGTGCTAGCATGGGTGAATGGTTATTTATTGGATCATAGGCAACTTACCAATGACTTCACCCCTTAAGAACAGTAACTTCCTGTCACTCAGTAACCATTAACTGTCTAATAAAAACTTAGCCAAGAGAGTGGACTCAGGAGCCCCTCCCCCACCAGTGCTGCAATGTGGGTGGGTTCCATCGTGTGCATGTCTTGTGCGGGTAACCATAGACATTGTGAGTTCATGAGTACAATGAACCTGTCTATAGGACAGCACTTTGTCACACCTCTCGTCCTCCAGCTCTTTCATTCCTTCTGTCTTATCCACTGCCCATTGAAAAAAATAAGATTCCTTCACCAAGACTGAGAGCAGCAGTAACCTACAGTCATAAATGCCCAAGAGGAGAGGAAATAGGACATATTGGTATAAAGGATTAAAGGGGGAAATATAAAATAGGAAGGGTTGAATTGGTGTGGAGGAATGGCAGGCAAGGTAGAATAGGTCATTTGGGAAGGAATGAGTAACACTAACGGTATTTAAAATATTTAAAAGATAGTTTGACAACACATCCACTTAGCATGTAGGTATTTTGTTTTCTTTTTAAATTCTGCGATACTAAGGATTGAACTCATGGTTCTCCCTTACACTACAAAGTGCTCTACTACTGAACTATTTCCCTGACTCTTTCTTTAATTTTCTACTTGAAACATAGTCTCACTAAAATACACAAGCTGTCCTTGAACTCAGTATGTAGCCTAGATTGAAAGCCTCCTATGTTATCCTCCCAAGTAACTAGAATTGCAAAGTTACCATTATTAAATATATTTATAACACTCAACAAGAGACATCGAATATCACACCCTCTCTTTTCCCAGATTTTCAACATCTTCCAGGCATAGTACCAGGCAATGGGTCCCTTTTCACCAATACCTCATGTATGGTGAACTAAAGTCTTAGCAACAATTTAATTGCAGGATGCCAAGAACAATAACACTTTTCTTATCATCCATGCGATCTCATCACTGTTATCTAGCTCCAGTATAAATGATCTAACTAAGACACCTACCCTTATAAACTATGCTGTAAAACTACTATGTTGTCTAAAATATTGACTATTTTAATGGCTTCTGTTGTCAACTTTGTACTTTAGAAGTCACTAAAGAAAGTCTGAGGAATACAATAAAGTTTTTGAATATGGTTTGAAATCACTGACAAATTGACCCTGAAGGATGTAGGCCTGGCTAATGACTCTCTTTAATTTGATCGCACAGTACATTCTGGAGCTCAACTGTACCACAGGATTGATCTCACCTCGAGATAAGAGATTAAATCATGTTACAGTTAGTCACTGGTCAAAGTCTACTCTGCCCCAGGGGTTGGGGAGGGAGTGCAGCGGGGGTGTGACCTGGGCTCCAGGAAGATAGTGTCTATTTTCCTGCAGGGATTGCTTAAGAGAAATGAGTCTCTGCTCTATAAAAGGACATGAGCCTTTTGGTTTATAGGCAACAGAATATCTGTCAGTCAGACCAGACAGGCATCAACAGCATGTGAAGCAAGGCATGAAGAGTGTGTCACTCGGTGACATTTACACAGTTTCCCCCTTTACACACATGCTTTGGGAAGCTGATAAGATTCCCTCCACAGACAGGTAGACATGCACATGGCTTTTGGTGCATAAAGAAGTTTGGTAGATTGACTAAAGCAAATACATGTGAATGTATGTTAACTCATTTGTGACTTGTCAAACTTTATCTTTTAGGTTAGAGCAGAGTCCATTGGCCAAACAACCTGTAGTCGTTGCTTTTCTATTGCTGAGATAAAACAGCATGACCCGGAGCAACTTATAAAAGGAGCAACGTATAAAAGGAAGGCTTTATTTGGACTTACTCTTCCAGAAAGGGTGTCGATGGTGACAAATAATGCACAGCAGTGGGCAGCTGGAGCAGGATGCTGACTGGCAATATCTATCACACAGGAAGCAGAGAGCAAAGGACAGGTTGGCAAGTCTACGGGCTCTCATACCTTGCCCCTGCCCAGTCACATTCTTGCTCCAGCAGGGCTCCGTGACTTCCTCTAAATATCATCACCAACAGGGGGTGTGAGTCTATGGAGAACATTTCTCATTCAAGCAACCAAACAACCCACACTCTGAACAAAAAAAAATATTTGTTGAAAATAGTTTACAACATATTAAAATGCTTAAAGAATCAGAGAAATGCCAACTCTGAAACCAGCTGTCTTCTTCCATCTTTATGGGGACTCTGGGAATGGAACTCATGTCATCAGGCTTGGATGTCAAACACCATTACCTGCTGAGCCATTTAACCAGCTGTTGACGAGTGTTTGAAATGGCTTTTAGTTATCAAACGTATGTTGGGAATCAGCATGGAAAGACTAGGAAAGAAGACAATATGATTTTTATAATGTGATAGGCTCCTGCCATTGACAAATTGAACCTTTTGAGATCCTCATATCTCTAATTTCATACTTGAGCTCAAAGTAAACAATGCTTTGTTAATTCTTTTAAATTTTCATACATATGTTGAGTAAATTCTGATCATAACCCTCCCCTCCCCCACTGCTCTTATTGCTCCCCACGTCTACCACCGCCCCTACCTTTTCTCTCCATTAAGTCCCCACCACTCTTTTACATCTTTTGTTTCACCTTGTTTGGCTTTGTGACCCACTGTGTTTAACCAGGACCACTTGAGTGAACATGGCTGTAACACTATCCACTGGAGTATGAGGAACTCACCAGTGGCTACATCATGGAAGATAATGATTTCTCCTCCAGCAGCCCTGGATTCCTATTAGCTCATAGGTAGATCCCCTTGAGCCCCTGTCTTACCTATTACTGAAAGTTTACCAGCTGAGCCTCCTGCAGGTCCTACAAAAACAACTGAAGCTGTTGCAAGTTCTTTGGTGCTGCAGACACCCCATGCCCATAAACCAACAGTCCGTGGCTCTCCCCTTCCCCCTTGTCATTTGGTTCTTAGGTTCTTTCTGTTCCCTCTGCTACTACGTTCCCAGAGCTTAGGAGGAACTAATTTGATGATGAGCACTCAACAGTCACTTGTTCTCCACCCGTGACAAGTACTGAGTCTCTGTATTAACTTGTTCACTATAAAAAAGAAACAAAAAAAATAATAATAAAATTTTAAAAATAAAGTGCCTTTGATCAAGGCTAAGAACAGCACTGATCTACAGGGATGGGCATAAAGATTTAGGAGGCAGTTTGACATATTCATTTGGCAAAACAAATGTAGCAGTTTTTAACCCGAGTACTCAGGACCTCCCCAGCAATGGCCTTTGACCATGTCCACAGTATAAGAGTGGTCATAAACTCGCTCCTATGGAACAGACTTCAGATTCAGGTTTTTAAAACACTGTTGGTTACCTCTGCAACAGTTGTACCACTATGGTGCCAGTGTGTACTTCTTGCTTGGCAGGTTGGTATTGTAGCATGCAGTGTCTAAAGCTGAAGGATATTTGCTGACTCTTCTACTTCACTTCCCTATGTAAGGACTTCCTGCACTGTAAAGGCTAGCTAGCACGGAGGAAGCTTCTAGCTCAGTTCTATCCTGGTTTCTCTGATTCTGCAACTGAGTACTGTGATGTCTTTAATGGCAGGGTCTTACCATCCAGCTTTGATGAATAATCAATTGTAATGGCTATAATTTGTAAAGTTTCGGCTGCCACTTGGGATCTTCCTGACCAATTCCTAAGGAGGTGTCCCAAACCAGCCACTGGAGTTTTTGTGAAATAGCTATGGCTTCTGAGATCAGCATGCACAATAACTCCATCCAAAGTTTTTTTTTTTTTTAATTATGTCTTTTAATTGGCTTATCGACTAGTGGGTTTCTTTTCTTCAGGAATCTTTAGTTTTAGTTACTCTTACCCTTCACCTTTTCATCTCTCCCACCTCTCACTCCCATCCATGAGTAAGCCTTGCTACACCCAGCGTTTCCTCCTTCTCTTTTCTTAGTACATGTGTTTGACCATACCCCTTTTCCTTATGTCCAGGGTGGTCTTGAACTAACAATCATCCTATTAATATAGGATGATTATGAGTCTCTCAAGTGATTGGAGTACAAGGATATACCAGCACACCTTGCCTAAACATGCATATTTTCTTCCCATGTAATCACTCTACCATGCCATTATTATTTAAGAAATAATTACTACTTTAATGCTGAGATGGAGTTACTATGGAGTAACTATGGAGTTAAAACGTAAGATACTATTTGTTGAACTTACAAACAGTACTTGCTTCCACAGCTAGCTTCTATTAATGAAATATGTTTTCTATAACTTTGAAATACATTCTCAAAATTCATTTTCTCTACCACAGCGATCAGTAACCTATCAGTTTGATCGTGGCCATTTCATCTTGTCCCCAATCCCTGTAGCAGTACTTCTTTTTGGCAACATTTTCTATTTGGTTTCTTTTATCTCCCTTTCTCTTTGTTCTCTTTGGGATCTTTTTCAATTGTGATGTTAATGCGGAAATGAAAGGCTCTGCTCATATATGCACCCCAGAACATGGACAGGATTTGTAAGAGGATTTCCCTTACCACTCCCTGACCTAAACTATGATAATACCTGGAAAAAAAGTTACTTTGGAACAAGAAAATCAGTATCCGTAAGCCTTTTAAAATATTGAATGCCAGGAGCTAGATAAAGGTCTCAGCAGTTAAGAGCACTTGGTGGGGCTAGGTTAGATTCTCAGCATTTCCATGGCACTAATACCCATCTATAGCTCCCACTATAAGAGCTCCAGACCATCTTCTGATTTCTGTGGCCACTGCATGCATGTGATACACAGACATACATGAGAGCAAAACACCCATACACATAAAATAGAAATGAATAACCTTTAGAATTAAAAATCTGAATTCCAATTTTGAATCCACTTATTAATAAAAGCTGGAACACCACAGAATTACTTGAAACTATTTCATGCATTAATTCTTCTTGTCACCGCCGTGGCGTGAGAAATGAGGGAGAATTGACTTTGGTTCCTGGTGTTTTGCCTCCATGCCCTTGAAAAGGATATCATGGTGATAGCGAAGGTGATGGTGGTGATGGTAGTTGTGTTGTTGTTGTTGGTGGTGGTGGTGGTGGTGGTGCCACGGAATGGTTGTTCACACCACATCGGCCAAGAGAAAGAAGACAAGACAAGGTAGAATAGTATCACCATCACCATTCACAGGCATGCTCCAGTGAGCTACTTCCTTGGATGAACCACACCATTACTGACTATAGACCAAACATTAAGCACATGTCATTGTATTTGGGAATGTATCATATTCAAACTACAAAAAGCATGCAAATGGAAGATTAAACTAATAAAGAATGAAGCATATTATTGCTAAAATTTTGTTTGTTTTCAATTTTGATTTACTTTCACCTCTTTATGAGTGTGTTTGTGTGACAGAAAGAATATATGTGAGGTGTGTGTGTGTGTGTGTGTGTGTGTCTGTGTGTGTGTGTGTGTGTGTGTAGGAGTGTGTGCCTGTGAACATGCAGATGCCAGGAGGGCCTAAGATCCCAGAGAGCTGGAGATACAGGTGTGTAATGGTGGGGGTGGGTAATCCCATTTTGATATGTGATACTTAGATCTGAGCCCAGGTCCTTCCATTTACACAGGAAGTGTTCTTCACCACTGAGTTGGCTCTCCAGCCCACAGTTTCTAACGATAAGCTGTTCCCTGAATTGGAGTCTATTTTGATTTCTGAAAATTTGTTTCTAATTCTGAGATTTAATAAATCAATAGTTAAAGCTGCTGATGACAAACCAAAGATTAGCCAATCACTCACAATTATTAGATTCTCGTCAGTAACCAAGAATCAGTTAGAAAAGAGGCTTGAAGGTACAAGTCCCCCTCCATAAGTCTTGTTAGCAGATGGAATGAAGACTATTGTAATGAGGAGGTTCAGACCAAACCTGCCACATCCATACACAGAAGAGGACAGTAGGCAGAGATGAGAGTGACTAACCTGTGCTGTGAAGTCAGAGCCACCCACATTCTTTCTTTTTTCAATGACTTGACCAGGCAAGAAAGACTCATGTGGTGCAGATGAAACAATTCTAGTTACAATTCTCTTTTGATGATCTTGCAATATCAGAAAATAACTGTGTCCAAAACTGCTTTTATGGGACATGATGAAGCCTTTAAATCTAGGGTCAAGTTACTCAAGGCAGCATGACCTCCTGGAATTTCCAAGTTTGTGAAGGTGACTAAGCCATGTCTTCTGATGATCTGTATACTTTGGGCACCACTGCTATAGTGACAATTCTGGAATTTTGGTTTCTTAAAAAACAGAAATATTATAATATGCTTTCATTTTAATCCCAGGAATGGGGATGTGGGGCTGCTTCTGACCGTCCACAGCAGCTGACTGTGATGTGCCTCATGCTCTAGCAGAGGTATGGTTTTGCCAGCTGCAGATAGTTGCTGTGATAGTGTGACATTTTAAATTCTGTGAGCTTTGCAGGGGGTAAATAAATGCTAGGGCGTCAGGAGGAAAGGTTGATGGTTGACGGTCAGTCAGGGAGTTGTTTGCAGATTGATACTAGATTTGCTCAAAGAGGAAACAAGAAGAAAGAACTTAGATTTGGTGATCTCTCTCTCTCTCTCTCTCTTTCTCTCCTCCACCCTTTCTTTCTTATCTAGTAATAGGGGGTGAAACGTGGGGGGAAGGACTCACAAAGTAGCTAAGACTGGCTACACACCGGCAACACCCGTGTAGAATCATTTCTCACATATATATTCTACTAATCACACACCATGGTACCACTCAAAGTTATGTGTTAATGGCATTTGAGAAATGTGATCTATGGAAAATGGCTGTGTCCTTATGAATGAATTAACAGCCATGGATTGCTAATGTATGGCATATGCGGCATAGTTATAACAGTGAGATCTCTCTGGCATGCTTGAATTGCCTCGCCATATATGCCCTTTGATATATTGTGGCCTATCGGAAAGACCCCTGTGAGATGCTGAGGAGATGCCAGCAGCAGGCCCCTGGACTTTCCAGTCCCCAGAACTGCATGCCAGATAAACTTCTAACCTTTATAAATACTTTACCCTGTAATGTACAGTTCCACACCATAAGACTCACTAAGGCACTGATACACATAACTAGCACACTATTTTTCTCCTTGCAGAAAACTTGGTTACTGATGCCCTTCTCTTCTCACGTACGCTTTTCAAGGACTTGATTTTACGCAATAAAACAATGTCAAACAGAGAACTGTTTATCTATAGCCTGCCAGACAATTGCGTCTACCTTTCTTAGTTCATATCTGCTCCATCTCCACCTGTCCCTGCTCTTTACTTTAGGAAATAGCCTCTCTGGTAACAAATCTTACGTCCATTCATGTGTTCTTCCCTAGGTTGGCACTGAGGAATTGAGAAAATGGCCCGATTTTTTTCTGTTTAGAAATAATGGGGAGGGGGGTGGATTTATAAATAATCCAGAGTAAAAACAGTCATAGTCTCCCATTACTCTAGAAGACAGGCAACTGGCTCATGGAGAAAAAGTGAGATATAAAAATGTAAAGAACTATATAAATATTACATTGTTCTGCAGACACTGAGCCACCAACCAGGGAGCATACACCAGCTGGTATGACACATACACAGCAAAGGACTGCTGAGTCTGGCCTCCGTGAGAGAAGATACACCTAACCCTCAAGAGATTTGAGGGTCCAGGGAGTGGAGAGGTCTGATGGTGTGGGGGTAGGGGATAGGGACATCCTCTTTGACATGGAGGAGGAGATATGGGATGAGGAACAATTAGAGAGGGCAAACTGGGAGGGGGATAAAGACTGGACTGTAAAGAATAGATAGATAGATAGATAGATAGATAGATAGATAGATAGATAGATAGATAGATAGATAGATAGAGGACTGTGGGAAGAGTGAGCTGGGAAGCCAACAGCCAAAGAGACTGCAGAGATTTAGTGACCCAAGGAGGACACAGAGGGAAGTAGGACACAGCCCATGAAGGAACAACCAACTGCAAATTTAATTTCGCTAAGATTTATTATTATTATTTTGAGAAGGGGGAGACAGTGTGTGTGTATGTGTGTGTGTGTGTGTGTGTGTGTGTCCATGAAAGCTAAAAGACGATGATGTCACATCCCCTGAAGCTGGAGCAATGAGGATGCTGGGAACTAACACCAGGTCTCTGGAAGAGTAGTGAGTGCTCTTAGCTGCTGAGCCATGTCTTCACCTTTATCCTCTCCATTTTTAAAGCAAGCTACTATGCATGGCATAATGTGACCACTAGGGAATCCACAAGAACTATAGAATACAGTATAGTTGTCATGCTTAATTTCTTGTGAAAATAGAGGAAAAACCATGGGAAGAGGAGAAAGTTGGAGTTTGGGATATACAAAAGTTCATACAGATGGAGTTTTGAGTTGGAGAGGCGTTTAAGATAGTATACAGGAAAGGACGGGCATGGAGCTCCACACTTCGGATGAGAAAAATCACAGCTTTGTACAGGGCAGGCGCATAATCCTCAACAGGAACTGACTAGCTTTCTAAAGAGTGATAAAAGCATATGGTTGGCTTACAGTCTTCTTTCCTTAGTTGTCTTGCAGTAAAACTTAAAACATTTGGTGCCTTAAAAATGTGTTATTTTATTTTTTCAATTATATTTTTAGCTATCCAATTCCATCTCGCAGGTGTGTCACACCAAAAGCACATAGGTGAAATGAGAAACACATATACACCAAGAAAAATAAGATAGGGTACCTGGGGCTAATAAATGTAAAACATTTAGATAGCCTAGGGACAGGGTCTCACTCACCCTGTAGCTCAGACTGGCCTCAAAGGTGCATAACCTGTCTGCCTCGGGTTCCTGGCTATTGGAATTATGGGTGTAATTACACGTGGCTCCAACAGCTCTTGCTTAGGATTTATTATTGCCTATCTATTGGTAACAAAATTGGGTAAAATCACAGAAAGTGTCCTGTCAAATTTCAGAAAACAGAAAACATAAAGATGGGGTCTTTAAGCTAGTTAAGAACTAAGGCCAAAATGTCTAGCCCTCTCAAATGACAGAACCAGGTTTTAAAATATTGTTAAATATTTCCAAGACAAAACGAATACCATGGTGACCAGCAACAAAAACTGTCAGTCATGTGTTTGAATTCCAGACTTCCTTCGTTTCTTGTCCTGTGGCTGAGATACAAGACTCTGATGAAATAAACCTAAGGGAGAAATGGTTTATTCTAGCTCAGAGTGCCAGGAGCAGCCAAGGCAGCAGGAGCACAAAGCAGTTTGTCACATCGCATCCTCTATCAAGAAGCAGAGAGCAAATGAATGAATGGCCATTTTCAGCTCCACTCTGCAGGGTCTTCCCGCCCCAATTACTGTAATCAATACCCCCCAGGCACCCCTAGAGGCATATCCTGGGTAATTCTAGATGCTATCGAGTTGACGATTAACACTAACCACAGAGACTGCCTTTCACATGCCTATGTGGCCTCCCTTTCTGACTGCCCTATGGGACCTTAGGCTTCATATCAGCCATCTAATACTCCATCTTCCTTTCTAAAATCCAGTCTTCTTCCAATGTCCTTTATTTAATTTTAATGCTACTCCATCTAGTCAATTATGCAAACCAAAAGCAACGTGGACATCATAGATATCAGCTTTCCCCACTAGCCTATTTATCCTCTCGGACCTTTCAAGTATGTCAGTAGCTCCTTTTCTGTCATTACCACAATATTCTTTCTCCAGACTAGTGGAATAGCCACCTAACTGGTATGCCTGAGTCTATATTTAACTTCATTCCAATAGTTTTCCTCACTTTGGTTGGAATGGTATTTTTAAAACACAAGTCCATTCAGTTGCTGGCACACTTCAGTGGATTCTTGCTACTTTAGACCCAAAGGACAAAATATTTAGCATAGCTAGTGAAAGTCTTAGTACATTGCCAATCTCATTTTATACTATTTTCATTCTGGCTGTGTGTCACTCTCATCTATTAAACTTACCATTTGTAACCCAGCACCAGATCTTGGCATAGACTCTGTCATCCCTACAATACAGTTAGCCACTCATTTCACCAAATTGCCCACTCTCTTTCTCAGGTACATCACAATCACGACTGCCTTCAAAAAGTCTCTCTGAGCTCCCACCAATATGCTGTCTCTTATGATATACATGTTACTCTGACTTAACCTTCACATGGACAATGGACAATTATTTCAATAGTTTCTATCACACAGGGTGAATTTCATGGGAATGGAAATCATTCTTGTTTCATTAATCTCCAAATTCTCCAATACCAGCGCAATATCTGAAAAATATTGACTTAAAAACATGTTTTATGACAACGGGTTACTTTCTAGGGATTAATAAAATCCCCTTTTTTTCTTTTTTATTGGATATTTTATTTATTTACATTTCAAATGTTACAACCCCCTATCCCACCACCCAAAAGAAGTCTTGAACCAAAAAAAAAAAAAAAGCAGTTCCATGCAGGAAGGTGGAAATCCTGGAGGACTGGTTCTATTTTAAAAGCAAAAATCACATTAGAAGAATATGTGCAATTTGAAGAGTGCTCTCTACATCCTGAGAAATTGTTTCCAATGAAAAATTATTTGCCTAGCAGAAAATTAATATTGTGCGAGCATATATCGAGATACAGAAGGCTTTTATTAAAATCATCTCTGAAAGGGCACACAGCTAGAAAAATAATGAAATAAAGTTACCTCTGATGATGTCTTTCTAAGGAAGCTAGCAAAGGGTGTGGTCCACTAAGACTGGAAAAAGTTCAGTCTAAGGAACAGAAGCTAATCAGGAGAGGAATTCCCAGGATGACAGCTCAGTGGTAAGTCCAGAAAATAACTATTCCAGAATGAATCAGAAGGGCACAAACTTCAAGGGTGTTCTCCAAGAAAAATAGGTGGAACTCATGAATTATTTAATATGTTGGCCATAGTATCTAGAATTTTATGGGTTTGTGAGAAAACTTGTGGTGCATAAAAAAGTAGACTTTTAAAAAGAGGTGATTTGGGAAGAACAAAATAGCAATATTATGAATTGCACATTATATCCATCAAGTGTGAGGGATATTTACATGATATAATGCAACTAGTGAATATAAAATCCTCTTTTTGCTGTAAACCCTAGTAACTCAGATAATTTTCTTCGAGTAGATGGTAAGTCCACTATGGTTGAAGAGTATGACTGCCAGTAGAAAGCTATTGCAGTGTTTGATAGCATAACATGAAGGACCAGGTACCGACTGGCTCCTCAAAGGTTGGGAATCAATCCAACTCAAGACCCAGCTATACCACCCTTGGGAATATACCCAAAGGATGCTCCATCCTACCATAAGGACACTTGCTCAACCGTGTTCATTGCTGCTCTATTCATAATATTGAGGCAATGGAAACAATCTAGATTGTCCTCAACAGATGAATGGATAAAGAAAATTAATATATTTACACAATGGAGTATTACTCAGCTGAAAAAAATGACATCATAAAATTTGCAGGTAAGTGGATGGAACAAAAAACTTCATCCTGAGTGAGGTAATCCAGATCCAGAAAGATAAATATGGTATGCATTCACTTATATCTGTATATCAGGTGTTAAATAAGTGGTAACCAGCTATAATTCATAGTTGCAGAGAGGTCAGGGATAGAGAAAGTGACTAGGGAGACACATGGATATCCCTAGGAGCAGGAAATAGAATAGATTTTATCAGTGGACTGGGGCAGGGCAGGACACAAATGGGAAGGTCAAGTAGGGAGGGGAGATAGGGTTGAGGGAAGATATATGGGGAGAGATATCTGGAATTAAAGAACATTTGAGGGCAGGTATTGAAACCAGGTACAGTTGAAACATCCTAAAATATAAGAAGGCAAGCCTAATGAAGCTTCCAAATAATGAGAGAAATGGAATCCCATCTGGCTATCTTGTGTCACCAAATGAAGCTTGCCATACCTAGACATCCAATTGAGCTGTTCATGGAAATCCCCAAATAACCCAGGCTGTTGGCAAGATAATAGGTTGTTCTCCTCAAATGGATAGCAAGCCCTCATTGCTGAAGACAACACCCATACAACTCACTGAACACAGAGAGGTCAGGCTGATCCCTACATAGACCCTTCACTCCCATCTCCTAGTGTCTTTGGTAATAAGAAGGTCCCTGCAAGCTACTAAGAGAGAAATGTGAACAGTAACACAGCAAAATAAAGCCTTTAATCTACCATCTGTCCTACCTGCAAAATATGTTAGGATGGTGACACTGAGGCTGATTTGGAGTGACCAACCAATAACTGACTTGACTTAAGGTCCACTCAATGATATGAATCCCATAACCAACACTGTGTGAGTGACCAAAAACCAGAGACTAGATATCACAGAGACCTAGGGTAAAATAAAATACTACTGATCTAAAAAATTTAAAAATAACAGTAAACTGACTCCTAATGATATTCTACTATACTCATTGACCAGTGCCTTACTCTGCCGTCATTAGAAACTTCCTCCACAACAGCAGATGGGAACAAATATAGAAACCCACAGCCAGTTTTTAAGAGAGAGGGCTAAAGGGGGAAGGAGACAGAGACAGAGAGACCTTGGAACACATGCTTTATTTGTCTGCATCAAATCCCACTCCTCAGAGGCCAGGAATTCTTATGGAAGAAGAGGCAGAATGAGTATAGATGTCAGAGGGAATGAAGGACACCAGAATAAGGCCTTCTAAATCAATTCTTTCCTGTCTGAGTTCTTTAGGAAGGAGCCATCTTCCTGGTGTCCAGTAGTTTCCCTATCCAAATTCCCTCTTACTGGCTCAAGACACAAAGCCTTATCTAAATCTTGGGGCCTGAGATTCCCTTCTTTTTCTGCTATGTGAACTTAGTCAAACAGCTCTCCACTTGGGACTTTTCAACCCTAGATGAAGTAGAAACGCAGGTGGCAACTGCCAGCTAGGGCATCTAGTGACTAGTGCCTCCTCCTTCTCTGTGATTCTCTGATGATCTCTAACTCTCCTAAAACTGGAAACGGACCACAATGATTTATTTCTTACACTAGCAATGGCTGGTGTTTACTAAGTGGTAAGTATGTGCCAGATAACCTTTTTAAGCACTTCACCAGGGGGAAAAAATCACCAAAACCTCATAATAATCCTGTAAGTGCCATTATGATCTCCCTTTGCAGATGAGAACAGAGATATATATGTGAAATGGCAGGATGAAATTCAAATGAGGACATGTTGGCTTCAGAGATCTATGTCTGTAAGACTCTGCTTCCTAGGGCAAATCCAGAGGCTTTCCTCCTCCTTCTTAGCCCCTTGTCTGCATTGGATACCATGTGTTTATCCTTACAACTCTCGCAGTCTTTTAATACGATTTAATTTTAGCTTTAAAATGTTTTGCCTTGCATCTCTAAGTCCTTCCTACCCTCAGGTTCTCTACACTTCTTCTGGTGAATTCACAATTTGAACTATCACCTCTCTTATGACTCGTACTGATAGAAACCCAAATACTTTCCCCAAAACATAAGGACTGTTGATTTCAAAACAATCAAAGTGCAGGGGAAGTCTCTGCCCCTCCCAAAGCAGAACAGCTACTCCTCCAAAGAAACCTTCCTGCTGTCTTTTCAATGCTTTACTCTCTTCAAATGGGATAGAGATTAGTTCTGTACAAGAGAGGTAATGCCTAATAATCATACCAGAGAGTGACACCGGAGGACCCTGTCAGTAGGTTTTATTTACAGGAATTTACTGTCCCATACTTTGCCTTCTTGATTATTATAGTCTAGAGAATGATCTACATTAAGCCATTTTTTTTCACTTTTGAAATAATGGGTTTACTAACTATGCAGCAAGTCAAATAAGAAGAATAAACAGCAAATGATAAGGATGGACAGATGGACGGATGGAAGGATAGATAGATAGATAGATAGATAGATAGATAGATAGATAGATGTAGATGATAGATAGATAGATAGATAGATAGATAGATAGATAGATAGATAGATAGATAGATAGGCAGACAGAGACAGCAGAGTATCATCAAATTGGGTGCTCAAAGCATTTAACATAAGTCAAGTAGAAAGCCTACTGCAATTCACAGTAGAGAGTATTGGACAGAGCAGAGTGTCTCCACAAGTTTGGTTTCTAAGTAAAAGAATGAGTAACAGAGACGGACCACACTGTCACATTGGATGTCATCAGCATCCGGCAGAAACTGAATGGGGAAGTTGGGCAGACAGCTGGAGTACTTGATTGTGCTGACTTCTGTGGCTGAACTTCCCACCCCAACACTTCCAGCTTCTGTTTTTTACTACAGATACTTTTTCTCCCCCACGGAATAAACAATAGTAACATTGGTTGAAAATAATTTACCTTCTAGCTGCCAAGGATTTTACTCTTGGGTCCTTTAGTTGCCCTCTCCTCCCTATCAGAGAGTTGGTGTCCCATCTCAAGTCAGGGGACCTGGAAGTCATGTTGAGACAAATATTTTTGGGTCTGCAATGGGGGTGATAGCAATCCTACTTCCTGAATCATCTTCTCAGGGAACTCAAACCACACATGACAATTTAGGAACAAAATATCCATTACACAACTGTTAAGGCCTGGAGCTTTTCTCCTTTGTCACATCTCTAAAATTTATTGTTCTTTGCTGAAACACCGTCTAAGGCAGGTTCTTACACAACAGCCTTGAATTACAATTGCCTTTCTCTCAAACCTGTAACTGAACAGGTTTTTCTTTTGTTGTGCTACCCTTTGTTACAGGAATCTGTCCCAACTGCAATCTTAGGCATTGGGAAAATCTGTATGTCCTACCCATCAAGACCATTACAACAAAGCTCTTATTTTGAACTGCCTGCTGTCCACAAAGCAAGGAAATACCTTGCTAAGGACTCAAGTAATGAATGCTGCCTGTGCCACGTTGTGTTAGGCTTAGAAAGAAAGGGTTTTGGTTCTTTTGTTGTTGTTGTTGTTGGTGGTGGTGGTGGTGGTGGTTTGGTTTGGTTTGGTTTTGGTTTTTGCTTGTTTTTTTGTTTTTTTTTTTTCAGCTTTGGCTAAAAAATTTAACTGAACACAGAGGTTATAAAATTCAATTGTTGGATAGCACAGTTGCTCCTCTCACAATTTCAATTTCAGCACCTTCAACATCAGCTACCAAGGCCCCACTCCAAGAAATTCAACCTGCAGTTTCACCTGTTGCTGTTGCTGTTTTTGTTTTTCCAGACAGGATTCCTCTGTGCAGCCATGGCATTCTTTCTGTACACCAGGCTTGCCTCAAACTCAGAGATCTGGGGGCCTCTTCCTCCCAAATGCTGGGATTGAAGGCACACTACAACTACCACCACTACCACCACCTTCATGGCTTGGCCAGAAAATATTTTTTAAAAACTGTGTCCATACTGAAGGCTTCCTTTCATGACATGATTCTTTAAACAATGTAACAACTACTTATAGTAGTTTAGATTTACATTGTATTACAAATTGTTACAAATCTAAAGATGATTTTAAATCTGTATGGGATTGGGGATAGAGAGATGGTTCAGTGGTTCTGAGCACTTACTGCGCTCTTGCAGAGAAACTACATTCACAGCATCTACTTCAGGTGACTCACAATCAGCTAATCAGCTGTAACTCCTACTTTAAAGCATCCAACATCCTCTCTGGACTCCCTGGGAACCTTGACTCACAAGTGTGTACTACTATATATATATATATATATATATATATATACACACACACACACACACATATATATATGTGTGTGTGTATGTGTGTGCGTGTATGTATATATGTGTGTATATATATCCTACATATATACTACATATATATATCCCACATATATATACTACCATATATATATCCTATATATATGTGTGTGTATATATCATATATCATATAAAATGTTTTTGAAGTCTTGGTGGCATAAGCCTGTAATCTCTACTACTTGGGAAATGGAGACTAAAGGATTGCATGTTAAAGGCCTGCCTAAGCAAACTAGTGGTAAAATGTACAGGACCTTAGGTCCAATCTCTAGAACTGTAAACATTAATAGTATATAGGGAGATATATGTGGAGTACATGCAAATACTATACAATCATGCACAAAAAGTTTGAGTTTCCCAGATTTGGATATTTGATGGCGCCCTGGAACACTTCGTTCTGGATATTGATGAACGACTAACCAAGGACTAGTAGCATATGTTAACTTTGGGATTCTTAGTAGTCAGTCACTATATTTGATGAAATGTGAAGTAGGGTTGTCAAATATTTAGATTTCAGTAGTCAATAGTTAAAGCACATTTGCTTATCCTATGTCTAGTCGTCATAAAGTTGAGTTATTTCTGCCCTTTTGCTAAAGAGTAAGATGTTTCCCCTAAAATATCAGAATATCAGACTATGGTGAATTTCTTAAGATGTTTATTGAAAAAAAAAAGTTCCTTCATTGTGGGTTATAAGGGGGTGAGTGAGTGACAACTGGAGTGTTTAGGGATTGCATCCACAGTAGGGCAGTGGAGAGGGTAAGTGGGTATGCTCAGCTAACTTTCTTTTTTATGGAATCTGAGACCCCATCTAAAAAAAAATTCATTCAAGAAGGGTCTTTCTTATCTTCTCAATTGGCCTAATCTAGTTAAGTCTTCGAAGACATGCCTATAGGCATGCCTCCTTGTTGATTCTAGACTCTCCATTGTCTAGTTGACAACCATCATTAACCATCAATGGCTGAGGATTTATAGGAACAACAAGAGGAGTTGTAGCTAACCAGAAGGTAGCTACATCACCAAAAGCATCTCACCCCAGCACAATGATGTCATTGGACACCCTCCCTGCCCCCCGCCCAGCTTGCAAAACAGTTTCACTGAAGGGTCTGCTCTCTGAGCAACTGCTTTGTGCTTCTATATCTGGGGAGAGGCCTAGTCAACTTTTGTTGTTGTTCTGAGCCCTATGAGCGGCATTAGCTTCAGGATCTTTTGAACCTTCCTCTTCTTCCAGGAGGGAGTATGGGGATTCAGAGGAAACAGTTCTTCTAAAATTCAATCTTAACTGGGAATCCTGTGCTGGGATCGGCAAATGTCAGTCTATCATTTATGACTGTGACATCATGGTAGAAAACCAACTTGATTTACATTCCTTAACCAACATCTTCAAGACATTAGTCTTACTCCTTCTTACAGGGCTGTTTATGAAATGCACGGCCTGCTAAGAGTTCTGTGTAAAGCAAGGATTGCCACTGTGGTTAGATAACCTGTTTTTGCTTCCAGAAGGTGTCTGCGCTCCACCCTTCTGGTTTTTTTACCTGGCTACTTCCACCAGGGGAAAGCCAGTCCCCCCCCCCCCCATGCTTCAGAACACTCTGAAGTCACCTCATGTCTGACTTCACGTGGAGAATGATTTTGTTTCTAAAGCCAGATTGAATCTACCTGGGTAATTCACAATTAAAGTCTCTAGCCTTAATTACATGAGTAAAATCCCTTTTGCTTTATAAGACAAGACTTTTCCAGATCCCTGGGACTGTGATATGAACATTTGGTGAGGGGGTTCTGTCTATTTTGTCTGCCTTGTTTGGGATGTGACCGTCGATGTCCTTTAACCATGACACTTACACCTTTGTTACACACCTATACACACAGTATGGGGAGGATGGTATGAAAAGCATATTGAAGACCTTGTTATTTTGAAATATTCATCAGTTCAATCAATTTCAATAACTCGCAAATAACCTCCCACAGAACTTACCTTTCACTGTTTATTTTTAGAAGTCCAGTGCCACTCTGGTTTCTGAGACTTCACTAATGTTCTACCTTCTTCCCTCCCTAGAAGCTGTTTGGGTTTCTTCGATGCATGTTATTTAAAGTTTCACAGTTAATACATTTTGGCTTGGATAACTTCTGTGTACTGAGCCAAGAGCTTGTGTGTTGTTGTCCTCCGGTTTTCTATGTGTTAATTATTTTCTTTGATTTGTTGTCTCGAGCTGTTTCAAAAGTCCTTGCTTAGTTGTCCTGGATGAAATCTACAGCCCAATACTGAAAGGGAGTGCAAAGAACAGCTGTGCTCGTCCTATTCCTGACTTTAGTAAAAAGTCGCCGTACTTTCATAAATATGGAGTTAACAAGGGATGTTTTACAGATACTCTTCATTACGCTGAGAAATTTTCTATCAGTTCCTTGGGTGTGATCATGAAATTTTGTCAAATATTTTGAGACTGGTATTAGGCCTACAGTGAGAAAGGGGAGACTAAGACCCCAAGTTTGATGGGTGTGTGTGTGTGTCTTAATGGATTTCTGTCCCCAGCAATATGCAGTAAGTCTCCATTTGTTTGTGGCTTTTGTCAATAGCATTGTGTTTCTTTTTCTCTCAAATGTTGCCCACTTTTCCCCTACATGTGGCTGGTCTCTGCATACCTGTTAAGCCATGAGAAACAGGGGAGGTTGGGGTGCCCACTCTTTCACCAAATCAGTAATTATGCAGAAGAGACCCAATCCCTGCCAGCTATAGAAGGTGTGCACAGATTCAGAACAATTGAAATATGGAGGGAGGGGAAATCACTGGGCAGGATACATTAAACCCAAATAAAACCCCAACTCCCCTTATAGTTGGTAGTCTCCCCAACTCTGGGGGCCCCTTCTCTACCCAAAAAGCCTGAGATAACTGCTGATAAACACCTCACTCAGCTGTTTTGCTCTCTGTTGACTCCTTAGTGACACAACTTTTCCTTCATCTGTTGAGGATCATTTTTGTTAAAATGGGGTTCTATACTACTTTTGCATGTCATACCCACCTTGGATTGGTGAGATAAACCATAGCTCATCATATGGCATCAAGACCTTTCTAGTTGCTAGGTTCCTTTGTGAGTATCTCATTGAGGATTTCTGTTTAATATCCATGAAACATTGGTATGTTGGTCTTTAATTTTTCTGTGTGATGTCATTAACTTTATTGTGTCCTTCACATTTAAACTTTTGTTGTTGTTTGGCTTTGGAGGCAGGATCTCCCATAGAAGCCCAGGCTGCCCTTCAACTGTGGGTCGTAGGTGGGTTCTTTACTCCTGACAATCCCCCTCTTTTGGCCTCCCTCATCAGTTTCAGGTTCACACATATGAGCACCTTGCCCAGCATTGTTTTGGTCGGCTGTTGTTTCACTTCCCAAAGGAGAAAAAGTCAAGACAAATCACTCCAGGCAAATGTAAACTTTGGTATTCACAGTGAAAGCAAGATATATGGGGGTGGGGGTGGGGGGGTGGGTTCTTCCCACTTCCATTCCCTATTCCCGGGCCGGTTTTTCAAATATGCTTTGTATATTCGCAATCTTTTGATCAGCCGTTTTAATTGCTCCGAACCTAAAGTTTATAGACTGACTAGTCAACATTTACTCCACAAGGCCCCTTCACTTCCTGAATAGCACTCCCGATTTACCTGTATACCAACTCGCATCTCTCAATTGCAATTTGCCAAGAGTCCAGATATCTTTAGCAGCTAATCTCGGTTGCGCATGAGTGGAACAACAGTCACAAGAAGGTAAGTGACAGAGACACATCAGGAGGGAAAACCGAACCCAGGTAGTGGTGGTTCTACCTTTAGAGTCAGGGATGAAGATGAGCGGCTCAGATGCCTGCTCATTCTAGCTGGGAACAGACCCAGACTATAGCCTAGAGCCTGCACTCCAGAGGCTCTAGGTGAAGACCCGGGAGACAAGCCCAGACTTCTGTTGCTCGGGTAAGGGGTTGAGCGGAGGGGGGAAACTTTCCCACGGCCCCGCGGGGCCGAACGAGCGGGGCCTGCGCGGCCGGCGGGTCTACGCGGGGTCAGGCTCGGCGCCGCCCACGCGCGGCTCGTGGGAGACGCGGAGCGGGAGCGCAGGCGGATGTTGAGCGCCGAATCCCAGGCCACGGAGTCCGGCTGCGGGAGCATCTCCAGCGCTTTCCGCGGGGTTTGTCTCCTGCCGCTTCCCGTCTCTGGAGCCGGCCTCGCCGTGAGTGCTGGGAGCCGGGCGGGGCGCGGACGCAGGTAAGGGCCGGTCTGGGCCTGGCGTGGCTCCGGGGGCCCGGGCTGGACGCACCGTCGCCTCCCGCCGGCCCCAGGTGACGCTCCGAGGCTCAACTTTCCGCACCTGATGCCGGGGGCCTGGGCGGCCGCGCGGCCGGCGTGACCGGGGGCTGGAGCCGGGTGGGGCAGTGGCGCCGGGGGCGTGGCGAGGAGCCCGCGGGGTGGGAGTGGGGGCCGAGCTCGGCGGCTCCCCCGCCGGGCTGCAAGCGGCTGGGCGGAGGCGCACACCCCCTTCCGCGCCCCGCTCTGCACCGACCCACTTTCTTTTGTCTGGTGCATTTCAGTCCTGGCGTGCCAGCTGCTTTTGTTGCAGCCCAGAGTCGGGACTGTGCAGACTTTCTGCCCGGGCTGAGATGATGAGCGAGCTCTGAAGTGCATCTGGACCCCGTGGAGCCAAGGGTCCCAGGGGTGGAAGTTATTATGAGCATGGTAATTAGCAGTAACATGTGGCTGTTACCTTGTGCTTTTCCAGATAACCCTCCGTATTTTTGTAGCATCTAATAGTTTTAAGTGCACCCATAAGAGCTTTTATTAGGTAACTTCAAAGGAGCATGGTGTGGGCAGGTTACTTATTATCCCATTTTATAGACCAGACAGCTGGGGCACCCACAAAGAAAAGTGATTCTATCAAAAACTGAAGCAGGCCTTGTGGAAGCTGGTATTAGAACTTGCCTGATATAATATCCAAAATGAATTCAAGACCACCCAGTACCTTCCCCCTTTGAAAAAGGACTTCCAAACTGTACTAGCAGGCCAAGTGCAGAGCCAGATGAGGAAGCTGGCTGACTAAACAAATGTAAAAACATAGTTTTAGCGGTCAAAGTAGCTGAGCCTACAAGCTGCCAAAACAATATTAGCTGTTCTCAGAGAAATAACCATAACAAGATTAGCAATTCTCCTGCCCCCTGCCCCACACTGAATTCTGACAAAGACCACTAATCACCCTGGCCTTGTTGCGAGAATTCCCCTGGTGTTAATAGCTATGATGTTGATAGCTGATCCATAAGTTCAAAATGTACTATTACTTTGCTGGCCAAATCATAATAACCCACCATGGGGGCAGGCAAAGTGAGGGACGAGGCCAAAGGGTTACTTAGTCACTATACAAACCAACCAATGCCTGAAAGGGTTACTTGCTACACCAATGAGAACCTTGTTGCTCAAATCTGCTCCTTACAAAGGTATAAAAAGTGTGTTCTCTCTTTGTTCTTGGTCTCTCCTCTGGCCTGCTTGTTGAGAGAAGGGTCCCCAACATGTTGGATCCATAAAAATCCTCATGCGGTTGGCAGCGATGGTGGCGGTCTCTGAGGTCTTTGTGAGTGAGGGTCTTTTGACGAACTCTAACATTTGGTGTGTTGGCCAGGAAGGCCCTCCTCAGGAGGACACAGACACCGTGCATCAAAGGTAAATGGGATCCCTCCCTGTCTGTCTGTCTTGTTCACTTGTGTGTCCTCCACTAGACCACCTTCTGATTCTGTTTTGCTTTTTGGTTTGCTTTTGGTTTGTCTGGTTTCAGGTTCTGGTTTCAGGTCTGGTTTTGGTCCCAAGGGGACAACTGGTTATCTTAGTTTGGTTTTAGGCCGGTCTCAGGTTCTGGGGGCCTTCTCATGGAGAGGGGCCCATTTGGGGTGGTCGCAGCAATAGGCAGACATGCCAAAACTTTGCGGACCACAACGCTGGAGGATGCGCCGGTGTGTAAGACGCCCTGTATTGGTCTTGTGTTTGTCATTTTCTGTGGTACTGTAATTCTATAGTGGTCACCTGGAGAACGGTTTCTGTGTGTGTCTTGTGTGTCTCTTTGTGTTCGGACTTGGACTAAGGACTGATGACTGTTTTTGAGTTATGCTCTCCAAAAAAAAGCCTAAGAATCCTGTCAGATCCCAATGCTGACCTCTTCCTTTCAGATTCTCAGCTGCCCTGCCTCCCACTCTCCAACTCCAGGGAGCAGCCAGCAGGTAGCAGTGATCCTGCCCATAAACCTGGAGCCTAGGGAAAAGTGAGCTTAGGAAACCCAGAGTAGACACAGATGAGGGGTGGTCCCTGAGAAGTCAGGGGCCCCTGAGAAGTTGTTGTGGCTGCTGAAGGGGAGATAGAAGAGGCTGTAGAAGTGTCCAGCCAGGGCCAGGTGTGCCCTGTTGGTATTCATCACCCTGTCTGCTTCTAGTACTTGCCTAATAATGTTTCCTTTTCCCCTGCATCCCACCGCCTGCCTGCCTCCAGGCTTTGGCAGTAAGCCAGAGTGCCTCTTGTTAGCAGAAAAAGTGCTTTCACTTTGAGATGTCAGTGGGCTGTGAGTGCTCTGCTCCTTTCCCTTGCCCGTGCCCGTGCCCTGTATCTTCTAGGTGGCTTGTGGCAGCATCTTCTCTGGCTGCCCCATCCTCCATGGGAAGATTGTCAGCATAGGCTAAGAAGTCCAGGCCCCCTCAACTGTCCAAGGTAGGGAACACCTGCGAGTCTACCTACCACCAGGCTCTGATGGGGGTCTCCTCTCTGTGGGGCTAGAAAGTGCTCCACTAATCTGACCTAGGTAACAGGTAGAAACAGAAGTTAGAAGAAAAGACGGGGTAAGTCAACGAAAGGATTGTGTACGTCGATAAAAAAGTGTAGAGGAGGAGAAACAAAGAAAGAGAGGATGAGGAAGACAGATGTGTATAGAGATCTGGAAAGAAGTTAGCTAAGACTGTAAGGAAGAGCAAAGCTTCAGCAGACTCAGGAGAGATGGATGACAGTGGCAAATAGAGAGGTTAACAGAAAGGAGAGGTGGAAATAGAAATGAAGGAGATTAGAGAGCTCTGAGATGAGAGAGATACTCTGAATAGGAAATATTTAGAGGAGGAACCAGTAAGTAAGAGAGGCAAAGAGAAAGGGTTGCTACATAGAAATAAGAAACATGAGGCTGACAAAGACAGAGACCAGAGTCAGAATCATAGATGTGTAGTGAGACAGAAGGATAAACCAGGGCAGAGGCGAACTATGAGAGAGGATGAGTGATAGTATGGGGACGTGATAATTAGATAACATCCAAAGAAAGCAAAGACAAGGAGGAGGGAGAAATGTGTGTGTGTGTGTGTGTGTGTGTGTGTGTGTAGAGAGAGAGAAAACATTGTATGAGATCTCCATTACAGTTAGGAAACAGGAGCAAAGAGAGGTAAATAGCCAAGACTAGACCTAGCAAAGTGACACATGCTGATAATGCTAGCACTTGAAAATGATAAACAAAAGTAATAGGAAGCCAGGGAATTAAAAAAGGGATAAAGAGACAAAAGAGAAACTTGAATAAAATGTTGGCCACAGAGTCAGGGAAACTAGAAAACTTAGATAATACCTGGCAACAACAACAACAAAAAGCCTTTGACTAAAGATCAATGTATTTACTGAAAAAAAAAAAAAAAAAAGGACACTGGGTGAGAGACTGCCCCAACAAGAAGAAGAGGACCCCCCCCCTGCCATGTGACCAAACCCTTCCACCTGTTCATGGCTAAAAATAAAGGGATAGCAAAAGGAGTGCTACACAGAAGCTGAGTCCTTAGAAGAGGCTCGTGGCCTACCTGTCAAAGAAGCTAGAAAAGAGATTGTGTTTCATATCCCCCACCAACCAGTACAGGACAAGTTAGAAAGTTCCTGGGCACTGTAGGCTTTTGTAGACTGTGGATTCCAGAATTAAAGAGATAAACAGCCCTTCGTATGGGAAAATAAAGAACAAGAGGCCTTGGATGCCATTAAGACTACCCTAATGTCAGCTCCAGTTTTAGGCCTCCCAGATGTGACTGAGAACAAAGGTATTGCCAAAAGGGGGTTTTACTCAGAGATTGAGGCCCTGGAAAAGACCTATGACATACTTATCCAAAAAAATTAGACCTTGTGGCTGTAAGATAGCCTGTTTGCCTATGAATAGTGACAGCTGTGGCATTGCTAGTCAAGGACTCAGATAAATTGACTCTGGGATAGAACTTTGTGCACGACCTAGAAAGTGTGGTCCATCAGCCCCCTGACCGATGGCTGACTAACGCTCACGTGACTCATTGTTCACCTCTGATAGAGTCACTTTTGCCCTCCACAAGTCTAAACTCAGCTACCCTGCTCTGAGAGACAGACTGTCAGCAACTTCTTGCTGAGACACATAGGTGGCATAGAGATCTGACAGACCAGCCACTAGAGGGTACAGATGTTACCTAGTTCACAGACTGGAATAGCTATCTAGAAGAAGAGAGAAAACATGCTGGAACAGCTGTGGTAGCTGGATAGGCCCTGCCAGAGGACACATCGGCTCAAAAGACTCAACATCTACATCGATAGCAGGTTTGTTTTTGCCACAGCCCACGTCCATGAGGCCATATATCAACAGAGGTGTCTACTCATATTGGGAGGAAAAGAAAATAAGAACAAAGAAGAAATGCTGGCTCTACTGAGGCACTCCATGACCCTGCCAAGGTAAACATCATCCTACTCATCAGAAGAGCGATACAGTGATAGCAAGAGACATTAACATGACAGACTGAGAGGTAAAAGTGGTTACAGCCATGGCCCTGCTGGTGCTCTTGGCAACAGAGCTCAAGGTTGCCTACACAGCAGAGGACTTAGCCCTCATTTCCAAGGATTCCAGTCACCAGTTCAACAAAAATAAGAGACTGTGGTACACCTCTGAGGAAAAGAAAATCCTGCCAAAAAGACAAGCAGAGACTATGATCGAATAGATGCACCAATGGACTCATTTAGGGGTAAGCAAGCTCATCCAGACATTCTCCAAGAGTAAGTATCGTGTACCAGAGTTAAAACGCCTTGTGGAGCAGGTGGTGCACAAGTGTGTGCCCTGCCAAAAAGTCAATGTCTGCCACACAATGGTGGATCCAGAAAAGAGGTACTTGGGAGACAGACCTGTCATCTACTGGAAAGTAGACTTTACTGAGGAAAATAGCTTCTGGTTTTTGTGAACATTCTTGAAATGGATAGAAGTTTTTCCCTGTAAAAATGAGACTGCTCAGATGGTAGTCAAAAAGATTATTGAAGAAATTTTTTTCCAAGGTTTGGAGTGCCAAAAGCAATAGGGTCAGATAATGGCCCTGCCTTTGTTGCCCAGGTAAGTTAGGGTGTGGCCAAGTATTTAGAGGTCAAATAAAAATTACATTGTGTGTACAGACCTCAGAGTTCAGGACAGGTAGAAAGGATAAATAAAACCCTAAAAGAGACCTTGACAAAATTAACCATGGAGACTGGCGCAGACTGGGGTGCTCCTTCCCCTTGCCCTATTTAGAACCAGAAACCTTCCCTCTTGATTCAGTCTTGTTCTCACTGTTTTAAATGATGTGTTTGAACCCATATGTTGTTGTAATAATGATATGTATGCTAAGTTAAAAGGCTTGCAAGTGGTGCAAAAAAAAAACCAAAAAAAACCAAAAAACAAAAAAACCTCTGGTCACAACTGGCTACAACAAATGAGCTGGGTACCCCAAAGACATCTCACCAGTTCCGGGTATAAATAGTGTGTTCTTTCTTTGTTCTTGGTCTCTCCTCTGGCCTGCCGTGCTGAGAGAAGGGTCCCCAATATGTTAGATCCATAAGAATCTTCCTGCAGTTTGCAGTTATGGCGGTGGTCTCTGAGGTCTTTGTGAGTGAGGGTCTTTTGATGAATTACAACACCTGACACAGCTTTGCCTTGCTTGATCCAGTTGCTCTCCCAGTCTCAAGCAAAATTTAGTGCTGAAAGAGTGCCAGTTAGGTTCTGTGTTGGCTAGTTTTATGTCAACTTGACACAAGCTAGAATGGAAAAAACCGCAACTGGGAAAAATGCCACTACTGGATTGGCCTGTGGCAAACCTACCTTGCATTTCCTCTGTTGAGGATTGATTGCTGATTGAGTGATGTGAGAGGGCCCAGCCCATTGTGGATGGTGCCACCCCTGGGCTGGTGGTCCTGATGCACTCGGAAAACAAACTGAGCTAGCCAAGTGGTGAAGGCTAGTAAGAAGCAGCTCTCCTCTACGGCCTCTGCTTCAGTTCCTGCCTCCAGTTTCGAGCCTTGAGTTCCTTCCCTGATCTCAGTGAATGATAGACTACAAGTTGTAAGATTAAATAAACCCTTTCATCCCTGAGTAGCTTTTGGTCATAGTGTTTCATCACGGCAGTAGAAACCCTAACTCTGAGAGCTCTTTTATTTTACTCTTTGCTAAAAAAAAAAAAAAAAAAATCTTTCTTTAAAAACAGAGTGGAATCCTTTCAGACTCCTGCAGTTGTATCCCTGAAAGTAATCATTAAAAGTCTGAATAGCTTCCATTGTGGAAAAGTTGTAAGTCTAATGTCATGCAGAAAGCCTTTGTCTTGCCTCTCTTTCCTTTCCTGTATAAGCACAGTACCCAGAGTGGTGTTGAGCATAGCACAGGTCCTCAGCATCAGTAACTGAGTAGCATGGAGCCCGAGTGCTAGCTTCCTGTTGAACAATTTAGGAGAACAGTCATTTCAGTGAAAATCAGCTTATACAGTAATTGCATCCATATTAGATTGTTTTCTTATCTCCCCACAGCTATCAGCAGTTAACCAATTTCCCCCAGGGTTCGCCTTTAAATTGTTTTGTCAATAGATCTTTTATTGCTCCATCTCCTTCTCGTTTATGTTTGGATTTTCAGAAGGAGGGGCTTTCTTCTAAAAGTGAAACGTACTTTCTCTCTAGTGTCAGCTAGAACATGTATGAGTGTATCTAAGGACAGTCCTCAAACTCTATTTAATAAGTACATCTATATACCAGGCAGGGATTTTTTTCCAGGCAAGGAATGCAGTGAATTAGTAATGATTTTTAATAGGCCCTTGTGATCATTTGTGCTACTCAGACCTGTGTGACAGTGCTTTGTAGTCATATACTTTTCAGCAATAAGCAGAAAGCTAAGCATTTTCACTTGAATTTTGAAAACTACATGACAAAAAATGTTTTACAGGACACTGTACTTACCTTTGACCACCTCCGCTCATCTGTCTGTACAAAGTTGTCTGGAAAAAAGGCATACTTAGAGAATATATTCATAGTTAGGAAATCATTTGAGCTGGGTGGGAAAAGTCTGGTTTTCCTCTTCATAGCGGGACTATGCGGTCATTCCATTCTTGTCTCCCCTAAACATGCTATATGTTTCAAGACTCAAGGAAATGACCACCCAAGGAGGCTGATAGCAGTGGAATAGGCCCACTGCTATTCAAAATTATTTTGAGTCTTTGAGTCATTTTGCAAGCAACATAAAGGTATCATTACTTTAAGCATTTGCCTTTGTATTTTGTTAAATCAAGAAACTAACTTGGCCTGAGCACTATTTTCTTTGCTGAGTTTTGAAGACTGATTTTTGGCATGGCTGCCAAACTAAGTTCTACCTTGGATAGTCTGTAACTATTCAAGATAGTTAAAGGATTTTCTGATGATCATGAAGGTGGTTTAAAAGAAGGATTTGAAAAACAAGGTAGGCTTGGGGATGTAGCTTAGTGCATGCCTATGGCACATTTGAGCCCCCATGTTCAATCTCCTGAACAGCCAAGATGAAAAATAACGACACACTTAGAATGTGTCTATGCCTGAATTCTTCCTTGAAGGCACCATTAAAAGGAGAATGCTTGCTTGGAGGTTAAATTCTGTACCTGTGTGCGCAGCTACACAGTGTCAAACATTTTAAAAAGAGTTCATTTGCTTTGTAATCTGTTGTTTATCTCTTGTTTAGCACACTGACTGACTTTTTCTAAGTTAAAGTAGAATCTGTTTACACAGATCACAGATCTTACCAGAACAGTGTTAGGTTGAGAATGAATTTCCTAGAAGCTTAAAATTCAGATCAATGAAACTCTAATCTATTTTTGTAATAACTTAGGGCCAGAGGTTGGTTCTACAATTCTATTTTCAGTCTTAAGACAAAAGCAAGATGATTCATGTCTTAGGGCCTATCACAGGAGCTCAGTCTTAAGAATGGTGTCCTGAACACTTTATTTAATACCTCTTAGCAGAGATATTTGTTTTTTTAATTTTTCAGGCTTTAAATAGTTATAAGTATGTTGTATGTATTATGTACTGCCCTGCTGTGACAAAATGCAGGAGACTAGGATGCTTCTAAAGAGCAGAAATTCGTGTCTTAGACTTCTGAGAAATGGGAAGGCCAAGAGCAGGTGCTGGCAGCTTTGCTGTCTGATGAGAGTTCCTGTCCCTGCTTCTAAAGGGATGGCTGTATCCTTCTGGATAAGGTGGAAGGATCGAAAGGGGGCTGAGCCAGTCCTCTCCAGTCTTAACCTAAGTTGAGAAATTGAAAATCTTCTAAAGCACAAGAGAAGGAGGTGATGGTTGAAACAGACGTCTCTTAAGTTGGGAGGACTATTCTGACATTAGCTTCTGCTGCAGGTATGGGGTGCTGATAACTACAGAGCTAAAAGCTCCATCCTGCCTCTCTGCTGAAGCTCTCTTCACATGGCTCCTCTTCCACTCTGGAAACTAGACAAATAGCCTTCGGCCTCTTGGCCACTGCTTTGCAGTGTGGGAACGGCTCAATCATTATTACTCTCTTATGCTCCCAGGAAATTCCAGGAAGCATCCAGGCAGCAGTGGGCTTTATGGTGGCTGACACAGATTGTTAGGAGACCAGGTACAGGCAGAGCCCTGGAAATAATATGTAGGCATTTATAAATATGTTTATTTTTGTTTTAAATTGTATCCGCTCATCTTCCATGGAAAAGAGCAGGCAACAAAAGGGTACAAGATGTCTCTTGCGGATAACAGAGCAGAGAGCCAGGCTGAGATGACCTGTTAGATACAGTGAAAATGGTCTGGCTGCTTTCTGTATTAGACGCCTCCTAGACCAAAGATCTAGGCAGGTGGGTAGGAAAGTGACTGCTTTCTTCAGACATATTGTCTGAAACCAAGGCTGGGCAGATCTCCCTCTCATTGAACTTAAGTATGTATCAAAGTCAAACAAATAGAGCAAATGAAAAGACATCCACAGAAACGCTGCAGGACAAAGGAGGATTACCTCAAAAGGATATGGCATTGATTTCATAGCTTGATTGGTCATGGCTTCTTGAATACGTCAGTAGTGCTTAGCCTTCCCGGGTTTCCATGAGAAGTAGAACATTTAACTCCTTCATTGCTTTTTTAAGGTAGACATTTGGTTATTATTTTACTACTTTAAGTAATTATGAGACAATTACTTTGAAAAAGTTTTTTTTTTTTTCAAATAAATCAATCTGATTTCACAAGAGCACTACGTGGTGATCTTAATCACTGAGCCCTCTTTGCAGCCTCAGGAGAATGTATTGACTTAAGATTGTGCTATTTAGTAAGTGTTAGACTGAAAACAATACCTCTTCATATTTTAATTTTGAGGCTTTAGTTTAAAACATATAGAAGGCATACCACTTTCTGGCATTGCTAATTGAAAAGCGGAAAATAGTATATTTTCTGATGGCTAGGTTAATAGAATTGTAGACAATCTCATACATTTAGTGGCGCATAGTCATCAAAACGGAATGCCGTGAAACCCAGACTTTGTTCTATAATGGTATCTCTAGAAAGTCAGCCTCCAGAGCATGATTTTGAGGCAAATGAGATCGGCTTCTTTTGGTGACATTTGCTGACTTTATTCTGCCAACAAATGATGGCAATAGAGTACTTTGAGCAGACTAAGGCCAGGATGACTTTGGTTTTGTCTGTCATATGCTTGCTTGCCGATTCATCTGTCAAATGTACTTCCCAGCTGTCATATGGGACAGTCAGCCCTCTATTTCCATGAATTTCATACCTTTAGATCCATCCAGAGTACTGGGGGGGGGGGGAAGTATCTGTTCTGAACTGGTCCAAACTTTTTCTCGTCATTATTTACTGAAGCTATATAGTTAAACAATTGTTCACATAACATTTATATTGTTTCAGTATTATAGGGAGCCTATAGATAATTTATCACATATAAGAGAATATATGTAGATTATACATAAATTTGATGGCATGCAGAGTGAATTGAGCTTCTTAGTGTTTTGATACCTACTAGGGGACCTGGAATTACTTTCCTTCAGATAACAAAAGGTAAAACCATTGGGGAGTTTGCATTTCAACAGAAAGGGCAAACATGGAAGCTGCAGTCAGCAGTGTGATCAGTGTTTAGAAAAGAAACCAGAAAAGGCATTTGGAGAAGATAGGAGAAAGTCACATGAAGGTTTAGGAATATCTATTCTGTGAAAGAAATGGGACATTTGGGCAGACTAAGGCATGGATGACTTTGGCTTTGTCCTTGAAGCCTGTGATGGGATTCCAGAGTACAAACTTTCCAGGGACCCAGAGATTGCCACAGAAAGCCAGAGGTGGAGTGGCATGGTGGACAGAAGGCTAAATTGCTGGGCTGCAGAGCAGGTGGCTGCCAAGCAGGGGCAGCTCCTACCTGGTCAGCAGAGAACTGGGGAGTCTCTGGAAGAGCAAAAAAATACAATCTGTTTTGCATCTTAAAGAAGGACGCCATGTTCAGTGTGGAGAATTAAAATGCTTCAGATTTCATACAACAAAGCTTTGATGACTACAGCCATAACTTCTGGCCCAGCACGTATGAGCTTGCACATTTATGGGCTGAAGTATCCTCTTTGATCTGACCAGGAGACATCTACTCCAGTGGACCTCTTTGACAGTTCTAACATGGAAGCTCTGACCTCTGTCCACCTGGATTCCTATCCCTCCTTTCTGCCCTTTCCCTTCAGGACTCTGAAAATCCTTTTACTGAAGTTTTCAGGGCAAACCCCAAGAATGGCAGTTATGCCTCTGAGTAACTTCATATGTCATTGGAATTAGCCTTTCTCACAGCAGTTAACAGAAGTAAAAAATTCTAGATATTATATATGAACAAGTAAACTACAAGTAAAGGTGTTTTAGACATTTGATTAAATACCACCAAGATGCACAGATTAATTTAGAATAAAGGAAGAGAGATCCCTGGGAGCTAAAAACAAGGAATAGGGGAAATAGCTTATAGGACATAGATCACAAGACATTATATCCATCTAGACATGGGCATGGGGTTGTGTAAGGACTTGCATTTTGATATTGATGTCTACAAGAGAAGCAGCCTCTGGTACCCATGATGCTGAGACTCTTAAATGAAGCCAAAGTTGGGAGGGAACATTCTCATTTGAACAGTGGATTAGGGATAAAAAAGTAATCAACAGACCAAGAGGGATTATAAGAAGTCTGTGTTGACCTAGTTTTCAAGTAGAAGTTGAGAAAATGTCTCATCTGAATATTCTGTTTATCAAGTTTGGTTTTAAACCTCTTGTATAAAATTTAAATCTCACATAAAAAAGAATGTTATGAGTTCTGAATTTATCACCCATCTTTAATAGTTATTACTCTTCCATTTCTCTTTTCTACTGTATATAATTTGCTTCTGTATTACTTACTTTGGTCAGAGAAATACTTTAATATTTTCTTCCAGCCTGAGTATCTTTAAAGTTCATAGTGACAGTGTTGTATGTTATCTTCAATATGATTAACAGTTTTTATTACCATCCACTATATAGATTATGTATGATATTCTCCATTCTAATATCTATTTTAGAGTGTATTTGTTTGATTAAAGATTATAACAAGTGTAGTCACTGAATTTGATGGCTCTCTTTTCCCCATCTCTTGATTCTTTTTATTCATGTATTATAAATTTAAATATAATAACTACAAGTATTTTTGGAATGCAAAGTGATAAAGTGACAATTGTGTGCATTGTACATGACAAGCAGTATGTATAGTTGTAAATACTGTCTATATGAATGTTCACACAGTACCCTATAATTAACCATATTCATTGGGGGCTATACAATAACTGTAAAAGTGTATTCTTCCTGTCAATATCCCTTGACCAATAGGTACAATACATCTCAAGTTTCTCTTGCCTTTAGAAAATGTATTCATTGAGGAAAAAAAATCCCAAATCTTTTATCTTTTACCTTTTTCTTCATTCTGAATGTAGGTGGTGTCATTTAACGTCTTCCTGTGTTCGTCATCTGGCAGGCAAAGCAGTTCACATGCATGTGCACACGCTTGAGGAAGCTTGGGTTCCCATCACCTTTTAATTTTTAAGGGTGCCTCATGAGTGGTGCTGACATTTGCTATTGCACAGACCAGGAGGCACATGAAGTTTGATTTTTATGGCCAAAGTGTATCCCTTTGTTGAATATCCAACTCCTGTTAGGTTAGAACATGACAAAACTTGGAAAAAGGACCTTTCAAAAGGTGACTGCATTGAGGTTTGTTTTATAGAATGGCCCTATTCAAGCCCAGTCTCTCTATAGAGAAAAGTTGTGCAATTACACAGCTAAGTCCATGTGACATCAGACGGACATCAGTCTGTCTCATGGGTGATACCAAATGAAATTATGTTTGATATATTTGCCTCTTCTTTCATTGCCCCAAAGAAAACATTGGTGGTAGTTGTCTCAACTCCGCAACATATGCTGTTCACTGTGTATCAGACATCTTGTTCTATTGCAAGGTACTAAACAGATTCGGTACTGCATATGTTCATTTGTTTCAAGTTACAGGCAGAAGGATCAGCAGTGTATAGCAGGGCCTTAGCTGGCTGTGCAGGGATGCAAGCACTGACCAGCAGAGGAGGGAACAGATGATCTGCTCAAAGCCATTGTTAACAGTGGCAGTGCTAGGAGTCCTACACACTCTTGGGAGGACAGTGAATTAATAGAAAAACAAGCTCAGGTGTCCTGCCTTGCCAGTCAGTCTTCATTCTACTTTTTAAAGAGGGCTCTGTTATCTACAAATACCTTCTAGTAGCCAAAAATCTTTTGTTCTGTGTATCAAAAAAAAAAAATAATAATGTCTCTTTACAATTATTCCCTTTCTTCCGAGAAGAGCAGTGCTAAAGCTGGATTAGTAATTATCTGTGCCTCTGTATTCTTTCCTGATTCTCTTTGGTCCATTAGGGATAATCTGCTCATCATGTGTAAGTGTGGCAAGTTTCAAATAGCTATTAGCGTTCGGCTAAATCCAGGCTTCCTATCACTGCTACATCCTTAATATAAAGTGAATGGGTTTTAGTTTAGCCCTTATCTCTCTGAAAAATCACCTGAGGGGTGTGTGTGTGTGTGTGTGTGTGTGTGTGTGTGTGGTATTGGAGGCTCCATCTCATTTCATACGTGGGCCTTCACTTGGATGTTTCCCTGTGAGAGTCTTTTTTACATTGTTTGCCTACAATCTCACATCCAGTTAGTTTACAACCGGTATTACCCTCGTATGCTTTCAGAGTACACATCTTGGATAGCCTTTGTATTCTTTGACAAGGTGATAGTTGCTGAGGAAATCGGTATTAGATTACCCATTTCCAGATTTTTGAGGACCCTCCACATTGATTTCCATTGGGGCAGCACCAGTTTGCACCCCCACCAGCAATGAAGAAGAGCTCTTTCTCCTCCAAGTCCCTGCCTGGATGTACTGTCTCTGTTTCTTCCCTGCCTGGATGTACTGTCTCTGTTTCTTCCCTGCCTGGATGTACTGTCTCTGTTTCTTCCCTGCCTGGATGTACTGTCTCTGTTTCTTCCCTGCCTGGATGTACTGTCTCTGTTTCTTCCCTGCCTGGATGTACTGTCTCTGTTTTTTCCCTGCCTGGATGTACTGTCTCTGTTTCTTCCCTGCCTGGATGTACTGTCTCTGTTTCTTGATCTCGGTCACTCTGACTTGAGAATGTGCTGGAATTGTGTGCAGGATAGTGCTTCATTTTAGAGATTTAGGCATGCAATATTTTGTTCATTCACAGAAAAGAAATTTAAGAATCTAAAGATACACAGTTTGCATTCTGAGATATTTGTTGTCTTCGTATTTATGTGACTCAAAATTTAATAGATGTTAATACTAAATTCTCCTAAACTTTTAAAAATTTTAAACAGTTATCATCAAAAACTAACATTGACAGCAATAAATGTATTCATTAAAACAAAACTTAAGATATCATATGGTGATGTTATACTTTGGATGAGAAATGTCCCCCACAGACCTATATATGTACCCAGATGGTGGTGCTATCTGGAGAGGTCTGGAGAGATAGTGGACATTTAGGGGGTGGGGCATAGCTGGAGTGCACATAAATACAAGTATATACACATTAGTTTCAAAGGCATATTTCAGTACCTCATCAATTTTGCCCATAATTTGTACACCATACTTTCCCTACAAAATATAGTCTATGAAATGTGAGAATGTGGTTCATACTCACCTAGTAGTTTCACTCCTCTTTGAGGTCCACTTCATTTACCAGAAAGTAACAGCAGCTGAAATGGATAAAACTAATCCAGGTGTGGAACTTGGAAAATGTATTCTTTCAGTGAAACCTTACAATCCCTAGAGGTGTCACCTGGTTTGAAAAACAGCAGGGGGCTTTCAAGACTTAACTGCCCAAGCTGCAGTGGAGCTGTTCACTATTGAGAAATAGTAGACAACTTCAGCTGAAGCTGATACAGTCTAAGACCCTGTTGGGCAGAGTAGGAAATCCATGAAAGTATCAAGTTCATATAATTTTTTCTCATTGTCTTGGTTTACTTTCTTGTTTCTGTGATAAAACATCCCAATAAAAGTGACTCAAAGGAGAAAGGGTTTATTTTGGTCCATAATTTCTGAGAGAGGCGGGGAAGACAAGGCAGGGAAGACATGACAGGGAAGACAAGGCAGGGAAGACAAGACAGGGAAGACATAACAGGGAAGGCATGGCAGGGAAGACAAGGCAGGGAAGACATGACAGGGAAGACATAACAGGGAAGGCATGGCAGGGAAGACTAGACAGGGAAGACAAGGCAGGGAAGACATGACAGGGAAAACAAGGCAGGGAAGACATGACAGGGAAGATGTGACAGGGAAGACAAGGCAGGGAAGGCATGGCAGGGAAGACAAGGCAGGGAAAATGTGACAGGGAAGACAAGGCAGGGAAGGCATGGCAGGGAAGACAAGGCAGGGAAGACATGACAGGGAAGGCATGGCAGGGAAGACATGACAGGGAACACAAGGCAGGGAAAACAAGGCAGGGAAGGCATGGCAGGGAAGACAAGGCAGGGAAGACATGACAGGGAAGGCATGGCAGGGAAGACATGACAGGGAAGATGTGACAGGGAAGGCATGGCAGGGAAGACAAGGCAGGGAAGACATGACAGGGAAGGCATGACAGGGAAGGCATGGCAGGGAAGACATGACAGGGAAAACAAGGCAGGGAAGGCATGGCAGGGAAGACAAGGCAGGGAAGACATGACAGGGAAGGCATGGCAGGGAAGACATGACAGGGAACACAAGGCAGGGAAAACGTGACAGGGAAGACAAGGCAGGGAAGACATGACAGGGAAGATGTGACAGGGAAGGGATGGCAGGGAAGGCATGGCAGGGAAGACATGACAGGGAAGGCATGGCAGGGAAGACATGACAGGGAACACAAGGCAGAGAAAATGTGACAGGGAAGACAAGGCAGGGAAGGCATGGCAGGGAAGACAAGGCAGGGAAGACATGACAGGGAAGGCATGGCAGGGAAGACATGACAGGGAAGATGTGACAGGGAAGGCATGGCAGGGAAGACAAGGCAGGGAAGACATGACAGGGAAGGCATGGCAGGGAAGACATGACAGGGAAGATGTAACAGGGAAGGCATGGCAGGGAAGGCATGGCAGGGAAGGCATGGCAGGGAAGGCATGGCAGGGAAGACAAGACAGGGAAGGCATGGCAGGGAAGGCATGACAGGGAACACAAGGCAGGGAAAACAAGGCAGGGAAGACAAGGCAGGGAAGAGAAGGCAGGGAAGACATGACAGGGAAGATGTGACAGGGAAGGCATGGCAGGGAAGACAAGGCAGGGAAGACATGACAGGGAAAACATGACAGGGAAGACATGACAGGGAAGGCATGGCAGGGAAGACATGACAGAGAAGACTAGACAGGGAAGGCATGGCAGGGAAGACATGACAGGGAAGGCATGGCAGGGAAGACATGACAGGGAAAACAAGGCAGGGAAGGCATGTCAGGGAAGACATGACAGGGAAAACAAGGCAGGGAAGGCATGGCAGGGAAGACATGACAGGGAAGGCATGGCAGGGAAGACATGACAGGGAAGGCATGAGAGGGAAGACAAGACAGGGAAGGCATGAGAGGGAAGACAAGACAGGGAAGGCATGGCAGGGAAGGCATGACAGGGAAGACAAGGCAGGGAAGACATGACAGGGAAGACAAGGCAGGGAAAACATGACAGGGAAGAGAAGGCAGGGAAGACATGACAGGGAAGATGTGACAGGGAAGACATGGCAGGGAAGGCATGGCAGGGAAGACATGACAGGGAAGGCATGAGAGGGAAGACAAGACAGGGAAGGCATGAGAGGGAAGACAAGACAGGGAAGGCATGGCAGGGAAGGTATGACAGGGAACACAAGGCAGGGAAAACATGACAGGGAAGACAAGGCAGGGAAGAGAAGGCAGGGAAGACATGACAGGGAAGATGTGACAGGGAAGGCATGGCAGGGAAGGCATGGCAGGGAAGACAAGGCAGGGAAGACATGACAGGGAAAACATGACAGGGAAGACATGACAGGGAAGGCATGGCAGGGAAGACATGACAGAGAAGACTAGACAGGGAAGGCATGGCAGGGAAGACATGACAGGGAAGGCATGGCAGGGAAGACATGACAGGGAAGGCATGGCAGGGAAGACATGACAGGGAAAACAAGGCAGGGAAGGCATGTCAGGGAAGACATGACAGGGAAAACAAGGCAGGGAAGGCATGGCAGGGAAGACATGGCAGGGAAAACAAGGCAGGGAAGGCATGACAGGGAAGACATGACAGGGAAGGCATGGCAGGGAAGACATGACAGGGAAGGCATGGCAGGGAAGACAAGACAGGGAAGGCATGAGAGGGAAGACAAGACAGGGAAGGCATGGCAGGGAAGACAAGGCAGGGAAGGCATGACAGGGAAGACAAGGCAGGGAAGGCATGACAGGGAAGACAAGGCAGGGAAGACATGACAGGGAAGGCATGGCAGGGAAGACATGACAGGGAAGATGTGACAGGGAAGACATGACAGGTGCCTAGAAGCATGTGGTAGCAGGAGCATGAGGCTGGCTGATCACACTGCATCTACATTTGGAAAGCAAAGTGACACTGGGAAGTGGGGTCATATATAGCCTTTAGGTCTTGTCCTAGTGACTTACTTCAAGGATCACCTCTTAAAGTTTCCACAGCCTTCCCAGACCACTCCATCAGCATGCACCAAGTGGTTAGAACATAAGCCCATCAAGGAAATTTCATATTCAAAGCACCACACTTGCTAAAGTCAGTTTTGAATTGTATAGTGCCTAAGAACTGAGGAATCCTAGGAAGACAGATAAGGCATAGGATAGGTATGGAATAGGAGCTCTGTGGGAATATGGTAGACTGGGTATTTTTTTCCTAACAGAGGTGGGGGTACTTTCTAAGAAGACAGTTTTGACTGTGAATATCCAAGAACCGTTAAGACTGACTTCATCAGTTTCAAACCCAGAAGTGTTTAAGGCCAACAATTACTAAAGAAGATTAAGGTCTCTAATTCAGGATTTAGACACTTTTAGAGTTAATAAATTAGAGGCTTTAGTCACTGCAGGTCCTGTGCCTAGAATTGTAAAACTGGCAGTTTGGAAATAGCCCAAGTCTTTCTCCTATCTCTGCAGAAGTATTTGATATCTTTGACTTAGTGAATGCCAATGTAAAAGGGAGCTTAGGTAACAAGCCAGCTTACACTAAATAATTCATGTGCTAAACTATTTATTGAACTAAGTAGGAGCCATAAAGTCTAAAAGAGCCTAGACATAGCTAAGAAGTTACCCCCAGTTCTATCTAGTAGGTCAATTTCAGTTTTGTTAATTTTTTGTTGTAAATTACTTAGGTTGGGGTGCTCTGCACTTCAGTTCTTCTGGGGCCAAAACAGACACCAGGGTTCAAGAGCACGAGCATGGGCTGACATCTTACTAATTTTACAAAATGACCTTATAGGTATAGCCCATTCCCAGCAAACTTATTATGCATGGCATTCTGTCCAGGAAGCAGCCACTGGTTCAGAAGGCTGTTTTTGCAAAGCAGTTGTGGACTGCTACTTAAATTCATGCATCCCATATGGTGAGATCTCACTAGCATTCAAAGATGTTGCTTCTTAATATCGACAGAGTAGATGTTTTCTCTCATTTCAGGGAGACCTGCCAATCATACAACTTTTAGGAGATTGAGTAGCCTACAGAATGATGCCTACAAATATATCGTAGTGTTTGTAAGCAAAGATGAATATATTGATCTGCTTAAAAATAAAAATTGGTTAGCCATGGTTGTATGCATTTGGAGTCCTGGCTACATTGAGATTAAGGCAGGAGGCTTGCTTGAGTCCAGAAGTTCAAAACCAGCATGAGCTTGACAGCAAAACCAAGAATGAAAGAAAACCCTCAAAACCCAACAATAAAAGATAGAAATGGTGTTGCTCTGCAGGACTCTGAACTGAACAAGCCCCATAACCATTTTGCTTTCTAAGTTGCTGTGCTTTAACTTTTTTCACATATTTACCAAGTTCACCTCACTTGATTTCAATCTTAGTTTTAAAGAAATATTTTGGTAATAAGGAAATCCCAAGTTCCTTCATATGGAATTATACCTGAGCCAAGGCTGACGTTTTTCCACAGAGGGAAATAACAGTCAGAGGTAGACAAAGACTTGAGCTTCTTTACGGGGGTTGTAATTGCCGTGCTCAGTGTTACAGAAAATTACAGCCTAAGCCGTTCCTAATGTTTCTTTCACAGGGACTTATTTGTCCTCCTTAACCATTTTGAGGGATATAATCGGGCAAGGGAATTTGCATAGATGACGTTTTGGAGAGATCTACTTTGTGTTAAGTATCAGTTCTCAAGTTGTATTGCTAAGACCGGGTTGAGAAATGAGATAATGTTAAGGCGTGGTTTGCCTTTCTCACCACTGCAGTTCTCACTGGAGACACAAAGGCAGTGGTTGGTAAATAGAACCACAGGCTTGCCTGCCAGTAGTCCTTTCATTCTCTACTGCCCCAGGCATGCATTATCTTTAATCCCAAATATTTTTGTGGTTAAAAAGGTAGGAAGAACTTGCATACTACTGAAAGCTGACCAGACGCGCCGTGTTTCAGTTGTGAGCTACTGTGCAGCCTGCCCAAATGACTGCAGGTGTTCAGATATGAGCATTTTTCATACTTGTTATGTGTCACAAAATTTGATCTTTTAAGTTAAAATGAAAACTTTAGGCAATTACTGTGACCTTACAAGCTTTACTGGTGTCCTGTAATCAAAGAATATTCTCGCTGAGGTTGATGGTGATGTTTGTGAGTGTAAGTTTGCAGTATTATGCCACTGACGTGTTCAGCATTTGAGAGCTGTAACTCTTGGAGCAATGTTTCCCAAATGTGCAATAACATTCAAGAAGCGTCAGCCACTATAGCAGGAGCAGGACAGGCAGTGATGTAGTAAGCAGGTGCCAGTGTATGTGTGAGTATGGGTACTGTGCATTAAGAAAACCATAAGACTGTCTGGACTGCTCCCCACAACCTTTGGACAAGATATTCACATAGTTCCCTGACTTGCTTAAGCCAGTACTATAGTGTCTCAGTTGCTGAGCTGGAGGAGTTTGTGTCCAACACATAAATTGTTCAAGACTGTTCAAAGGACTACCCACTTTGTTAATAAGTTAGGCTTCAGTGTCTCACCCTTCCTTTTAACATAAGTTATTGGCCAGAAGCCATCTCATTTTTATAAACAGATTGCTAGCAGATAACCATCTGTTGCTTCCCCTTTCAAGTTCAGATAAGTATAAACACAGCTAGACATCTTTCTCTTAAGCCCCTCTTCTCCATAGCTGAAGAACTCCACTTTAGTTCAAACGTAATTAATAATTAACTGTGGAAACAGAAGTGTACGGAGCCATGTAGTATGGACTTGTGTATTTCTCAATCCACACCAGAGATTTGTTTTTTTTCGGTAGCAGATAAAACAACTGATCAACTTGAGAAGACTTAGAGGCCATGGAATGGTCACCCCTAAACGGGACTTATATTACACCCTCATTCCTAAGGGTTCATTACGGAAGAGGGGAGTGAAAGGTAGTAAGAGCCAGGGCTGGTGGATCACCAAGAAACAGTTAGTGGTTTCCAGATGTAGTAGGGCCTTTGTACCTATAAATCCATAGCAGCTGTGAGCCCAGTATCCACAAGCCCAAGAAAGACTAAACTCCAGCCTAGAAAGGTGAAGTAGACATGAATTCCTACCCCTAGCAATGGAGCTAAAGGCAACTGATTGATAGCTGCTGGGAGAGGGGTGGTCCCTGATAAGTCAAGCACGCTTCAGTGGGAGGCCACATATACAAAGGTATATTGGCAGCACAAATGGGACTGGGTGGAGAGAAACACAACAACACAGACACAAAGGTGAGTGAGTAGGGAACCGGGAATAGATCTCGGACACTTGGGTACAGAGGTCAGAACTTAAAGATAGGCTTCCTATAACTTGACACTTCAGATCAGCACGCTTGTATTATTTATTGAACAGATCATCTGTTTCCATGAAGAGATAAAGGGAACGTGAGGAGCTCTCATCTATGTATTGTTTGTCTGATTTCGGTCAATGTTTGTTGTGAGTTTCTTAAGATCAGATACTGCATTTGATTATGTGACTGGAATGAGTAGAGAATGCCTTTTAGTAACTCGAATTGTTAAGAAAAGCAGAACTAAGAATGATAGAACTTGACTGCTTTGGGGAGATATGTACTGAAAGAAGAGAAACTGAATATCCCTAGAGTCCACCCGCTATATTTAACATTGACTTCATCCTTAAAGGATAACAACTATTGGCTCAACGATGCCATAGGGAATGAAAATGCTGTACCAGAAAGAGGCTAAGAGTTAGAAAGCACTGTTTCTAGGGAACTATGCAAGTATCTGTATTCAAAAAACCATGCAGCCAAAATTATGGGAAGGACAGTAAGAGAGAATTACATAACTGTGTCAAAAGAGTTTATTGATTAAAAGCATGATGACTATTAATTTTGACTGCATAGTTTTTGCAGTAATTTTTAATATTTAAAAATAATTTAAAATTGCAGCTTTAATTGCAAATTGTAGATGCAGAGACAGGGGAGGTAGACAAGAAGTCCTACCCAAGGAACTCTTGGCAAATGTACTGCTAGAAGAGTTGTGTCCGGCCTTTGAACATTGTGACATGATCATCTTCAAAGTATACCCTAGAACTGAGTAAGCCAGTAATAACAACAACAACAAAAAATTAAACTTGTGAAAATAGTCTCACAAAGTTTAAGTTTATAATTTTGTGTTGGCCCTCACATAGCCATATGTGGTTCCATGTGGCTCACAGGTCAAAGGATGGACATATGTACACCATCCTAGTTGTCATATTTTGCCCGTTATGTTTAGCTTTTTGTAACCTTATCACATGTATCAATAGGTTCCACATGACCAGTTTGGATCCCCATTACTCATGGGAAAGGCCAGACATGGTGGTATATGCTTGAAATCCCAGCCCTGAGGAGACAGAGGCAAAGAAGATCCTAGGGACAGGGGTAGGGTGGGGGTGGGACATTTCTGGCTTATCAGTCTAGCCTAGTCAGCAAGCATCACACTCAGAGAGAGATTCTGTCTCAAAAAAAAAAAATGTACCACATTTTCTGTATCCATTATTCTGTTGAGGGACATCTGGGTTCTTTTCAGCTTCTGGCTATTATAAATAAGGCTGCTATGAACATAGTGTTCTTATTACCAGTTGGAACTTCTTCTGGGTATATGCCCAGGAGAGGTATTGCTGGATCTTCCGGTAGTATTATGTCCAATTTTCTAGGAACCTCCAGACTGACTTCCAGAGTGGTTGTACAAGCTTGCAATCCCACCAGCAATGGAGGAGTGTTCCTCTTTCTCCACATCCTCACCAGCATCTGCTGTCACCTGAATTTTTGATCTTAGCCATTCTGACTGGTGTGAGGTGGAATCTCAGGGTTGTTTTGATTTGCATTTCCCTGACGATTAAGGATGTTAAACATTTTTTCAGGTGCTTCTCAGCCATTCGGTATTCCTTAGTTGAGAATTCTTTGTTTAGCTCTGTACCCCATTTTTTAATGGAGTTATTTGAATTTCTGGAGGCCAGCTTCTTGAGCTCTTTGTATATATTGGATATTAGTCCCCTATCAGAATTAGGATTGGTAAATATCCTTTCCCAATCTGTTGGTGGCCTTTTTGTCTTATTGACAGTGTCTTACTCAGCTATTTAAAACAATAAATTTATGAAATTCTTGAACAAATGGATGTATCTGGAGGATATCATCCTTAGTGAGGTAACCCAATCACAAAAGAAGTCATTAGATATGCACTCACTGATACGTGGATATTACCCCAGAAACATAGAACACCCAAGATACAATTTGCAAAACATAAGAAAATCAAGAACAGGGAAGACCAATGGATGGATACTTCATTCCTCCTTAGAAAAGGGAACAAAATACCCATGGAAGGAGTTACAGAGACAAAGTTTGGAGCTAAGACGAAAGGATGGACTATCCAGAGACTACCCCACCTGGGGAACCATCCCATAATCAGCCACCAAACCCAGACACTATTGCATATGCCAGCAAGATTTTGCTGAAGGGACCCTGGTACAGCTGTGTCATATGAAGCTAGGCCAGTGCCTGGCAAATAAGAAGTGGATGCTCACAGTTATCTATAAGATGGAACACAGGGCCCTCAATGGAGAAGCTAGAGAAAGCACCCAAGGAGCTGAAAGGGTCTGCAACCCTATAGGTGGAACAATGATATGAACTAACCAGTACTCCCAGAGCTCGTGTCTCTAGCTGCATATGTAGCAGAAGATGCCTAGTCAGCCATCACTGGGAAGAGAGGCCCCTTGGTATTGCAAGCTTTATATGCCCCAGTATAGGGGAATGCCAGGGCCAAGAAGTGGGAGTGGGTGGGTATGGGGGCAGGACGGTGGGAGGGTACAGGAAACTTTCAGGATAGCATTTGAAAAGTATATAAAGAAAATATCTAAGAAAAAAAGAAAAAAAATAGAAAAAGTTTTATTAGGTAAAGGAAACCTCTCTTTAAGACTGACAACCTGAGTTAAATTCCTTAAAGCCACATGATATAATGAGAGAACTGACAATATAGTTTTTCTTTGACCTCAATATCTGCTTTGGTACACACATGCCCACACACACATGCACATGAAAAATAAATACTGCCTTAAAAATTGGCCAACGAGCAATAGAGAAGGAAGAACATCTGATGTTGACCTGTGGCCTCTACATGCTCATACACATATGAACATGTGCATAAACATGCATATACAACACACACAACCATGCATTCCAAATAGAGGAAGAAAAGCAGGTTAAATTAACTTTATACAATATAGTATATTAAAATTTGATTATATAGTTAACATACATTTTAAAATATATTTCTCATTATTTTTTACCAAGTCTTCAACATCTATTATATGTTTTTGTACAATATGGACTGGCTACTTTTCAAGTGCTATGTAACCACATCTGGTTAAGTTATTATCTGTAGATTTGCACGTATTTATTCTTAATGAACTGCCAGGACAAACATTTCTCCCAGAGCAGTCTTAAAAAGATGTTCATGCAACATCTGTACATTGGAAATACTGGCCTAGATCTTTGGAACAAGATCAAAATGAGATCTATAGATTTAAAAATCATTTATAAGGATGAGTTGTCACAGTGTAGTCTTTGGTAGTTGTCACTGAGGACTTACTGAAATGTCCTATTGACCTTTATTTGTATGTTACTACAAGTTAGGAGGACCTGGGCGACTATCTGAGAGGAACCTGAGTATCTGGATTTGGGGGCATATAAACGTACATGGATACTTTCAGACTTGATTCTGGTGTGAGGCTTCCCTGAGAAGAGAATCACGGGGTAAAAGAGTTGGGGATGGAGGAGGTTAGGGATATCCAGGGGAAAGAGAAACACTTGGGGAGTTAGACAAGGTGGGGATTATTCCAACAATGCAGAAACAAGATGGGGAGCTTTTACATATCATAGCTCTTATCATTGATGGTTTCAGTAAAGTGATCTGTGGCACTTGTGGGTTCTGAAGATGAGTCAGTTGATAAAGGCAGAACTATGGCCTGTCATCTGGAAGATCAGAGCTGAGTTAACCAGCAGAGAGTTGGTGAGCCTGCTAGCCAGGGGTGTTCTATGTCTTTGAAAACAGCGTCTCTCTATTTAGCCTAGGCTGATCTAGCACTCACCATGTGGCTTAGACTGTCCTCAACTCACCCACCCCCATCTGCCTCAGCTTCCCAAGTGGCAGGATTATGAGAATTTCCCATCATGCATAACTATTATAATTAAATCCTTTCTACTTGCATATTATAGATCTTTAGGTTCCTTTTCCTATGCTTCTGACTTATAGCTGATAAAATTTAGCCATTTACATTTATATATACATATTCATTTTAGATTTAACAACACTTCAGAAGTAGAGGTTTTACCTATCTCCAGCTCTTTCTTCAAGAGTAAGTTAGAACTTCCATGAGTAGGGCTTAGTGCATTGTTACTTAAGGCTCCTTAAGCACTTTTGATGTACTAAGGATGAGACCTTCTAATAATGTATTTATAGCACAGGAGCACCACTAAGCAGAAGATAGGACTATTCATCTTCATGTTCTCAGAGTCCAGCATATTGAAGCTTTCAGTAAATATTGTATGAATAGATCAAATTGCATTAATGGGAAAAATCTCAAATTTTAAACATAGACTCACAATTGATGGAGCTATTCTGAACTCAACCATTTGCATTATCACTGGGCATAGTAAACTGTTTCACTGACTGAGCTTGTTCAAAGACCCCGCAGTCTGATAGAGACCATCATGACCTTATTTATTTTCTTTTTTTAAAAATTGAAAATAGATTCTCATATAATATATCCAGACCACAGTTTCCCCTCCCTCCAGTTCTCCCAGCTCCCCACCACCCAGACCTCACCCCTACCCCAGAACTACTCCCCATATGTTTCCTTTTCAGAAAAGAGCCTCCAAGAAGCCAATAGACAACAGCCACACATAATAAAAAAAGATACAAAAAGACAAGGCAAAAGCCCTCATCCTGAGGCTGGACAAGGCAACCCAATAGGAGAAAAAGAGTCCAAGAGCAGACAAAAGGGTCAGAGAAACACCTACTACCACTGTCAGGAATCCCACACATACAACAAGCTAACAGCCATAACATATATGCAGAGGTCCCGATATAGACCCCTATAGGCCCTCTGCTTGCCACCTCGGTCTCTGTGAGCGCAATTAAGACCCGCTTAGTTGATTTGGTTGGCCTTGATCTCCTGTTGACCACCACTTTAAAGTAAGCCCCTCTGCCAATGGGCAAAGAGACACCTTGCCCCTCCCTGACTGGAGCACATGTCAGAACAGGTGAACTGAGCAACACAGAAAAGCTGCCCTAATGGCAAAGGCACAGGGTGAGCCAGCCTGAGGATGTGAAGATGGGAGAGTTGGCCCAGACCCTTGCAGGCTGCAGCACTGGAAAGTTGGGCCCCTATTTTTGACTGGGCAGCACAGTAGAGCTGACTCTGGAGGCATGGGTGCAGATGAGCTGGCCTGGAGGGCATGAGAGCAGAACTGACCCTGCCCATGGCAGCATTGGGTGGCCTAGCAGGAGCTGTGCTGAAGAGCTCATCTGGTGGTGCAGGGTTCTGAGTTGGCCCACCCCAAAATTCTATATCATCTATCTTCAGATGGTTGGGATGGGTGAAAGGGCTAGTCTTGCTGATCCAAAGCTTCAGGATCTGCATGACACAGGCCAACAACAGGATAACCAAGAGTCCCTGTGAGAATTCAATGATGGTGTCACAGAAGCCAGAGACCTTGATTGATCCAGACCAATGACTCATTGCAATGAACGTTTGCAAGTGAAGATGGATGGACAGAGGGACAGACTGTGGAAAACACTGTGATATACCACAGCTTCTTTGATGAGATGTTTTTCTGTGCTGTATTTTGGTTTGTATGTATGTGTTTTATTTGGGGGAACAGATACAGGAGCAAAAGGCAGATATGAGGGGAAGGGGAGGTGAGCAGGACTGGGTGCATAATGTAAACTCACAAAGAATCAATAAAAAGTTAAAAATACACTTAAATTTCACTAAAAAGTAAACATGAATACTTAAATTTTAATCCTTTACATAACACTTTTTAGACAATCTATTTTGATCATTTCCCCATATCCCATTTCATCCCAGATCCTTCCCACTTCCATACTCACCCAATTTTATGTTCAATGTTTGGTCTTTTTCAAAAGCAAAAGTCAAACAAACAAACGTTCAATGTTTGGTCTTTTTCAAAAGCAAAAGTCAAACAAACAAACAAACAAACAAAAAGAAAGAAACAAACAAAAAGAGCCACAAAACAACACCACAAAAATGAAAATCAAAATGAACACTGTTTATACTTCCTTGCCGTGATTCTTTTTGGAAAAGAAGTCACACTTATTTGTTTACGTATATTATGTGTATAAAGGGAGGACTCACCCACCACAGCACCTTGTGGGGGACAGAGGACATCTGCAGGAGTTGCTTCTCTTCTACCATGTAGGTCTGCCTCAGGGTAGGCAGCAATCGTTTCTACCCAAATCAGTAATAAGAGACATAAAGCATTCTAGAAAGAAAATAAGCTTGTAGCCACTGCATAATGCATTATCATAATCAGAATTAAATGAAAGTTTCTATGTTAGACTTTTTATAAAGCACTCCTTGCCTCGGACACAGTCACTAGCAGATTGGTACCTGTTCCTTCTCACAAAACCCACTCTTGAGGTCATCCCAAAAGCTGCAGCCAGGCTCTTTCACAAAGCAGGACCTGTCCATGGCCTAAGTTGGAATTCCGTAGAACATAGCTCCAAACTCCTGGATACACTGCGCTGTTGACAGCATCAGTTTGGGACCCCACAGAATGCTACAGCATACACTCATAATCTGCATTGTGTGAAAAGTGTGTTGTTTTAGATGACAGAAAAGGCATTCCACTGCAGTACTCTGGGAAGGGAATTTATCTATGGAAGACTAAGGAATTCTGGTTCACAGGACCAAATTTTTAGGTGTTTTGGTTATTACCAGTGCTGGGGATGTTGAAATTTCCTACATAGGTATCATCCTGCCATGGAGCCCCACAACTGGCTGTGTCACAGAGCAGCCCCAGACACTGCTATGTCTTTGGTCAGGACACAGAGCGAAGGAGCTTGGCGTCTCGCACCACAGTACAAGATACTTCTGATATAGCTACACGCAACTGCTGTTGTGAGGATTCGGAAGTCAAACTTCTCCAGGGACTCTTACCATTCTCATGATCATTGTTGTTCCCACAGATGAAAAGAAGCAAAGAGTCGACAAGTACGCAGAGCCCCGAGGAGCAAATAGGCACCCTTCATTGTTGGAGATGTAGAAAATGCATTGCAAGTTCTGGTTGCTTCATGAGTCCTCTTGAGACTCAAGTGGTTGAGGTGAGTTTTGTTGACCTCAAGGGTTTTAGACTGTACAAACATTGGAGGCACACCTGTCTGTGCACACCTACTCTGTCACACCCGAGCATATGACAAATACCTTTTAAGATCTGGTACACTTCAGAGGGTGAAAACTTGAAACTTTTCATGTCAACATTTTATTGGATATACTTTGTATAGAATGAAACTAGCTTACAGCTTGGTAAATTTAATTAATTCTAATATATGTCAGTTCAGGATATACAACATTCCCATGACCAGAGAAGTCCGTTTTACCCTCTTTCAGACAAGGCCCTCCCACTCCAAGCTACCTGCTGCAGATCTCTGTCTCCATTGGCTGATGTCACCTATCCTTGTCTCCTTTCAAACGAAATAAAATCACGTGCATTCCCTTTGCCTTGTATCTGCCCCAGCATCAGATTTTACAGTTTTACTTGTATACTGTGTGCAGTAGTTTGCTGAATTCTATGTCATTTAAGAGTGTGACAATCACTGCTGTTTCCTGCTGAGGGACCTCAGTACTTACACATTTTCAATGATCTGTGCTTGTCGTTGTAGTCATCTTAGGCTATAGAAATTTGTGTAAAGCCCTCTCTTATTTTGTAATTTTTGGGATGTATTTGGAGGTGAGAACCTTAGTCACATGGCAGATATGCATTACGTTTTTAAGAAATTGCTAACAAGTCTTCCTAAGTGTACATTCCAGTATCAGTGCGTGAAGATTCCAGTTGCTCTCCTACTTTCATGTTTGCAGTCTGTCCATTCAGGCCAATGAGCAGCAGCATACCCTTAGAATCAGCTTTGTATTTTTCTGGCAACTAATGATGGGGGGGGCGGGCGACATGCCTTTCCATCGCTAATTGATTCAGAGCTATTCAATAGTCAAGTTGTTTATATTTACATTATTTGTATTTCTATCATTTATTCTTCAGAGTAGCCCTCTGAGGAAGATAATCTGTCACCTCTGCCTTAAGTGTAAGGAGACTGAGACACCAAGGATAAATGATTGAGTCCACAGTGTGTTGAGGCAGTGAGCCTGGACAGCTCTGGGAAACACTGGGACATGACGTGGAAGGGAGTGGAGCTTTAAGGTTTACAACAGACCCGACCCATGTAGCCTAGTCTGATAAGTGCCGGGGTAGGAATGGGGGCAGACTGGTGCCTTCACTAGAGCCTGCACCAGTATCTGGGCAAGAAGGCTTCCTAGAAGAGAGACTGTGAAATATATAGACATACATGTAGATATGGATTTTTAGATATTTTGAAAATGTAATTTGTGAACTGTAAAATCTACTCATTTTAAGAATATAATCTAGTAATATTCAATACTTTCAATTCAGTTATTCAAATACCAACCACCACCAAACAGTTTAGGAACTGAGACCCAGAAGTTTGTCATGCCCATTTGTCTTGCCACTGTCCCCAGCAGCTTCCAGTCTGCCTTTTCTCTCTGTGCATTATTAGTATAATGAGTATTCACTATTAAAATAATATATGTAAATGATTGAAACTATCTTATAGGATAAAATATATTTATATAATAATTAAGTATATGTTAATTTTACATATATTAAAATATATCTGGTCATGCTGCTACTGGAGAAACACAAAAATATTTAGAAGTAATGAGTAAGTAATGAAACATCTTAAGATTATGAACAAAAGATACCATCTAGGTAATCAGGCCAGAAAGAATATGAACAGAATTATCAAAAAGGTAAAGGAACCACGTGACCTACCCATCACATGACCCACCTGTCATTAGAACAAGTAGCTGCTGGTTGTGTTCCCGGCAGCCCCTGCATTAGCACAGGTGGGTGATGGAAGAGTCAAACCAGTTCTTTATTAAATAGTTCTGAAGTGAGCACTGGAGAGGTCTTTAGTTCTCTTTCCTAAACCCCTACATTCTGACCCCTGCCCAGACAACTCTCCCCGCTGCAGTAAACACTGATCCACAGTGTCTTTGTTAAAAACCAATCCGCAACTGAGGGTTTGTAAATAAAGACATGAGAGCGTTTATGCCATCTCTGTACAAATATGGGAGGCAACTTTCACACAACAGCATCCTCTAGAGTTCTATGATGTTCGAGTGCACACTGAAGGCCATGTCAGGTCCCCTAGCTCACCCTATGACATGTATCACTAATCAACAGTGCCCTTTTCAGGGTCTGGCTGTTTCTCCTTTCATTTCCACTAATGGTCCATCCTAGATGTCATGGCTGCCTTTTTCAGCACTCTCCTGTTTGTGATCTGGCATTTTTCACATTGAACCAATAGGCATTCTGGGCCCCATCCTCTCTTGTTCCGTACACACACTGACAGCTGTCAATTCTATACTCATGATATCAGCAACACTAAACAACGTTTAACAACTTGTCAAGGTCACATAGAACCCAAAGGTGTAAGGAGTTCCATCCAATTTGGCCGAATTGTAAGCTTCTTGGGTCAATTTGTTGATGCTGGGCTGGTACTGTATCTGAAGGTGAGGCTTCTAGATAACGAAGGGAAAATAAGTCATAAGGATAAGGCCAATCCAGCAGGGCTTCAGCTTATAAGGCAAGGGAGACTATGTGAGGGCCAAGAGGAAAGGTAACTGTCTACCCTCACCAGAGCCAGACAGCTGGTGCCTGACCTTGAACACTTAGCCTCTAAAACCATACAGAAGTACATTGCTGCTGTTGAGGTCCTTTTGTTTATGGAGTTTTATTATGGCAGCCCGAGCAGATTGGGCCCCCACAGGTCCTATTAGAGGCACTGGAAATTTGAAGACAAACAGAAGAATGATCTTTGTGAAGTTTCCAAGATTTATCATTCACTATAGTATTAATACCATATTTTCATAATCATAGTTCTTTTATATTTATAAATCCATTATAATGAATATCAAGAATTTAAATTTCTGCTTTAATATTTAATATTTAATTTTTTAAATCATAAAAATATTAGATACTAGTCAATTAAAGAAGTGTTCAATTATTATGTGTAGAATTGGTAAAAGGAAACGTGTAGAGCCTGTAAGACTGGGAGATTGGCAGAATGCTGGGCTTATCTGCAAGGAAAAGGCTTTTCTCAGGAACTGAGCCAGAGAAAGCAGTGCAGGACAAAGACCATGGAGACCTTCAGCAGCAGTGTGTTCTGAGTCCCTGAGCTGTGTCCACAGAACATTTGGCACTCAGGGTTAAAGGAGGGCTGATCAAGACGTGAAGCTGGAAAGATGGTCAGGTGCCAGCATTTAACTCAAACTAAAAAGTCCGATCTGTGTCATAGATGAGAAGTCTCTGATAGGGTGTGACTGTCATGGCCTTTGAATTCTGAAAGGATCTTGGTCATAGTTTGAAGAGTATAGAGCATGGATGGAGGTTTCTCCCGAGCTCTCTCTTGCCCTTACTTTCTCTGTCTCCCTTGGCCCACCCTCCAGATCTCTTAATTAGAGCTTTTTATTCTGGGGAAAAAAAACCCAACAACTTTGCAGGATACACGTGAATATGAGAAAACAAAACAAAAGACAAGAGAAACAAAACAAACCCAAAAAGACAAGGAATCCAAAAAGTTGGGGTATTTTAAACATGTAACTCTTTAAGTATTTAATTGAAAACAAACAACAATGCCAAGTGATAGTCTTGTGACAGAGTTTGTCCCTGGCTGTGCACAGATGCAGTAGTTAGGTGATTTGAGTTACTTATTTCTAATAAATTTGCTGAGATACTGTTATTGATTACACTTGAAAACTAAGTTTTAAACATTTGTCAGAATATTATTTAATGACATTAAATCATCTATATTTAAACATTCAAACCATACAGTGTTATTTTAAAAATTAAGTCCCATGCAAAGGAGAAAAGAGAATACACATCCTGTCTGGACAGCTGAAGCCATTCCAGGCTCGGAAAGTAAACTGTCGGAGAGGTGCACTAGTGCCCCCTGCTGCTTGGATATATTATTTTATTTTATTTATAAACATTGTGTAACTATCTTCCTACAGCTCAGTGTGAAATTAGCTTCCGTGTGTGTGTGTGTGTGTGTGTGTGTGTGTTTCCCTCTACCATGTTGCATCTCACTCGACAAAATCTCCCTAGTAAAGTTTCAAATCTTAGTGAAATAGCCTTGTCTAGCGTGTAAGTTCCTTATTGGCAAGGAGATGACCTGTTATGCTGTTAGAAAGGCTTTTAGTTCCCCTGGTCAGGATTCTTCAGAGTCTGTTATTCTCTTACGTTTATTATGTAGTTGCTTAGAGTACAGAATCGTGGTCTTCGTTATCATACATGCACACAGCACTGAACTTGTCTTGTATTTTCCCCACCATTGTGGTTCTGACTCTTTCCCCACTCTAGTTGACTTTACTGTTGCGGCCTGCCCGCAGTCCACAACACGAACGGTTCAACTGAGAATGGCAGTTCGAGCTGAAAAGAGAGGAATCTAGACGGGGCGGAAGAATGAATGGAGCTAAGACAAGATCCTGATCAAAGCTCAATTTTACTATTTCCAGACACTCAGTTATAAAGGAAAGGGGAGGGAACCCAATATTTCACCAAGTAACTCAGGGTCCAGTAGCAGGACGAACACGTGTGTGCCTCCAGGCAGCAAAGGCAGGGTCCAGCAGTAGGCGTGGCAGGACGAATGAGCAGGTAGCTCCACCCTTGAGCAAACAGGTTCCAGGCTGGGGGAAGGGAGGCCACATTTACCTCCTGAAAATATTCTTCATTCAGCTTGCATGTCACAGAAGAATGTACATGTGCCTGTATGGGCATATGTGCACACACATACACAGATAAACAGACACATGTGTACACAAATATGCACATATACACACGTAGGTACAGAAGAACATACATGCACACACACAGACATACACACACATGCACACATTCATGTACATACACACACAAACACACACACACATACATATACACATACTTCAGTATAGAGAAATGACACATGAACACTTCCCAGCAAAGCTCCTGACGTGTTAATAAGTCTCCTTACCAGGTCTTTGTGGTCAATGCTGTATCCAATGATTAGTAAATATTGTAAGGTTGACTACCATGAATGTACTTTAATGTTAATAATCTATTATTCTTTCTGCCAGTGTGGAATTTTTTCTTTCATCTGTTCCTTCTCTTCTTTTATTCTTTTTACTGATATGTAAACAGTCTTGAAAAGTCAGAGCAAATTCTGGACTTTCTCATGAAAAGGTGATCATATTTGTCAATTCCAACTTCCTTTAATCTGTAGTACATACCATGCATGTCCTTTTGGGTCTGAGTCACCTCACTCAGGATGATATTTTCTAGTTCCATCCATTTGCCTGCAAAACACAGCATGTCCTCGTTCTTATTAGCTGAGTAGTATTCCATTGTGTAAATGAACCACGTTTTCTTTATCCATTCTTCTGTCATGGGACATCTAGGTTGTTTCCAGCTCCTGGCTATCACAAATAAGGCTGCTATAAACATAGTGGAACATATGCCCCTGTGGCATGGTAGGGCATCTTTTGGGTATATTCCCAAGAATGATAGAGCTGTATCTTCAGGTAGATCTATTTCCAGTTTTCTGAGGAACCTCCAGATTGATTTCCAGAGTGGTTGTACCAGTTTGCAATCCCACCAGCAATGGAGGAGTGTTCCTCTTTCTCCATATCCTCTCCAACATGTGTTGTCATCTGTGGTTTTGATCTTAGCCATTCAGACTGGTATAAGGTAGAATCTCAGGGTCATTTTAATTTGCATTTCTCTGATCACTAAAAACTTTGAACATTTCTTTAGGTGCCTCTTGGCCATTTGAGATTCCTCAGTTGTGAATTCTTGGTTTAGTTATATACCCCATTTTTTGATTGGGTTGTTTGGGTTTTTGGTGATTAACTTCCCGAGTTCTTTATATATTTTCGATATTTGCCAGCTATCAGATGTGGGGTAAGTGAAGATTTTTTTCCCAATCTGTAGGTTGCTGATTTGTCTTATTGACTATGTCCTTTGCCTTACAGAAGCTTTCCAGTTTTAGGAGGTACCATTTATCAATTCTTGATCTTAGACCATGAGCCATGGGAGTTCTGTTTAGGAAATTTCCCCTTGTGTCAATGAGTTCAAGGCTCTTTCCCACTTTCTATTCTATTAGATTCAATGTATCTGGTTTTATTTTGAGGTCCTTGAACCACTTGCACTTGAACTTTGTACAAGGTTGAAACATATGGCTCAATTTTCATTCTTAATACAGACAGAGAGCCAGTTAGACCACCACCAGTTATTGAAGATGCTTTCTTTTTTCCATTGTATATTTTTGGCAGCTTTGTCAAAAATCAAGTGGCAGTAAGTGTGTGGTTTTATTTCTGGGTCTTCAATTCTATTCCACTGATCAACATTTCTGTCTCTGAACCAATAATACCATGCAGTTTTTATCACTGTTGCTCTGTAGTGAAGCTTGAGGTCAGGGATGGTGATATTCCCAGCTGTTCTCTTACTGTTAAAATTGTTTGTGCTATTCTGGGGTTTTTGCCTTTCCAGGTGAATTTGAGAATTGCTCTTTCCATGTCTTTGAAGAATTGTGTTGGAATTTTGATGGGGATTGCATTGAATCTATAGATTGCCTTTGGTAGGATGGCCATTTTTACTATCTTAATTCTTCCAGTCCATGAGCATGGAAGATCTCTCCATTTCCTGATATCTTCTTCAGTTTCTTTCTTGAGAGACTTGAAGTTATACATGTCTTGCACTTGTTTGGTTAGAGTTACCCCAATATATTTTATGCAATTTGTGGCTATTGTGAGGGGAATTGTTTCCCTAATTTCTTTCTCAGCCTGTTTATCCTTTGTATAAAGGAAAGCTAATGATTTATTTGAGTTAATTTTATATCTGGCCACTTTGCTGAAGTTGTTTAACCACTGGAGAAGTTCTCTGGTAGAATTTTGGGGTCGCTTATGTATACTATCATATCACCTGCAAATAGTGATACCTTTATTTCTTCTTTACCAATTTGTATCCCCTTGATTTGTTGTCTTATTGTTCTAGCTAACACTTCAAGTACTGCATTGAATAGATATGGGGAGAGTGGGCATCCTTGTCTTGTCCCCAGTTCAGTGGGATTGCTTCAAGTATGTCTGCATTTAATTTGATATTGGCTGTTGGTTTGCAGTAAATTGCTTTTTGTATGTTTAGTTATGGGCCTTTAATTCCTGATCTCTCCAATACTTTTAACATGAAGGGGTGTTGTATTTTGTCAAATGCTTTTTCAGCATCTAAGGAGATGATCATGTGATTTTTTTTCCTTTGAGTTTATTTAAATAGTGAATTATGTTAATGGATTTTTGTTATCAAACCAACCTTGCATCCCTGGGATGAAGCCTACTTGATCATGGTGAATGATGGTTTTGATGTGTTCTTAGATTCAGTTTGCAAGAATTTTATTGAGTATTTTTGCATTGATATTCATAAGTGAGATTGGTCTGACGTTCTCTTTTTTGGTTACGTCCTTGTGTGGTTTAGGTATCAGAGTAATTGTGGCATCATAGAATGAGTTAGGTAGTATTTCTTCTGTTTCTATTTTATGGAATAGTTTGAGGAAAATACTTGGTATCAGGTCTTCTTTGAAGGTCTGGAAGAATTCTGCACTAAATCCATCTGGCCCTGGGCTTTTTTTTTTTTTTTTTTTTTGGTTGGGAGGTTTTTAATGACTTCTATTTCCCTGTGTGATATGGGCCTGTTTAGATAGTTTACCTGCACTTGATTTAACGTTGGTATGTGGCATCTGTCTAGAAAACCATCAATTTAATCTAGATTTTTCCAGTTTTGTTGAGTATACACTTTTATAGTAGGATCTGATGACTTTTTGTATTTTCTCCATTTCTGTTGTTATGTCTCCCTTTTCATCTCTAATTTTATTGATTTGGATACTGCCTCTTGTCCCTTTAGTTGGTTTAGCTAGGGGTTTATCTATCTTGTTTATTCTTTAAAAGAACCAGCTTTTGGTTTTGCTGATTCTTTGTATTGCTTTCTTTGTTCCTATTTGGTTAATTTTGGCCCTGAGTTTGACTATTTCCTGCCTTCTACTCTTAGGTGAGTTTGCTTCTTTTTGTTCTAGGGCTCTTGGCTGTGCTGTTAAGTTCTTAGTGTAAGATCTCTCCAGTTTCTCTACCAGGGCATTTAGGGCACTGTTTTCATTGTGTCCCATAGGTTTGGGTATGATGTGTCAACATTCTCATTAAATTCCAGGAAGTCTTTAATTTCTTTCATTATTTCTTCCTTGACCAAGTTATCACTGAGTAAAGAGTTGTTCAGTTTCCACATGTATGTGGGCTTTCTATAGTTTTTGCTGTTATTGAAGACCAGCCTTAGGCCATGGTGGTCTGATAGGATGCATGGTATTATTTCAGTCTTCTTGTATCTGTTGAGGGTTGTTTTGTGACCAATTATATGGTCGATTTTGGAGAAGGTTCCATGAGATGCTGAGAAAAAATGTGTATTCTTTTCTTTTAGGGTGAAATGTTCTGTAGATATCTGTTAAATGCATTTGGTTCATAACCTTTCTTAGTTTCACTGTGTCCCTGTTTAGTTTCTGTTTCAATGACCTATCCATTGGTGAGAGTGGAGTGTTGAAATCTCCCACTATTATTGTGTGGGGTTCAATGTGTGTTTTGAGTTTTAGTAAAGTTTCTTTTATGAATTTAGGTGCTCTTGCATTTGGGGCATAGATGTCCAAAATTGAGAGTTTCTCTTGGTGGATTTCCCCCTTGATGAATATGAAGTGTCCTTCTTCATCACGCTTGATAACTTTTGTTTGAACGTCTATTTTATTGGATATTAGGACTCCTGCTTGTTTCCTTAGACCATTTGTTTGGAAGACTTTTTTCCATCCTTTTACTCTGAAATAGTGCCTGTCTTTGTTGGTGAGGCATGTTTCTTGTATGCAGCAAAATGTTGAATCTTGTTTGCATATCTAGTCTGCTAGCTTATGTATTTTTATAGGTGAGTTGAGTCCATTAATATTGAGAGATATTAAAGAGAGATGACTGTTGTTTCCTGACATGTTCGCTTTTGTAGGTGGCTTTATGTGCTTGTGGCTCTCTGCTTTTGACTTTGTTGTGAGATGCTTAATATCTTGTCCTTTCTTTGGTGCAGGTATCTTCCTTTTGTTGGATTTTTCCTTCCAGGATCCTCTGTAAGGCTGGGTTGATAGATAGATACTGCTTGAATTTGGTTTTGTCCTGGAATATTTTGTTTTCTCCATCTATGTTGATTGAGTTTTGCTGGGTATAGTAGCCTGGCTATATTTGTGTTCTCTTAGAGTCTGCATGACCTCTGACCAGGCTCTTCTGGCTTTCATATTATCTGTTGAGAAATCTCATGTAATTCTGATAGGTCTATCTTTGTATGTTACTTGACTTCCCTTGCAGGTTTTAATATTCTTTCTTTGCTCTGTGCATTTTGTGTTTTGATAATTGTGTGATAAGAAGATTTTCTTTCCTGGTCCCATTTATTTGGCGTTCTGTTACCTTTATGTCCATCTTTTTCTTTAGGTTGGGTAAGTTTTCTTCTATGATTTTGTTAAAGACATTTTCAGGTCCTTTGAGCTGGGAATCTTTGTTCTCTTCTATTCCTATTATTCTTAGATTTGGTCTTTTCATTGTGTCCTGAATTTCCTGATGCTTTGGGTTAGGAGTTTTTTATGTTTTGAATTTTCTTTGACAGTTGTGTCAATCTCTTCTACTGTATTTTCTGAGATTCTCTCTTCTATCTCTTGTATTCTGTTGGTAATACTTACATCTGTAATTCCTGACCTCTTGTCTAGGTTTTCCATTTCCAGGTTTGCCTCCATTTGCATTTTCTTTATTGTTTCTACTTCCACTTTTATATCTTAGATCGCTTTATTCTATTTCTTCACCTGTTTGCCTGTGTTTTCTTGTATTTCTTTCAGTGAGTTATTGATATCCTCCTTAAAGGACTCTATTATCTTCATGAGATAGGATTTTAGGGCAGATTCCTGATTTTCAGGTGTGTTGGTAAATTCAGGGCTTGCTGTGGTGAAAGAACTGGGTTCTGATGATGCCCATGTATTTTGGCTTCTGTTGCTTATGATCTTGCACTTGCCTTTCACTGTCTGGATATCCCTGGTGTTTGTTGATCTGGGTGACTGTATGGAGTCTGCCTCATTTGTCTCTGGGTTGCTTCAGGTCTCCTGGTAGACTTTAGGCCCTGGCTGTAACAGACCACCTGTGGGACCTTCTAACTGGGGGCTCTTAACAGGTGCAGAGAAGCTGCTGATCTGTTGTGCTGGCTGCAGTAGATCTCCTGGGAGGCCTTCAGACTGTTGGGTCTGCCATGGAGCAGTCAAGCTGTTGTCCAACTGCGCTGAGTGCAGCTGATCCTCAACTGCTCTGAGTGCAGTGGGTCCAACTCATCTGAGTGCAGCAGGTCCTCTAGGATGGGTTGGGATATGGGGTCTTCACGGAAGCAGACCACCTATGAGTCTTCCTCAGCAGCAAGGACCAGGCAGAATGGATGGGAGGGATGGAAGGAAGGGGAGCGCAAGGGGGGATGTTTCTTACCAACTGTTCTGAGTGCAGCAGGTTCTCTAGGATTTATTGGGATATGGAGTCTTTGCAGGAGCAGTCTGTATGAGGCTTTTAAGAATTTGTTAGCTGTACGAATCTATGCAAGTATCACCTTCTAATGGAAAGAGACCCATTAATAGTGGGATGTATTAACCCTGTTCTCAAAGCCTCCATACTTCATCCTTTCATTTGTTTCAAAGGCAGAGGATTTAGGGGAAACTGTGCTGTTGACTTTAATTGAGTCTCTTCCAATAGATTTTTCAGAATTCTTATAAACAGATTAAAATTTGATTTAGCGAATTGAAGCCATATAGAAGCAAATTGTTAGTAATTTCAGTTTCAAATGAACACTTTTTTTAACAGTGTAGAAAACCAAACAAAAGCATGTGTGCTGTTATGTACATTTTGATAAATTTTCAAAGACAAAATCAAAAACAAAAATACTTCCACACCAAAGTGACTGATGTTGGTAATGATGACAGTGACTGAAAATTACATGCCAATGCCAAGCAGGTGTCTTTCCTTCATCTGGAAAAGCCTCTACCGGTCCACTGTCTTTCAGGCACTGTCCTGTGATCTGAGGGTGAAATGGTTATCCATTACATGCAGCTTGTTTCTCAATGAGAGTGAGACCTAGCAACTAAAGAAAGAAAGGTCACTACTTCAAAATTTGCATTGAGAATTTTCAGGAGGTTAAATATTCTTTCCAATATGAACAAAATAAAATTATTTTTCAATTGTTAGGATATGGAGAAAATAAAATTATACTCATTTTTAATATACATGGGAGACTAATTTCCAGAGCCTACACAAATATTAAAAGTACAGATGCCCAGGGCCCATAGGTAAAATATTTGCATGTAACTTTGTGCATCCTCATATATATTTTAAATGACCTCTGGTTTACTTATAATATCTAATATGATTTAAACTGTGTGAACACTTGTCATATGGTATTGTTTAGGAATAATTACTGCTCATTCAGATGCACTTTGTTCTGGATTTTCTGGTTGATTGGATCCATGGATTTACAGGCAATGTATGCAGAGAGTAAATAACATAGAAAATAATAATATATTTGGGAATGTATATAATTATAAATGATTTTTTTCTTCTTGGAAGAATGTATTTGTAATGATTACAATCCTATAGATACTAACAAGAACCAGTAGGAATATTTAAAGAGCAAAGTAAACATTTAGAGAGAAACATTTAAACAACTGCCAACCTGTTTGTTTGTTTGTTTGTTTTGCTTGTGTACTTCAAGTTTGACAGTAGCTTTCTCAAACTTCTTAAATATTTTGGTGTTATAATGGATTCTCAGTTTTGTGATTTGTCCAATCATCCTGAACTATGTGTGATTTGGAGGAAGGCAGCTTACAATGCCTGAACTGTCATTGCAAAACGTTCAACATCAAAACTTAAAATGCTAGAAAAAGCAGATAATACAGGTATACAAATTCAGATTTTAAAAAGATATAGATAGATATTAATATTTGATATTTATATATTTTTGTATATATATATTTATATAGATTTAAAAGTTTATTCATATATTTCGGGATTCTTAACCTCAAGGCATAGAGAATCATTAAGTAGCACATTTAGTGTGACATCACTGTGATGAGGAAGAGGTAAATCAATGCTTGAGCATCCCGGTGCCTCTCATGATGGTGACATGGGACCCATGTTCTGGGAAACACCTTTCTGAGATAGCCCTTCGGCAGACGCAGGATCTTGACCCAGATTATTTTCTTGAGTGCTACTTATACTTTCTCCAGAATTTGCCACAATTTACTAGTTAAGGGCCACAGTAAGTAGCATCCGCAGATTTCTCAGATTAAAGTTTGAAGTTGTAGAATTATCAGTGATTGCACAATGCTATATTTTCCCCCTGGGGTTCAGGGCGGGCAAGCATGGCGGCACACATAATTGTATTATGTTATGAGTTTAAGAAAAATGATCCAGATGCTTTCTTGATTTTATGCAGTGTGCTTGCTGTTGAATGCGCAAGTAAGGACCCACTGTAACTTGAAGTGCTGTCTAGATAAAGGTCGAGCTGTGTTTCCTTAAGATATTTGAAAGAACCTACAGGGCTTACTGCCCACCATGGTTTTAGCTTGTAACCCATTAGCCTGGTGTGGAAAAGCACGGTGTTCTTTAGACTGTAGCTCAGCAGACCTTATAGGCTGTCAACTTGGAGAACTTTGCCAGCTCAGTCAGTTGTTGAATCTTTGAGACTGGATCAGTAGGAGTAACCACTGTGTGTGGTTACAAAGTCTAAATAAGAAAACCCAAGTAGGAAATCTCTGCTCCCAGCCCCTGAGACTCCCTTTTCTGTTATCTTTGCTATCAGTGAGAAGTTGGTTCCACATAGAAACTGTGTTTTCCAGGTGCTCTCATCCATATGTACAGCATTTATATGTATAGTATTTGCATATAATCGATTTCTGTCCTCCTGTGTAGGAGATCAATGCCTCAAATTAGTCCTATGTCCTAATATCGTTGCTTAATACATCTTGCTCTCTTGTGGCAGAATTCCCAGTTGCCTTTGAAACATTCTAATTGTTTAAGGAAGGAGTTAATTGCTTATCTTTTGAGAAGGTTCAGTCCATTGTCACTGGGCTCTGTGTTCTGGGCCTGGAGTAAGACAATGACCCAGGTGTCAGTTCAGCAGAGGCTCCTCCTGTTGTGGCAGACTAGCTGGAACCTTCAAAGTCATGTCGCCATCCAGTGACCTACTTCCTCTTGAAGTTTCCAGAAGTGCCCTCCCCCCCAAATAACAAAAACCAACCAAAAAAAAAAAAAACCCAAAAAACAAAAAACCCAAAAACAAAACCAAAAAGCCAAACACCAGCTGCTGGGTGCCAGAGTTGAGCATTGGAGCCTTAGGGCACTTTGTGTCCCCTCAGTCCACGTTCTTTTCAAATGTGAAATATAATCATTCCTTTCCATTAACTCCAAAGTCTTAACTTGTTCCAGCCTGCTTCAAACTTCTATAGCCTTTCTCATGTAAATCAGATGTAGATGAGGCTGGTGCATTTTCCTCCAGACAGGAGTCTGTGCAATCAGTATAAGCCCTGTGGTTCCTAAAACACAATGTCCAGGCAGGCATAGGAAAGATAGTCTCATTTGAAAAGGAGGAGAACAGACTGCAGGTCCCCAGTAGGTGTGAAACCCAACAGGACAGAGGTGCTGCCTCTTTATGGGAAACACTACCTTCATTGACTCCTTGATTCAGAGGAGGACCCACAAGCCTCTGCAACCTTTTTAAATCTTTCCATATATGTGTGGGTCTGTAGTTTCAAAAGTGATACCACTATGTGGGCATTTTATATCTGTATCTGTCCAAGAGTGGCCCCACTGTATAGGCTCTTTATATCTGTGTCAGTGGTCCAAGAGTGGCCCCACTGTGTGGGATTTTTATATCTATCTCATTGATCCAAGAGTGGCCCCACTGTGTGGAATTTTTATCTGTATCAGTGGTCCAAGAGTTGCCCCAGCCCCATATAGATTCAGGCTACAATGACTGACAGTGCTCCCACTCAGTAGGTCACATCCTTTGGAAATCTAAGTGGGAAAAGCCTTGGATTCCGTGATTATCACACAAACACCAATGATGTTTACTGCTTGTACCTTCCAGAGCAGCAGCCTGGGCTGCATAAGGGCCTACTGGAGCCCTTGCAGCAGAATGTGGGAAGCAGAGACCTTATAACAGCAGACAGATGTTTGGTTACTTCAGGGAGCCCTCTAGACACCCCGTCAAAGGTCCTAACTGTTGGCTCACAGGTAATCCCACCAGGCTCCTCCCAGGGCTCTAGCAAGGGCTTAAGTCATCACCTGTGGCCATCACCTGCCCTGGCCAGGTGCTTCCGGTGTGGGCTGCGTATAAAAGGACCACAGGCTACGTCAGCTCTGTTCTCAGGGATTCCCAGTGAGCTCCTCTCTGCCCCTTTCTTTGTGCCTCAACCTCTTCTCTGTCCTCATGGCTCTGCTCTGATCTGCCTGTCTATATGGCCACTCTTCTGCCTCTACCACTTCCTTGGTCTCCCCTCCCTTCCTCCAGTAGACCCCTTTACACCAGATCTGTTGCATGGAACAATTTCCCAGGAGCACACCTTGGCACAGGCCGCCATGGGACCCCCCTCGCCACATTATATTTCTCGATACTAGCTTATCTTGAAAACCCTGAAGTGCCTTCAGCATCATTGTGTCGTCGTGTGCTGAGGAAAACCCATTTCCCTCTCTCCATAACAGTTTCTTTATAAGAGGTTACTTAGCCACATCTGGCATTCCTCCCAAACCTGGTTTACAGTCATTACACGGCTAGGCTGAGTGTTCACCTCATTCCATGAGCTCTCCTTGAGTTATAAGTGTTGCCTGTCGATCATTTCCCTTCGCTGCACTATGACTGTGTGCAGTTAGAGGGAACCGGGCAGCGTCCTGAATGCTCTGCTGCTTACCTACCTTTTCCCCCTACCACATATCCCAGTTTGCCACACTTTTGTTCTGCATTCCCTAAAGTCCTAGGACTCAGGGCAGCCAAATTCTTTGCACCTTTTCCCCCCTAAAGAGAGCTTTTGGTAGTACTTGCTTGGAATTTTAGTTTTGGGAAAATTTAATTAAAAACAACAAACAACAAACCAAGCAAGCTCAAGATGGAGCCAGTTTTAGCCTCAAGTGCCCCCTTCCTGCTTCAGACGCTTGAGTACTGAGATTCCAGGCACTCACCTTCATGCCCATTTCCAGTGACCTCTGCTCCTTGTTCCTCATTTCACCCTGAGATGTCATCTAGATCACCTCAGGACCTGCATTTCTACCCAGGTGTGATTACCACTTATTAACCTGAAGGGCCTGGGACCTGCCTGCAGCTCCTTTCCTTCTGAAACTTCCCCAGAACTGCTGGGACCAGTTGATTCACAGCAATGGACATATTTCCCAGCATGCCCTTCAACACTGCTCCAGCCGCCATTACCCAGTGTCAAAGCCCAGTTCATATGTTTGTTCATAGCTACACCAGGCTTGTCTGGTGCCAGTTTTTAGCCTGGTTCTGTTTTGTACCACAATATGAAACACCACACAGACACTGTGTAACTCAACAAGGATTTGTTTTATTCTTTTTAAGTGTGTGTGTGTGTGTGTGTGTGTGTGTGTGTGTACTTGTGAGTACAATTAGCCACTGAGGCCAAAGCCATCAACTCTCCTAGCACTGGAGTTCCAGACAGTTGAGAACTACCCAGCGTGGCTGCTGGCACTCAAATTAGGCCATTCTGTAAGAGCAGTTCTTGTCCATCACTGAGCCATCCCTCCAGTCCAGAGACCTGGTGACTTAAAGAGGAAAAAGAATCTTAACTCTTCTAGAAGCTAGGAAATGCGGTATCCAGGTCATAAGCATTTGCCTTTCTACCGAAAACTCCTATATTTATCTGAAAATGTTGTCAAATTTTAATTTTAAAATCTAAAATTTGGGGGATTGAAAGATGGCTCAGTGAGTTCCAGACAGTTGTAAGCTGTCATTCAGGTGTTGGGAATTAAACTCAGGGGACCTAACACCCTCACATCAATGCATATAAAATAAAGAAACTTGTTTTCTTTTTTAAATCTGAACTTTTCAGAAAGGTAGTTCAGGTCAGGCCCTTAATGGGTTCTGTTTTAGTCAGGGTTTCTATTCCTGCACAAACATCATGACCAAGAAGCAAGTTGAGGAGGAAAGGGTTTATTCAGCTTACATTTCCACATTGCTGTTAATCACCAAACGAAGTCAGGACAGGAACTCAAGCAGATCAGGAAGCAGGAGCTGATGCAGAGGCCATGGAGGGATGTTCCTTACTGACTTGCTTCCCCTGGCTTGCTCAGCTTGTAGAACCCAAAGTCTACCAGCCCAGGGATGGCACCACCCATAAGGAACCCAAATGTCCCTCAGCAGAGGAATGGATACAGAAAATGTGGTACATTTACACAATAGAATACTACTCGGTGATTAAAAACAATGATTTCATGAAGTTTGCAGGCAAATGGATGGAACTTGAAAATATCCTGAGTGAGGTAACCTAGACACAAAAGAACACACACAATATGCACTTACTGATAAGTGGATATTAGCCCAAAAGTTCGGAATACCCAAGATACAATTTGCATACCAAATTGTATACCATATAAAGATACCATATAAAGATCATATAAAGATCTTTATGATCATATAAAGATCATACCATATAAAGATCAGGAAGAAGGAAGACTAAAGTGTGGATGCTTCTGTCCGTCTTAGAAGGGGGAACAAAATACTCACAGGAGGAAATATGGAGACAAAGTGTGGAGCAAAGACTGAAGGAAAGGCCATCCAGAGACTGCCCCACCAGGGAATCCATGCCATATACAATCGCCAAACCTCGACACTATTGTGGATGCTGGGAATTACTTGCTGACAGGAGCCTGATATGGCTGTCTCCTGAGAGGCTCTGCCAGAGCCTGACAAGTACAAAGGTGGATGTTCACAGCAACCATTGGACTGTGCGAGGAGTCCCCGATGGAGGAGTTGTAGAAGGGACTGAAGGAGCTGAGGGGGTTTGCAGCCCCATGGGGGGAGCAACAGTGTCAACTGGACAGACCCCTCACAGCTCCTGGCAACTGGACCACCAACCAAAGATTGCTCATGTAGGAACCCAGGGTGCTGGCCACATATATGGCAGAAGATGGCTTTGTTGGACATCAGTGGGAGGATCAGCCCTTGAGCCTGAGGGGATTGGATGCCCCAGTGTAGGGGAATGCCAGGGCAGGAAGGTTGGAGTAGGTGCATGAGTTGGGGAGCACCCTCATAGTGGCAGAGGGAGGAGGTATGGGATAGGGGGTTTCCACAGGGGAGACCTAGAAAGGGGATAACATTTGAAATATAAAGAAAATATCCAATAAAAGAAAAAATATTACTTGATTGACTTGAAAAACAGTTGTTCTTTATCTTCCCCATCAACAAAAATTAAATTCCACCAATTTGCAGTTTAAAAACTTTGTACAAAAAAAAAGGTTAAAAAAGTCAGGAAACATCAAATTAAAATACATAAAACAAACAAAAAATATTCAGGTTTTAAAATATTTGCAGAAATCAATTTAATTATCAATTTAAGAACTACTCTGTCTTTTATACATGGCATGGCCTGGTAGGAGGCTAGACTGGGAGGTGTTCCCACTGTACAGTACTGCAGCCATTAGTGATCTTTTCTGCCTGTGTTTCCCTATGCCCTGTGTCAAGAAAAGGAATCAATGAGCCGGTTTCTACCTCGTGGCGTATTCTTCTTCAGGAGTGATTAGGGAGCCACTGTGAGAGAGCTGGGGACTATCTACCATGGCCTCTCCTTTCCTAAGTTTCCACCTACGCAGTAATGGCCTCTTCGTATGTTCATGCACTTCACTGCCCCTATTGCAAGGCTCTCATCTTTGTCATGGCAACCTGGGAAAGCTGTCTTCTATAAGCTGAGCTGAAGTTTGGGCACCTTGGCTAAAGTTTCCTTAGGCAGCTGAAACATTTTCCAAAAGACTTTCTAGCTCCCATTGAAATTGTTTTCAAACTCTGTTGAGATAAGATTTTTTAAAGGTATTATAATAGAAAAACAGCTCAAAATCTTTTATTTTTCTTTATTAAATGTATCTTTTATATAATACATAGAATGTTAAAAATACATTTTAATGAGATAATGGGATCTCTTGATTGTGTATTTATATTGAACTTTCTATTTCCTAATGGTTTAAAAACCTTCATGATCCTTCTTCCTTTTTGAAATGCATTTTCTTGTCACCCCGCACTCACTGTACTGTGTAATCGCACACCAGAGCTGCTTGCATTTACTGCTGTGAGTGTCCCTTGATCAGAGATTACTGCTGATGATAGTTGACAGTACATGTTGTCTAGCATGGAACGATGAGTGCCTCATGTCCCTTTCCACTTTTAATTCACCTTGTCATGTCATCATTTTGTTTTTCTAAAGGAAGTGCATTGAACTACCTGCCTTATAGATCTTACCAGTGTATAAATAAATCACACTGCAGTGTTTCGTCCACGCCTACTAAGATCCAATGGTAGAAAAGTTGCCGTAAGGCCCCAGAGGGTTCAGTTTGGGAAATTATACACAGATTATACATAAACTATTTCAGGTAGACTTGGATCCAAGTCATAAGCTAAGGTGGATGATTTAATGAAGTACGTTTTGAGTTGGTCAACCCAAGTACTTTCACATATCACTGTGATGCACAGTTAATAGGTGGGTAGAAACTCCTCTGTTCGTTATTTTGTTAACCTGACTATGGTGACAGTTGTGTTATTGCCTCAGAAATCTTTAGAGAGCACTGTAATTTGGCAGTTGTAGAACTATTTGGTATAAAATCTGACGCTGAGAAATGGCATGTAGGTAGGTAGGAGCCTTATACTTTCTATGTTCCTCTTAACCAACACCTTCATGGCCTTTCACAGAGTGAAATACACATCTAGGTCAGTCCTTAGATGCCTTACAGTTTCCAGGCAGTAACTTGCAGGAGAGAAGCTAAAGCCCAGAGATGTAAATTTACTAGCCTGAAGTCACATACCTAATCAAGATATAAATCTTTAACTTGATTTGCTGAATAGCTTTCTGATGCGATGGGAAGCCATTATGTCTCAACTATTTATCACATTCTGCACAGCTACTTTAGACCTCTTTTATTGAGCTTGTACAGGGAATGTGCTTTTATGGTTACCATCTTGGGGAATTTAACACGGGCTGCCCACTGGGAATCTACTCTGTGACCCTTTGTGCTCACAGGTCAGGATGTTCCTTTTCTGCGTAAGGAAGATACCAGTCACATGAAAGTCTCAGGGCCTACATGAGAGGGAGTCAGGATCTCTTTCTCAACTTCGATGACTTCAGGACAAAAGGCAGGAGGAGAGCCAGAGGCCTCCTGTTTCTGCTGGTTGTCAGCATGTCAGATTGTGTTCATTCCCTTCCTGCCAATCATGTTTATTAAAGGTCTGATAGAGGATACACATACTTCTTTATTGACAGTAGGATCCAAAGAAAGTCAGAGTCAGAAATTGAAGGTTGGGGACAGTTTCTACAAACAACACTAATGTCATACACAGATCTAAAAATGAGCCACTAGATATGTCATTCAGTGACAGTTTTTGAATCATAGGTACTTATTTCCTGAAAAAGAAATTGGATCCTAGCTTTGGATGATGGGAAGAAATGATATAAAGCAATGTGCATTTGATTTATAACCAAAGTGGGGTTTTTATTTTTTTATTCTTTTAATATGGAAATTGTGAAATAAATTCTGAAATGATAGTCACTCGTATCCTTTTTCCATAGCAGGACAGACATGAATCAGTTGATGCTCAAAACACCTGTCACCTGTGGCACATGAATGTAGATGCCCTTCCGGAGTGGATCAGCTGCCTGCTGCAGAAGGTAAGCTTCTTAGTTCCAGAGAAAGTGAAGACTAAACACCCTTCATCCCAGTCACGTGGGCATCTCTTCCTTAGATGTGTTGTTTCAAAACACAGCGAGGGATTCTGTTTCTCTTGATTACACTCACCTGCTCGTCCACTCTTTCTGGGGCACTTCAGTCCTTTTCTGTACAACTGTGCACCTGATATTTCCAGCCTCTAAATGTGCACCCAGATACTAACCTGGTTTGTCCCATTTCTACTGTTCTTTGTTTTCAAGTGAGACATTGCCTAGCAACTGGCAACCGCTGTCCATCTTCTCACTGCCTTTCTTTCCCCTCTGCTTTATATGTCTATTTATGCAGACTCATGCACACGGCATTATATAACACTGGTGAATATGCATGAGCATACAGGGACACACAAATATATCATCAAGCACACATGGTTACGTGTGAGTACACACACACACACACTCAAACATACACACACATACATACACTCAAATATACACACAGAGAGACACAGACACACAAACACATATGCACACACACTCAAACAGGCCTACCGTGAGATTACTCTTTTCCTGTTCATTTTTAAGGGCCTCCAACAGAATGGAAACAACATAAAACCAGAAACCTTTACTCTTTGCTAGGTAGTATGTCCTTTGCATCCAGAGTAGTACAATACCAGTATTGATAGTTATATCAAGAGATTGAAATATCTTTATGCATCCACCATACATACACACATTTAAAGTAAGCTGCATAATTAATGTCTCTTCTGCAGTGATGAAAATGGAAATGTTTTCCTCTAAGTAGTATTAAATGAAATAGAATCAGAAAAAGAACTCTCTTGTTAATTGAATGCTTTATTTTGCATTATTTTATTTTGCATTGTTCAATACTTGTCTTGAAAAGGGATAAGGAATCTGACCTTTGAAAACCTGTAACTAAATTCCTTCACTGAGTAACTTATGTTTTTGTTTAAAAGTGCCACGTGGTGGCTCTCATTTGAATCCATGCTTAGATTTTGATTTCCTGGGGGCATGCTAGCACCCTGCTTCCAAGTGTCCTGAACTTCACAGAATAGATTACAACCCTACAGAGACCCCACTGTCTTTCTTGACAATTTTAAATCAGTTCGTTAATTTCTAATCTGAATATGGAAATATACTATCTAAGCTAGGCGATTGATACCTCTCGGTTGTATGTAGAAAACCAGGGAGCTCTTTCTTCTGTTGGCTGATAAAGTTTCCTCCCCCTGTGCTTGGCATGCAAGAAGTGAATCAGAACAGACACTTTTCTGTGGGATTTTACTTGCAAATGAAGCTCTGTAGACTGATTGGCTTCCTGGGTCCATAGAGTATTTTTTTCTTCCTGTTAGTTCACACTGTATCTGTATTCAGCCTATTGTTCAGAGACTTTCTTTAGGAATTCTTGGTTGTTCAGATAGGCATGATTTGTGGCAGGCATGTATCACTCTAGAAATTTGTAGCTGGTTGCTTATCTCTGTTTTCTGGAAGGTTTGTTTCCATTTGCCGTCCTGTCTGCTAATCAGAACACAGAAGGCTAGCCTTTTCAGTAGCAGAAATGAAATGTGCATGTGATCGGCTTTTTTGTTTTGTTTTGTTTTGTTTTTTCTAAACTCATTCTCTGGTCACTTTACAATGAGAGCATTGTCTTTATTTCCCTTTACTACCTGTAGGCCCAGTGGACAGTTGGGAAACTGAATTGTCCTTTCTGTGGGGCCCGATTAGGGGGCTTTAATTTTGTCAGCACTCCAAAATGTTCCTGTGGCCAGCTTGCAGCTGTACATCTCTGCAAGAGCCGGACTGATCACCAGGCGGCACAGGCAGGCAGACTAACGAGACCAGCGCTGAAACGTTTGCCACGTCCCGGAGTCCCTTCAGGTTGTGATAAGGACACTCTACTGACAGGTGGCGGCTCCAAAACCAGAAACCACCGGCTTTTAAGCATGGCCCGAAACAGCCACGGCCTTGGAAGACTTACAGAAGCACTCTGCCTGGAGGTGCGAGCGACGTATTTTGAGATGAAGAATGAAAAACTACTCTTCAAAGCATCGGACCCAAAATGCCAGCCTTTTGTTCCTCAGCCTGACACCGGCAGGTGTCCTTCAAGAGCGTCTCACAGAAAGTCACACAGTTTGGACCTGAACATCAGTGAGAAGCTGATTTTATTACCCACTTTATATGAAATACATAGTAAGCCTACTGCCTATCCCAGGCTAAATGAAACGGGACCCATTGACCTTTCAGGCTTGGCTTTACCGTGTAGTAACAGTAGCTGCTCCTTTCAAAGCTCACCTAGTTTTGATCCTAATATGCTGCTGCACAGACTTTCAGTGGCTCCCCATGAGACCCAGGCACAAAGGGGAAGAGAATTCCAGTGCGGCCTAGAAGCTTCTTCAGTCTACTCAGATCACGCTAACGCTAACAGCCTGCCATTCCTGATGGATCTGCCCTCAGCGGGGAGGAGCGTGCTGGAGGCCTCGGACCAAGAAGAGCACCTCTCCCCGCTGGACTTCCTGCGCTCTGCCAGCTTCCCCTTGGGCACCATTAACCACAGGCTGAACAACAGAGAGAGAAGCAAGTTGAGGACTCTGCGAAGGCAGCAAAGGCGCGAACGATGGCTACAGAAGCAGGTAAGCGCTTTACAATCAGTTTAGCAAGAAATAGTGTCCCTAAGTACTGGGGTGTATGGCACAGAGGTCAATGTGAATGTATGCATTCTGAAATCTTAGTCTTAAGTTATGAGATGATGTGTCACTCTGTACACCGAATAATTATGCGGCCCTCTTCGCCTTGGCACTGTGTATATGTATAAGCACTGCTTCTATGTTCATAGAGAGGCCCCTTGCAGCTTTCCCCAATGCTGCTAGGATATTAGAAGCCACTTACCTTACGATATTGAGACTGGATGATTGTCCCAAATATTTTAAATCTATTCCATGTTTGGATTGCTTTGCTATGGTTTTATTTCAGGTTGAATTTAAAGAAAAAAAAGTATCTTTCCAAATTTAAAATGATAACAATTCATTCACTTTGTATGACATTTATTTTAATTTAATATTCAAGACACTGCATCCATATGTTCATACGGTTGGACATAAATAACTTGACTGAGTGTTGAGACTGACCTTTGTAGCAGAGCTGGATTCTTTAGAGTTTGAATTCCTTGTGTGCCCCTCACAATGTTATCATGGTTCTGTGTATGAAAGCAAATAATAAAATTTATCTCCTGTGGAAACCAATTAAAGTCAGTGCATGATAAGCTATGGAGTTTGAAAGTTTGGGAGCTAGTATAAACTCTTTTTGAAGATTACCTTTTTTTGTTTGCTTAATCACAGACAGTAGTTCTTATTAGTATGTTCTATATTAACAACATCCTAAGAATTAAAATAAAGAAAACTGAAGCTGCCCAGGTGACCTCATTATGATCCTATTCATAGAGTCAAAAGAATAAATAAATAAAAGTGCTGCGCTGAGTGCTTCAGACAGAGTAAGGGTTTCCTTAGCATAATCATAGGCATTGTCCTGTGCATGTTTGACTTGTAACGAGTGAGATGGTTCCAGTTTGATTATTTGTAAATGATACCCACGTATGCACTACGGAAATGAGGATGCTTTTGTATTATCCCCCCATGCTGTTAGATCCTGTGAAGCGATACAATTAAAAGTGTGTATGGAGAAGTTTATTGATACCCTAGTAAATTGGAGATGATCATTCTTCAGGAAGAATATCTTCAAAACAATGTGCAGGGCTCTGAAGTAATTGTTTTGCAAGTAAAAATGTTTTTAAAATTGTGAAAATTGGATTTTCTGTATACCAAAGTGTTACAGTTTAGAGAGAAACAAGTACAAAGTAAAGTATTGAATTTTTGATAGATGAAATTATTTCTATTCATTCATACACACACACACGAGTGCACACACACATGCACACACACACACACACAATATTGGCTAGTATGCTTTGCCAATTCATCAGAACTGAGGAATTTGAGTCACATGTGCTACCTGTCAGTGTAGCGACTGACAGAGAGGATCCTAACAGACTTCACTGGTAGACTGCGCAACAGACAGGCAAGTGCCGAGGATATGGTAAGCAGAAAATCTGTGAATTTATGATTCACACACACCACTGTCAGAGCTAGAAAACTTCATGAAGTGTGTCTCGCTGATTCAAACAGAAAGACAGATACTAGCAAGAGTTAATATCTGAGATAAAATAATGGCACAATTTGACAAATCATCCATGTTTAATCAAGGTTTATTCCATGAACATTAGTCATATGCCTGCTTGAGGTAGCAAGGCCTTGAGTAGTGACATCCATCCAAACAACTCATTTTTGTTCTCTATCGTACAGGGAGGAACCCAGAGATGTGGCCTTACTGGGTGACTTCACTGTCTCTGAGCCACGCCCTGGGCCCAGGTGCTCCCCTTTCCGTTTTGATTTTTTATTTTTTAATTATAAAGCCTCACACAAAAATAATGGTTATAATTATTAGTAATTAAAACTCATTTTCTAGTGAAGTTATTGATTGTGCTGCTGCGGTTTTGGAGACTGCCGTAGGGACTACACTGACCCTGCGGGCAGACCCCTCTATTGGCATGTTGACAGCAACTCTCCCGGACTGTGGATTCAATGCCATGCCACTTTTTCATGTTCATCTTCAGGTTTTCTCACCAGTGCTTCTTCTGTTTGTTATCTTTGAAATCTTATTAATGATATATGTCAGAGTTTCAAATAATTGGCTGGGAAAACTAAATTTCTGTCACTTGACATTTTAAGTGAAGCATTGTTTAAGCTAGAAATATTTCCATAGCATATACCATGATAGAAATAGTATTAATATTTTACCAAAAATCTTAAAGCCCGAGGTTAGAGTATTGCTTTCAAGAGAGAGAGTGCAGCCGATTGGATAGAATCACTGCTCTGTTACCAAGCATGCATTGACGTCGTCTTTGGGGAAAGCATGAAACTGTGCTGTATTCAGCTACCAAACGTCCTTCCAGACAAACATAGTCTCTTCCCTAATTGTCATTTATTAAAGATGTACTTACTCAGGATGTATAGGTCTCTGATAGAAATGCACTTTTAGGCTCACCTCATGCCCCAGCAGAGGGGATTCAGCAGACCCCGTTGTTCCACATGCCTTTACCCATCCTTGATCCACGAGATCACTAATCTGTTCTCCATTTATTTGTCTTAACTACTGATAATACTATAAAACTGTGACGTAGAAGTAGAGTCACAAAGCATGCACTCTGGAGACTGACGTTGTCTATGACATTTATCAATTGTTCCAGGAATTTCTATCTATGGTGTGTTCCTTTCACTGCTCAGTAATATTCCATTCTGTAAATGAACCATGATTTCTCTACCATAAAAAGATGAGTAGATTGTCTCAGGTGTTAGTCATGTATGAGCAGAACTATTATAAACTGATATGTATAACTTTTAATAAATTAATATATTTTTTTATTTTTCTAGGGTAAATACTCAGGAGTGGGCTTGCTGGATCACATGGTAAGTACATATTTAGTTATACAAGAAACTGTCAAGTAGGTTCCCTGGGAGACTGCACTGTGTTCTGAACAGCTGAGGATGGGATTTCTCACGTCTGTGCATCCTTGAAGCCAGACAGCGGTGTTCTTTAACTCTTTGTGTTTCGGTCACTCCAATACTGTGTGTACTGGTGTCAGGCTTTGGTTGTAATGCACCTGCCCCTTGGTTTTTATATGTATACCATGTTTGAAAGCATTAACAGTATTAATATATTACTAAAAGTCTTAGTAGAAAGATAAAAATAAGATGAGTATCAAAGAGAAACTACAGCCAATTTTCAGTAAGTCTCTTCAGCAGAGCTGAGGGGCATCTTCTTCACATGTGTTCAGATATATTCATTTGTGCATTTCTCTATAAGCCTGAGGACAATTTTATTATGGCTTAAAAGAAAAATATTGGGGGGGGGTAGGTAAGTGGTAAGATTCAGCCCAGTCTAGAGGAGAACAGAGGAAAGACAGAAAAGCCCGAAGTGTCAGGAAGCCATGTTGGAGAAGAAGTAGGTGGAGAACAGAAGCTAGGCTGCTCTTCTCAGCCTAACTTAGAAAACTGGCAAGACCTTGGAAGCTGCACGTCTCTGGCTCTGTACAGGATATACTGAGAGTAGAGAAGAAAGTGTGCCTGCCTCGTTAGAGGGATGATTTTCCCACCTGTCTCTTTAGCAGGGTTTACGGTGAGTCCCCATTCTGAGAAGTGGCTCCTCCCACTGGTGACTGGTCGATTGGCCCTGTGATAATTCTGTTCTCATAACTAAAAGGAATTTTCCCCTAAGGGAAAGGGTGGCAAGAGTTCTGTATTAATCATAGCTAAGGACCATTAATGCTACCCTTATCAACCAACCATGTTGGGAGGCCCACAAAATTCAAAACCCAAGCTCTTGCATAGCAAACAAGGCTAATCTTGTAAGTATATAGGCCTACTCTGTCAACTGTTATTTGCTTATAGAGTTCGGGGATGAAGCTCAAAGATGAAAAATTCTCCTTCATTACACAAATATGCACTATTATAATACATTGTTTTTTATGTTGAATCAATAGCATCCTTACATTGGCTTCCAACTGTTGTTCTCAGAAGCCCCCACAGATGCCACTGCCTAGGACAATGTGGTTTATCATCTGACAGTGATAGGGTAGCATTGTGCAAATGAGCCTTTTGTTGCTGAGGCCAAGGTGTTGGTGGAGACCTGGGCAGAACTCTTCCTTGCTTGTTAAAGTGTCTACAGGCTTCCATTCATTGGTTTATGGTTCATCTGGCAACAACCGTGCTGTAATCTTGTCGTTATTTTTATTTGTATCTTCTTAGAGATGCTCCATAAAAACTAAAAATGTTAAACACATATGTAGGTGCATGCATCTGCCTGCCACATGTGTGTGGGTACTCACAGAGGACAGAAGAGGGTGTTGCATCCCCTGGAGCTAGAGTTTGATGTAGATGTGTGCTACATAATGAGAGAGCTGGGAGCTGAACCCAGGTCCTCTGGAAGAGCAGCAGCACTCTTAACTGCTGAGCATCCGTGTAGCCCCCTCTCCGACACCTCCCTACTTCCTGACTCTACATTGGGAACATTCAGATCATCCAGAGTGACCCTTTACCCCATTTCGAGGTCCTTAACTCACTGCATATTGTTAAAAAAAATAATCATAATTTCCAGGAATTAGGAACTGACCATGTCCACAGTGGTAGCCAGTCAGTATGCTGCCTCCCTCCACTCCCTCTGGACAGATACTTTCCTGAGTGCTTTTATTTCATTTCATCCTGGCCCCATTTTTAAGAGTTAATTTCTGTTACTGTGTACATTCTTTGTAAGTTCTACAAGCCCACCTGAACAACTGAAGTTCAAATGTGAGCCAACCCGGTGGGTAAAGGTACTGGCCATTAAACCTCTTGACCTGAATTCTGTCCCATGGACACAGGGTAGAACGAGAGAACTAACTTTGGCAAGCTGTCCTCTGACTTCCACACATGTGTGGTGGCATGAACACACAGAACCAAACAAATAAAATGTAAGAATTCTTAAAAAGTTTTTTCACACCTCCCCCTTTTTTTTTCCTCTCTCTTTTGAGACAGAGTCTCATTATGTAGCCCTGGCTGGCCTGGGCTATATAAACTAGACCACCATCAAAGACATACAGATCCACCTGCCTCTGTTGGAATTAAAGGAATGTTCCATTACACATGGCTTACTTCATCTTTTTTGATGGCTGAGAAAAGCGTTTTATCATCCTGTATCTTTATTCTTCAGCCAGCCATCCTTTCCTTCTTTTAAATAATGTTCACTTGCTAGTTTGCTCAGTTGGAAACACCACTCACTATGGAGACCACAGTAATGAATAAAATACAATTCTCCCTGTAGAGACCCAAGGCAATGGGGAAGATATATAGATGCTTATGGCTGGTAGTATTCTTACCATACAGCATTGGCTAAGACCTTAGGATGTAGGTGAAAATCCAAGAACACAAATAGATGAAATACCAAGGCTGTCTGGGAAAGAGAGGGTGGGAAGAATATGCAAATATAACGATGTTAATTACAGAGAAGGGGGTGAGTTGATGGCTGGTGGAGAGTTGTGATGCAGTTGGCTCTGTGGGTGCCAGGGAGCTGCTGGTCAGTTCTCAGCACAGTGCCCAACTTCACAATGGAGACAGCTGAATGGATGCCCATGAATAAGTTGGACCAATAAAACATGTTTCTCATACTTCAGCCATGGTGAATGACTTCAGGTAAGAAACTAACAGTGGTTCTTAACTCTGGCTGCAAGTTGAATTCCCAGATAAGAGCCTTAGAAATTATCAGTAATTCTCACTATAAAGATTATGTTTCACTTGGCCTAGATTGTGTGCTTGTGTGGTGTGTGTGTGTGTGTGTGTGTGTGTGTGTGTGTGTGTGTTATATTCAGGCTGCTTTCCTCTACTTGGCATTGGCAGGATGAGTTGATTCAGAGCAGGAGGTGATAGGAAAGTGTGGTGTGAGCAATGTCATCAGCATTTCCTGAGCTGACCTGGAGGGACAGCATGTGATGTCTGCTGTGCGGGCTGATTTATGTAAACTGTTAAGTCCCCAGAGCATAAGGGAGCTCCCAGAAGGGCAGGTTTGTGTAAGTGAGCATCCATTGTCCTGCTCAGAACCTGGGCTGGGAAACAAGGACTTCAGGGATCCAGGTGATCGTCCCGGTAGTGGATGTGTGCAGAGCCTTCTCCAAAATTCAGCTGTTGCCAACGAGGCAAGCTTAGAGTCTACCTTAGCAGAAGGTTAGGCCATGAGAGCTTCTGCAGGGATACAGTTCTTAAAACAAAGGTCCACATGCATACACAACACACACACACACACATTTTGTTAATTCTTTGAGAATGCATATAGCTTATTTTGATAGTATTTACCTCCTCAGCTCCTCCTAGACCCCCACCCACATTCATCTCCTTACCCATCCAACTTGAAGGTTTCTCTTTTATCCTTTCAGACCACTGGAGTCCAGTCTATGTCACCTAACTACTCTTAGGAGTGAGGCTTTTTAACTAGGTCTGTCGACTCACTCTAATAATCCTGTCAGGAAGCTAAGGCAGGAGGATTGTCCATGTTTGAGGCCAGCCTGGTCTACATAGAAAGCACCAGGCTAGTTGGTGTTACATATCTAGACTCTGGTCTTAAAAATAGCTTTTTTTTTCCCCAAACATGACCATCCAAATATGAGCTGAACAAATACGACACCAATGGGCATGCCAAACTCGATGGAGAAAGCCCCTGAGGTCCCAACCATACCCAGAAGTACAGGCAGCTGAGTGAAGCTGGGCATGGGAGAGGTGGGGGAGGTTATCTTCCCTGGGGACTTACCAATTCTTTGTTTAGTGCATGGTCAGTTCTGAAACTGTACATACAAATAATATCATATGATTCAACAGATTATATTTAGTTATGTGTATGTGTATACAAATACACCTATGCATGCAGTAACAACCAATGAAAATGCAGGCCATGAACTTGTAGGAAGCAGTACACACACACCATACACACATACATACACACTACATACACTACATACACTACACACACACTACACATACACACACACCACACACACACATACCCCCCACCCCCACACATTTGGTTTTTTCTCTTGGCATTTGGTTAGCTTGTTTTCTCAGCCTCCTGCTTTCTGCCAAGTGAGGATGAAGGCAGGAGACCCTCAGCAGACCACAGGCCGGGGCCTCAATCTGGACTTCCCACTCTCTCAAATTGTGAGGAATAGCATCTTATTCTTTATAAGCCATGCCATGTCACATGCTGTGATAGCCACACAGACAGACTAAGACTGTGGATCATTTCTGAGGCTAGGGAGTGAGACAGCCCCCGACATTGAAGCTTTGTGCTGTTCAGTGAGCAGGACAAGTTCATGGCTTCAGCTCTTTCAACTTCAGACTCCGGGACACACTGCCTTAAGCTTCCATTCTAAGCCTTCATATATGGCTTCACTTACCAAATCAGCCAAGGCAAAAATATACCCAGTTGAGGCTCTCACTCACTGACCCATTTCTCCCCTTATATCCTTTAGGAAGACTGGTTGCATTCAGGTAGTGTGGCCATAGAACACCTTAACACTGTGGAACACCATAGGACACATTAAAGGTGTAACCTTTTAAGGCCACAGCCATTTACTGATTATACAACACTGTCTTAATTCTATCCCCCTTAAACATGCCTCTGCTGGAATGGAAGTTGTCACACACTCTTCTCACATGCGAAGGCAACACAAGAACAGCAACCGTGGCCCCTTGCTGCCAACATGCCAGGAGCCTCGCTTTTGCCTCTATAATCAACTGTAGTTGGTCTCACCTATATTTTTTTTTTACAAAATAATATTTTAAAGTTAATTTTCAACCTTAAAAGGAAGGTAATCATGTGTACAAACTGCAAAAATAAACCCTAAAGAAGTTAAGTTTAAAAATAAGTCATTTAGATGTCAAATTTAAGAGAGTGATTGTCTATCCCTGAAAGATAATCTGAGTTGCTATATAGAGGGTTGAAAGTCTTGATCACATTTTCTTTCTTACACTGGGCAATGCTCTCACAGACATTGTCTTTCCAATCCATCTTGTATGTTTACTGTTTTATAAATCATTAATGAACCGTACTGCTGTAATAACATCATGCTCTACTTAGTCATTACTTTGCTGCAAAATGTTAGATCACTTGCTTTTGTTCTCCTTGTAAAGCGAAAGGGAAAATACAGATTATCCAGGCAAGGACTCTTGTATGGACAGGGTTTAACTTTTTTAAAGTAACTTTGATTTATTCCTTGACAGTTTCGTATAATGTACATGGATTATATTTAATTCTCATTCCAATTTCCCATCCATGCCCCTCTCCCTTCCTCAGGACTCAGCCCTTTAATAATGATCTTCTTATATGTCTTCAGAATAAAAACAGAATATTTAATAATCCACGATGAAAATTTTTCACTAAATAATTGTGAATCTGTGCTGCATTTTTAGCTGCAATTTAGCTTCTCAGTTCTGTTTGTGTGAAGTCCTAGTTTGTAAAGGTGAAATTAAACACCAGGGGGCACCAAGTCTCTTGGAACAAAACAGACTCCTGGCTTTGCATGTAAGACTTTCATGTCCTGGAGTACACTATGGAAGGGTGTATTGTGATCTCTCGATGATTTCATCCTTTGTAAGACCAAGTTTACAGAGTCAATTGTAAGTTCTCCAGTATGTCTCAGCTAGATTCTGCCCCTGCTTTGGTTCTCCAGTTTTGCAGGGACATTTGTTGTCCCTAGTATTTGGGATACTTTTACATATATTTAAGTCCAATGTTGGGGTTTTAAGTTTGAGGTGTCATTTGCAGTTTCCTGGAAAGTAGGCATGCTCCTAAATTCGAAATCAGATCAATGGCAAGCCGTGTGCTTCACTGCAGAGGAAGGTGTGAGAAGAAAGTCAAGTAACTTAAGACAGGAGGAGCCATTTCACAAGGAGCTGTTCCTCTCGCACGTGTTTGTCATTGTTCTTTCATGCATTTAACAAACCATGCTCCCCCACTCTTCAATAAAATGACCCTTATATCAGTTTCCATCATAACAGCCAATATCTTCATTCCATTTGTTACATTTTTACCCATTAGGCATTTAACACTATTCTTGTGTCATATGTTAAAGCATATTCTTGTGTCATAATGTTAAATTAGTTCTGATGGTTAGATGTTTTATCTTCAGCCACAATAACTCATAATTTATCTAAGCTATCTTCTATGAAGCATCATTATCACCTAGCAGAATAAATACAACACACATATTTTAAGAAAATGAAACTGCTGTTTCCTTCTACATATTGTGAAGGTGAATTGTTTCTTGTTACTGCTGTAATGAATTGTAAACTTAAAATAAATTCACTGTTTTAAACATACAAATGAACTTGGCTTCCAAAAGTCACAAGTCTCAAATGTGCTGAAGGTTAGTCTCACTCTGCAAAATAAAGGCCCTATCAGGGTTACATTCCCTTACAGGGGATCCAGGCGAAACCCATGTAGAGTGTGGATGCCTCTTTGTACCTTTCTGGAATCATCTGCATCTTTGCCGTTTCTGGTTTTGATTCTTCTCTTTTCACCTTCCTTGTTTGATGACCTGATGATTGCTTTGCTCCTTCCAATTACTTTACAGTAATCTCTTTAAGACAGGGTGATTAGCAACCATAATCTGGTCCTTAATCCTAATTCCTCGCTGCCACTTAGTGTACTCACAGGCTTCTATCAGGATGTGGGCATTCTTTGTGAGTAAGACCAGGGTTAGACCAAGGCACTTATTCTGTCTCCTGTAGTTAGAATTGCTTTTAAGTAAAGACAACATTAAAAAGAAGAGCTATCTATGAATCTTGATGGCTTTTAGACAAATCAGTACTTTCTCTGAACTTACAGAGTTTTCTAAGAGTTTCCAGGCGCTGTGATTCATTGATTATATCTTTATTATTATCATGCCAGAAGTGATGATATTAGTCCATCTATACTAATATACCCAAAGCCTGTATTCATTTGAGTGGGGGAATTTCTAGATCAAGATTGACAAGAGGCAGAAGGCATAGTTTGAAAAGATTTCATGGTCTTTGGATATAGAAAGATGCTCATGTGGAACCGGGACTATGAGAGAAGAAACTAAATTGGATAAAAGTTCACATGCATAACTTTGAAGTAGCTCTAGATTATGTCCAGGCCTCCAGACAACGAGAGTCTGTTTGAATATTACAAAAACTATTCACAGACAAGAGGGAGATTAATGATAAAGAAATACTTTCAGTTGGTGTACCTTATGTTTGTTTGGGATTTTAATTTTTGTGCTTGTTACTAAATAAGCTCAGTACCATAGGAGTTTCCCCATGCAATATTTTGAACCAACTAAGTGGCACAGGAAAGACATTCTTGGTTTCCTCTCAGATGATCTAAAGTTAAAAGGACATAGATTGTTCTGGTTCTATTGTGGTTTGTTAACTAGATACAAATCAGACTCATCGGGAAGAGCTATGCCAGTTGAGGCGTTGTTTCCATCACAGTGGCCTGTAAGCAAATCTGTGGAACATTTTATTGACTGATGAGAGGGCCCAGCCCACCATGAGTGATGTCATTATAGAAACAGTTGCTGAGCAAGCCATGGAAAGCAAGCCAGGACACCGATCATTCCTCTGTGGTTCTGCGTCAGTTTCATACCTTGTGCTCCTTCCCTGACTTCCTTCCGTGATAGAATGTGTGTTACAGGTGAAATAAACCCTTCCCTCCCCACGTGGCTTTTTCTCATCACAGCAGCCAAACAAGGCCATAGGTGGCACAAACTTGCCTGATACTGAGGCAGAGCTCACCCATTCGCTTCATTAGTACTTACTGGTCCTTTGGATTTGAGAGCTGTTTAGTTCATTAGCCCTTTGTTGACTTGATAATTTGTTTTTCAGATGTTTAAGTTCTGAAATTCTTTATATGTCCTAGGTATTAACCCCTTGTCTGCTGTAGAGTTGGCAAAGATTTTTTATTCCAATGATTTCTTCCTTGCTATGCAGAAACTTCCCAATTATTTTGTAATCTCGTTTGCTGCCGAAAATATTAAAAAGGACCGGCAATCTTCCCACATCAGTGGGCCACATGGCTCCAGCTGGGTGATCTCAACTCGGAGGTCTCTCTGGGCTGGAGCTCATTGGAGGATCTCTGCCATGCCAGCCCCATACAATGACAGTCTACTCTGCCCCCCCCCCCACAGACACACACACAATGACCATCCCCCGCTCGGTCAGCTGCCACAACTCTCTGCTCCGATGCAGTCCCACCAGCTCTGTCTCTAACTAGCCCCTGCATCGACCTGGTTTGATTGTCTCTGACTCCTGGTTCCTTCTCAGCAATAGATCTCTGTAATCAGCGGTCCCACATTCCAGTAACCAAGTAAATCAAAACTCTTGAAGTTTATAATTAACCAATCGGATTTATGTATCAATAAATTCTCAATTGGCAAGATGCCAACACAATCATTTCAGAACCAATTGATATTAATAAAAGCTGCCCACCTAGATTGGACAAATTATCCCAATTATTATAACCTTTATGATATCATAACTGCCTATGGCCATTTAAAGCCATGCTGGTTCAGGTTCTTCTTCCTGTACGTTCACCTCCATCTTGGCTTCTCTCCCTCTCCTGAGAGGCTCTCCATCTCTGCAATGCTTAGCTCCACCTCCCCTTTCCCTCTCCAATCACAGGCCTCCTGCTGCACAAATACTTTAAAGTAAAGTAATCCTGTCACAGACATTTTTGTCATTATTCCATGGGCTATTCAAGTTCTTTAAAAAAAACTTCTTACGTTTGCTTGCATCATAAAACATTTGCCTATCTTTTCTTCTAGTAGTTTTAAAGCTTCAGGTCTTACCTTATTGGAGACATCTTCAATTTGCTTGTTTGTTTGTTTGCTTGTTTGTTTGTTTGCTTGTTTGTTTTACAGAGTTAGAGATAGGGATCTAGTCTCCTTCTATGTATGGAAATTAGTTGACCTAGCACCATTTGTTAAAGAGGCTGTCTCTTTAAGTTTGTGGACCTGTATGGGTGGTATTCCACTGGTCTACATGTCTGTTTTTATAATTGTCCCATGCTGCTTTCTTTTTTATTTTTAACTGTGGTTCTACGTAGTAAAATTTGACACCAGGAGCTGTGCCACATCTAGTGTTGTTCTTTCTATTAGGGATTCTTTTGGCTATTTGGAGTCTTTTGTGTTTCCATATCAATTTTAATTTTATGTTTGCTTTTAGTTCTGTGAAGAATGTCATAGCCATTATGCTTATGATGATATAATTATTTTCACAGTACTAATTTTGCCAATCTGTGAACATGGGAAGGCATTCTACCTCATAGCATCTTTTCGACAAGTTTTGGAAGGAAATAAAAAGTGATACTCCAGAGAATTAAAAGGAATTAAAAACAGCACTATCTGATATGGAGGAATATTTGATCTACTTAGAGCATTAAACCAGCCTCCATATTCCTTTTATCCAATGCCTAATTCAGAGCAAAGTTCTAGCTGTCATCCCTCATGTAAAAGCTCGAGAAGTAAGGAAATGGTTTAATTTTTTTTTTTTTTAGGATTCATACATATTAAGGAAAACAAAACAAACAAAAAAAAAACAAAGCATATCCCAAACACATAAGTAGAAAAGTGCCACATGCTGATAGAGAAGCTACAGCAAGTTATCCAGAAACTCTACCAAGATCATTGGTGATGGCTTGCCTAAGGAAGAGATGTTGTCATGGAGATAGAACAACCTTGTGTTAGAAATTGCCATCTAAGGCTTTCATGGCTAGATGGTCTTCCCCAGTCTAGCTTCAAAGACAGGATGATTGGCAGGTTAGGAGTGAATGCAGCTTGTGACTGTAAGTTGAATCCAATGTTCATTGACCATTATGCCAGGGCCCTCAAGTCAAGTGAGGTTTAATTTGCTTGTACTCTGTAAGTGAACAACCAATCTAAATAGCAGTGCATCTGTTTACAGCATGGCTTCTGAATATTTTACTCCCAAGTGTGAGACTTCTCTGGAAAAAAGAAGGATCATTACAAATATTACTCTGCTGTTCATTGACAATTGGTTCTGTCATCCGTGAGCCCTGGTGGAAGAATACAGTAAAAGTTGAGTAGTTGTCATGCCTGCTGCCCCATCAAGACTTCTGTAGCTCATGGATTGGATCGTGCAGTAGTTCTGACTTTCAAACGTTATTGAAAAAAGGTATTTATTTTGTAAGGCTGAAACTGCCCTAGATAGTGTTTCCTCTGAGAAATCTGGGCAAAGTAAATTGAAAACCTTATGGAAATGATTCACCATTCTAGATTCTGTTAAGAACATCGTGTGATTCATGCGAGGAGGCAAAAGCAGTAACAGCATTTAGGAAGAAGTCGATTCCAGCTCTTGTAGATTACTTTGAAGGCATCAAAACAAAAATGGAAGAACTAAACACAGATGCGATGGAGAATCAGCAAGACAGATAGACTGTCTCCAGAGGTGGGGCTGGGGGTCTCAGTTACTACCATCTCATGGTGAAGGTTCAGCTGCTAAGGACTTGCTTCTGATGAATGAGCAAAGAAAGTGGGCTTTGTGGTGTCTACTCCTGGTGTCTCACCATCCACAACAACGGGTTTGGAGTATCACATAATCCTACTTGGTAAAGCACTGACAAGTTAGACAGGATTTAAAAATGACCAAAAATAGACACAGTGCTGTCAGGTATGGTCACATGGTATTATCTTGTGAAGAGAGGAATCAGTCACCCTCCCTGACAAGTTTCATCATTTCCTTTGTTTTAGCAAATTACTGTTGCCACTTGCATTATCAGTAACACCGCCCTGTTTAGGAACCCCATTAAGACAAGACCCTCTGCCAGCAAAAAGGGTCCTGGCTCCTGAAGGTTAACAGGATCATTAGCATTAGGAAGGAAGGAGGGGGGGGAGGGATGGGTGATTTTCATCCATGCTTCCTGAATCACAAAGCCCCAGAGTCCTTGTTATATATTTTTAAGATTTATTTTAAAATTATGTGTATATGTGCATACAGGTTGATTCACATGTGATCTCAAGTACCCCCAGAGCCAAAGAACAGGTGCTAGATCTCCTGGTAGTGTTGGGAATTGTTCTTGGTTCCTCTGTAAGAGCACTACATGCTCTTAATGGCTGAGCCACCTCACCTGACCTGACTGTTGTTGTTGCTGGTTTTAAAAATACTAAAGCAAGGGCTGGAGGGAAGTGTCATCAGCTGCAGACACTTGCTGCTCTTACAGAGGATCCAAATTTGATGCAAGCATCCATGTGACAGTTCATAATCACATGTAACTCAAGTTCAAGGGGTACAAACATGGTGCACAAACATACATGCAAACAACACAAAATTAAAGTAAATGTATTGTAGGAGTCGGAGGGCATGAAGGACCAGAAGAACATAGCCCACTGAGTCAGCTAAAGAAACCTCACAGTGGCTGAAGCAGCGAGTATGAGGCCTGCATGGGTCTCTACCAGGTCCTCTGCATACATGTTATGGCTGTGAGCTTGGTGTTTTTGTAGGAATTCTAACAGTGGGCATGGATGTGTCTGACTCTAATGCCTGCTCTTGGGATTCTTTTCCTCCCATTGAGCTGCCTCATCCAGCCCCACAATGAGGGCTGTCACCTTGTCTTGTTTGTATCATGTTTTGTCCTCTTTGGCTGTTGTCTCTCGGAGGCCTGCTCTGTTCTGAAGGGATCTGGGAGAAAACAGGTGTGGGAGGAGTGGAGGGAGAGGAAATGATAGCTCGATGTATGGGAGGAGAACCTATCTTCAATAAAAAGAAAAGGAAGAAGACATAGAATAAAAATGTTCTTAAAAATACTAAATCAGTAAGTGCCCCTTTTCTTCGGGTTTTGTCTTTTTGGTTCTGGTCTGGTAGCTATGAACAGCTAATCAGCAGCTAAAGTGGAGGGTTCTTTCTGCCATGTTGGGCTACTCAGGTCCCAGGAAGCAGTCTATTTTCGTTAATATAACAAAACAAACTAAAAATCTATTCCAATCACCTGTGCCTTTCTGTCTTAGATTGTGCCATAAAGACATCTTGTGACTTATCATATCCAATAACAGATCATAAGACCCCAAGTCAGAAGAGGTCCAACTGGAGGGAATATTTCACAGAGGCCAAGAAAAGTCTGGACACTCCAGCCCAGATTTCTCTGCTCAGTATATTAGCATTAGACCATAGCTTTTCATACTTTATTCACCTGCAACCCTTTTTGGCATGAGAAAATTTTACTTGACTCCAGTCATATGGATATATAAAATAAACATGTAAGCCAAACATTTACCAGTAATAAATAATAAAGAAATTTATTTTAAAATAATTATTTGGAATACATACACTTTTCCCATTTTAAGACAAATAGTAATTAATTTGACTTGCTTAATTATATATGATATTAAAATTTAAAACGTTTACTTCATATACACATAAATTTATTATTTATTAGATATGAAATGAAAATACACAGAGAAATGGATGTGCATTTACATCCTGAGTAAAGTTTTGACTGAATATTTGATGTTTCATGATGTAGAACATACTTAACACGTTTCAGAGTTGATTACTATTTTAGTTTGATAATTGCTAATGTTAAGAACACTATTTTGCATAAATGCCTGGTATAAAATAGTATAAGTATGGTTAGGGCCATTTCAGAACTCGTTGGAAACACTATCTAAATCCTAATACAAATTCATTTAACATGTGTTTTTATAAAATAAAGTCAGCTACTCAAATACCAATTTTAAAATCAAGCATTCGAACACAATAAAATCCAAAGATACATTAAATTTTGGAACTATTCTAGTTAATTCTAATATATAACCATGGATGAAAATTTTTTTTATAAAATCATTTTTATTTACATATGTGAGTTTCTTTTCTGTATGCATGTATGTATATGCACCACATCTGTGCAGCATTTATGAGAACAAAAATAGGTGTCAAAATCCGACACTGGAGTTACAAATGGTTGTGAGCTAACACATCATGCTGGAAACCAAATCAGGGTCTCTGGAAGCAGCCAGTGATGTTAACTGCTGATACATCGCCCCAGCCTCATAACAGTTGAGTGGTTTGGTCTAAAGTCTGTGTTAATACACAGAAGGTCACTTATTTCTTGATGTTAATAGACTATGCCAGCCAAAGGTCAAAGGATAGAAATTGATGAATGATTGTGAATCTTCTTAAATGTAAAGATTGACTTCAAAGTTAATACCTTAACTTTGGAACCAAAGAATGGTAACACTGAGGCCAATAAACAACAATTGCTGTACCAACCAAAGCATCAGAAACTTCTATAAATCTTTTTGTGTCCCAGCTGTGGTCCCTTTAGCTGTGTGATTCAATGTACTCTCAGAGATCCCAATAAACTGTCACTCTATTATGGCTGTTTTAGAGATGAAGTTAGGTGTCTTGCCAGGAGTCACCCATCCAGTAGGCGGCTGGATCTGGGATTCAAACTCACACTGTGAGGGACCTCACCACTGTGCTCTGCCCGGTACTTTTCATTGGATTTCTCGGTTCTTTTAAGGCCTGATTTCTCACACGTGATAGTGTGCAAGGAAAATTGCGTTGTCTGTCGTTGTGAAGGCATGGGATGTATGGGCAAATGGTGCATGTCTCTGGCTAAGTTTCCCATCATTTAATGAATCATCTACTCCCTCTAGGTTTTGGTTCAATCCTCAAAAAATACTAAAATATATTTCTTTTAGGCTTATTTGTAGGACCAAACTGAAAAATGTTTACATGATGTTCGCTTAACATAGTAAGATGCACAATCATTGGGGCTGTCATTGTCATGAAAAAAATAAAGTGAAAAATATTGCCATTTAAGATTGTCTAGAAGGTATTGGCAGGCATATTCCAGTAGCTGTAGGTTTCTGTGGTTAATCAAGTAGAAACTTTCAAAGGAGACAATAAAACCCCATGACTTATATAATATAGATAGAAATAAATCATACTGATGGGTTAATTTGAAATGTTCTGAATTATACAGTTTAGGTAAAGATCTGGATGGAGCTGGTGTGTTACAAAATTGAAACAACATATATACTCACCAGGTCATCTCTAAGGACATTCTACTTCAGTGGAGTACAAAGAGGTCCTCAGGAAAGTTCATTAAGGAAAAATTAAGAGGGTCTCCTAGGATTTGAGTGCCCAGCAGTGAGGATGCCCAAGAAACAGTGAGTCTTGGGAAGTGACTCTAGGGTGATTCTTCATATCTTTGATAACCGGCTTAAGTGTTTAAATTACATGAAGCCACGTAGCTCTCTAACAGTAAGAATGGAAGCTTCTAGTATCTGAACACATTTTTATAGATTGCTGTCTATCTGAAATGAGACATTTGGGAAGATGTGACATCATCACAGCACTACCTGCATAAAGACAACGCCTTGTGGTTTTCCTTTGATGCCACCTCCACCCCAACCCAAACCGCTCATCTCCCCTGTTACTTCTGGGGTTCCTGCCTGTGGCAGTAGTGCATAGAACTCTTTTTATTTTAACACTTGTTCATGTCTCCCAGCCAGCCTCCCTAAGTAGCCTCTTCTTTCTTCTGTCTGTGTTAATAGGCAACAGCTCCATATTTATTTCCTTTTATTTCCTCAACCCAAATCACCTTTCCTACAGCTCCCCCCCCCAACTATGTAGATTGTCACTCAAGGGCCTTGCTTATCTGCTATTAATTGTATCCCACAATGTCTGTGTGTAATTTATAGTTTAGCCAAATTGAACTCCTTTAGAAAATTTAAATTTATTCTTCTCTCATATATTACATCCCAACCTCAGTTTCCCCTCCCTCCACCCCTCCGAGTCCCTCATCCTCCACTACCTCCCCAGTCTCCTAGTCATCTTTTCCTCCTCCATTTATCTTTGTAAAAAGGCCTATGTTCAGAGGGCTTAGGTCAGACCCATGTAGGCTCCATTGTTGTCTGTTCAGTCTCTATGAGCCCATGAGCCCAGGTTAATTGATTCTGTGGGTTTTCTTGTGAAGTTCTTGACCCCTTTGGTTCCCATGATCCTTCCTACCCATCTTCTTCAGGATTCCCTGAGCTCCACCTGTTGGTTGGCTGTGGGTCTCTGCATTTGTTTCTGCCAGTTGCTGGATGAGGCCTCTCTGATGACAACTGAGCTAGGTACTAATCTATGAGTATAGCAGAATATCAATAGGAATTATTTCATTGACTTTTTTCTTTGTCAGTCATGTTTGGTTTTATCCTAGGTTTCTGGGCTATTCAACCTCTGGGTGTCATGGCACTCCAGGTGGTGTCATTGGTAGCACCCCTCACTTGCCATGGCTCTCAAGCTGGATGAGTCAGTGGTTGGCCACACTTACAATTTCAGAGCCACCTTTACCCCAGCACATCTTGTAGGCAGAAAAAATTGTAGGTTGAAGCTTTTGTAGCTTGGTGTCCCAATCCTTCCACTGGAAGTCTTGCCTGGTTATAGGAGATGGTCAGTTCAGGCTCCATATCCCCCATTACTAAGAGTCTTACCTGGGGTCACCCTTCTAGATTCTGGGGAGTTTCCATTGCTCTAGGCTTCTAGTTCATCCCAGAGATGCCACCCCCATTCCAGTAGTCTCCCAGGACTCTCTCCCTCCATCCTCCCCCAACCTGATTCCTTTTGCCCACCCCCATCCCCAGTCCACCCACAATATCTATTCTCTTTCCCTGTCCGAGGCCCTCTTTGAGTCCACTTTGTTACTGAGCTTCTCTGGGACTGTGGATTGTAGCATGGTTATCCTTTACTTTACAGATAATATCCACTTATAAGTGAGTACATGTTTGTCTTTCTGATGGATTTCTTTCTATACATTGAATATTTTAAACTCTTAGCTTCCTCTCATGCTTACTTGTCTGAATTGTTCTCTCAAACACAGAGCATATTTTTGAAATGCCTATCACATATCACATATTAGGCCATATAATATACATGGCATCCTTTCATGACATCCTCCATCTCCTGTGTATATAACAGTAAGTCATTGTGTTTTTAGGTATTACTCTCAAATATGTCCTGTTCCCTCTATTATATATTTCTGTTAAGTGAGGGAGAAATTATCAAACTAGGTCTCTTTCAGTCCTCTTTGGACCTCTAGCATAGTGCTTTGGATTTTGACAGCCAAAAGAGAGATGTTATATGAGTGGATACAGTGTAGAAACTATTTCCTGTTTGTGAAGGCAACATACTGAATGATGACAGTTTTGATGAATTCATTTATGCAGTATATATTTTGTGTTAATCTAGTTTTCAGAATTGTGAGTGTCTTAAAACATGAGCAATCTGACAAGTGAAAAAAAATCCACAGTTTGCAATGGAAGATGTTCAGGAAAATTTTTTAGTAAGTTATTGGATGATATGACAGTTCCTACATTTATTTCTTCATTTCTATTTCTGATTAGGAATTTGTTACAGAATTATTAAGTGAAAACTGAAAGTTTACCAAGTTTTGTTTGGTTTCTGTTCTTGTCTTACAAAAGTTCATAAACTGTTACTTTGTTTTTAGCCTTAAGGACTGGTGTTCTTTAGACTGTTGCATTGGTTGTCCATTACTGAATATTTCTCCAACATTTATGGGCCTGATACAATCACAGTTTATTTGTTCATCATCTGGTTGGTCACTTGAGTGGACTAGTATAAACTGCCACTCCTTCATTTGGTCCTACTCACATTATCTCTGTCAACTGGATTCAGAAGGCCGCACAGGTCAGGACATCAGTATTGGTAGGCAGTTTGGCCTCCACTTAAAGAAAATGAGAGTGCAGCAACCATTGTGAATATTACAGTGCTGATAGTTAAAATGGGAAAGAGTCACTTCATAATCCTCTGGCCCTTATAATCTTTCCACTCCCTCTTGAGAAAAATTCCTTGTTCCTTAGGCATTTTGCATGTGTATCCATTGGGACTTAATGCCACAACCTGTATTTTGATTGTGGCTTTCTGTTGATTGTCTCAGTTTCAGAGTGAGGTTTCCTTGATGTAGTGTCACTACAATACTTGACTGCGGACATAAGGACAAATACTTAGGATGCAAGTAGGGATCATTCTGGTTTAACAAAGTGGTTGTAGCTTCTTCGTGAAGAAGACATCACTAGCCTTGGATGGTTGGGTAGGTTTCTAGGACCAGGCAGGATTTCTCTCTTGTTGAGCAGGTATTAAATCCTTTTAGAGAGTTATTGGTTGCCACCAAGGTATGAATGACGCTACTCTCTCCTCAGGGTTATTGGATCACCTTGGTGGTTGCTGAGGTTCATAGGCGTCATAGCTACGTAAGGCTGTTGGTTGCTTCCCCCCCTTGGGAGTTTTCATGGGGCCTCCTGGTAACATGCAAGCTAGATCTGAGGCCGGAGATATTCAGGTCAGTTCTGGCTCAGATCCATCAGGGTCCCGAGTCAGAAGTGAGTGGTGTCTCCAACAAAAGGAACTTACTTTACACCATTGGGAGCAACCAAGGACAATAACAATAGCCTGTAATGTTTAAGAATGAATGGAATGTCAGCAGCTATACGTCTAAAGTCTTACCAGCATGAGTGGCTAAACATGACCTAAACAAGAACAACAACAGATGTGCCAAAGGGGTTAAAGGGAACAAGCACGAGGCCTCAGCCCCATATGAGGAACTACAGGCAACTAAGGAATGCTGAGAGCAGGAGAAATAGGCTTCCCCAGGGAAGAGCACACCGATTGGTTATTTAATATCAAATTGTCAGCCCTGAAAACATACACATACAGGTAACAATAACCTGACTGAGCAGGTGATACTTAGGAATATAAATGTATATACATGTAGTCATGCAATAGCAATCAATGAGAAAGGTTTGCGGGGAGAAAAGGGAAGGAGGAATGATACATTATAACCTTCCAAAGAAGAAAAACCAAGAATAATAACCCAGTATACTAAATTCTCTTTCACATGAAATTAAAACTCAGTGACTCAAATAATTTCCCAGCATTAAAAATTCCCAGAACTGTTTTGAAAAGTTAAGTGGGTACAGCTTGCAGTTGGGGAGAACTAACATATAGTGTATTAGGAAAAGAAATCCAAACAGATGGAATTTGGCTTTTCTGATGCTGATGCAAAGAACCCAAGCCAGGGGAACCTTGGTTTCTTCTGTTCAGTGCTTTACTCACAGAAAATGAGAATTAAATGAGATTCTGATCCATACAATGAGTCATTTAGTTTATAGAGAATTTTCCTTTTAATAAAAGTCTAGGAATTTCTAATACAGTCAGTTAAAACAGCGTGAAATTACTCTTTTTTCTTTTTATTTATTGTGCAGAAGGTACCACAATGCAAACATGTGTGTTGGTTCTCTCCTTCCACCATGCAGGACTTGGGAGGTTGAACTTTGGTCTCCAGGCTTGATGACAAGTTTCTTTACCCACTAAGGTATCTCCCTGGCTCTTCTTTCTCAACATCTTATATGGCTATCTTTTCTAAATGACAGTTGCCTTGCCTCAGTATACTTTAAGAAACTATTTTTATCAAAAATTTTCCTTGAATGACTATGGAGATGACTTAGTTTTGCTTGTCAAATAAGCACGATGACCAGAGTTCAGATGCCCAGCTCCTGTGGAAAAGCCAGAGAGGAGAAGAGAGGAGACAGATGGGTTCCTGAAGCTCACTTGGCCACCGAGGCTAAGAAATCCCTGAGCTCAGCTTCAGGAAGAGACCCTATCTCAAAAATAATGTGGAGAGCAATTGAGAAAGGCACCTGATACTGACCTCTGACCTCCATCTGTGTTTGCCTGCTTGTACCAGCCTACCTCCTCACCCACAGCTCATGAACACATTCATATCATACACGCACAGACAGACAAACATGCATACACATACAGACTGACAGACACACACACACAAACACATACCTTGAAAACGTTGTGATATAGTTTTAAGTAACACACACACACACACACACACACACACACACGGCAGGTCTTAAAATTACATTACAACTGCTAAGAAAATTGAGAAGCAAACACCAAGATTTTACAAAGCTTTCGAGTCATTTAACTTTTTTCTCTAAATATTTGATCATGCATTTCTATATAACAAAGCACTTTTTCCTGTATAATATGGCACTTTTCCCACTGAACAGAAAACACATACAGAGAGTTAAAGACAGTCACCCTCAGGACAGATTTGCCTGTAGTTCTGGGACAATGGCTGTTCTGCTGAACCAGACACAACTCCAGAGGATTCTAAGATGGGCAACACAGCTGGGGAAATGTATAACATTTTGCCTGGTTTTTCTGTGAAATGTTTAACACCACTTGCTAGAAACATGGTAGTCTTTTGTAATTCTTAGTTTCCATCTTACATGTATTTACCACTGTCACACAGTTGAATATTAAATATTTGATTCCTTCTTCCTTCAACCTGCACCATTTCTGTTTGACTCTCACTGTTAAGAATTCAAATCTTACTCGATCCTTGAGTTGTAGCTAATATACCTGTTGTCAGTCAGGCTTTAGATCTGTGGGTCTTCACCTATGGAGGATGTTGTACAAGTTCATTCACATCTCAGCCCTCGGCATCTCCCGTTGTGTCTGTCACCTGCCAGCACAGCCCATTCAACCTTTACCAAAGCTCAGTTTGATCTATGTTCCTCTCAGGTCCATAAACTATAAAAGTATTCCAGTATGTAGTTATTTACCATATTGGTTTGTCTGTATAGCCTCCATTTAAGAACTGTCGACTCATTTTAAATATTAAACTTTAAATAACTTACCAGGAAAATTCACCTGAGTCTCTGCCACCTCGACTCTAAGATTTGTGTGAATGCTTCAATAAGCTATGACCCATTCAAACTCAACAAGATCTGTCATTCAACTTAATATCTGACAGGCAACAATAAAATCTGAGCTTGAGGATTTTATTAAAATTGCCTGTGAGTCGTAACTTCTCAGTAAAGCAATCAGCGTTGAGAACAGTCACGTAGAAGGAATCCGGGCTAGAGCACAGATGAACTTCTCACACAGAAGCGCTTGTTCCCACTCCCACTGGACCAAGTGTGGCCCCATATGACAATTCTTTTCCAAACCAGCACCAAGTACAAGGAAAATGTTGGGCTTTGTTTTCTTTTCAAACTTCTAAAACATTACATTTGGCTTTTTGTACTGTACTTTGATTGAAAACACAAATTAAATGGAAAGCCATTCACAGTAATTGGGGTTCTAAATTTGTGTGAGGAATAAAGACCTCAGGCAAAGTCATGTGAGGTTCTCATAAGTTTACCTGAGGAAATGGGCCAGCGAGCAGCCTAAAGACACAGACTCACTGTGAGCATAGGACACGAAGCTGCACATGTCATGACGATCAACCACCCCTGTTAGTCACCGTAGAGCAAATGCACTCCCCGTGGAGAAAAGATACACAGCAGGGAGAGTGCTAAGTGTCACTCTAGACATGGGTCAGGGGTGTTTCAGCACCAAAACACACTTGGAAAGAGGATTTAGCCTATTGAAGCACTTCTGTCTATCAGAACTTAGGAACACGTCTTGCCTACCATTCCCAGACTTCTACCAGTTAAACCCCTTACTGTTTCCCCTGTGGGCCACTCCCCAGTGATTTCTGTCTACGGTCTTTGATTTTTATTTTATTTTTGACTTCTGCATTCTCCTGAAAAGAATGTGCTGCCAGCGGGTCCTCCTGTAAGAGGACAGGTTGCGCTTTTCAGCTTCCTAATAGATAACTTAAAAATGTATTCAAAATTAAGCTTAAGTAAGCTGTCAGCATGATTTCTCTACTGTTATTTTTGTTCCTTTGAGACAGGGTCTTACTAATAATCCCCTGCCTCAGCTTCCCAAAGGCTGAAATTACCAATATAAATCCCTATTCCCAGTCAAGTATAATCTTAACCGTTTTTTGAAAATGAACATTATTTTCCCTTTATTAAACATGGATTCTTTTCTCATACAATATTATCTGACTAGTTTCCCCTCCCTCTACTCCTCCCTGTGCCTCCCCATCTCCTCTCCCACCGGCCACACCCCCATCCGTCATTCATTAGCAAAGACCATGGAGAAGGAAAATTTTGAGCTCATCTGTTACTGAAACACTTCAAGATTATGTCAGGTACAAAGGTGATATTTTGCTAACTGAACAACAGGAGGTGTTTATTGTTTACACCAGCAGTACTAAGGGGTTTAATTGTTCATGGCCCTTAAATAAAAATATGCAGTGATATTGTGTAAAGTAAAGCTGCCCCGTCCCTAGAGTTTGCAGATCTGGCTGCTGTGTCCCACATACACCAGAAGGTGGCAGAGAGGAAAGAGACTGTGCCGATGCTCAGTGTTCTGACCTAGGAACATTTAAATGATAAGTAGCCTAACATTCCCTAGAAAAGCAAGGCTGAGACAACATCATCCCAGCGCCCAGGAGCCTTAACAGGGATATCCTGAGATGACCACAAGTCTGCTGCCATGCAGGGCTTGCAGGGCAGAGTAAGCTCAAGGTAACTTCTGCCTGGTACCATAATTCACAAGCAGGGGATAGCACTCCTGAGACCAATCCTGAGATGAACCCCCAGACACTCATGCACCACCAAGAGGAGCAAGTAAGTAGTAAAGAAATGGAAGAGAAAGAGAAACAGAAGGATGTGGGAACAATGGAGAGAGGCAGAAATGGAGATGCAAGGGAAGTGAGAAATGTCTGATGTGAGCAGCCAGTGATGCCACCTGGGACCATAGTGGGGTCCTGGCCTGTGCTGCTATTGGGGGCCATGTCTGGCTCTCTAGCCTTGCATCAGAGGTCTGTTACCTCCAAAAGCCAGGCAAATGTCCCTGGTCGGCGCTGCAACCCAGAGATATGTTGCTGTCTGAGGGCAGTAACTGGCCCTACCCCTTACCTGGGCATTGTGGGAGAGCCGGCCCTGAGCTCATGAGAACAGGAGACCTGACCCCACCACTAGCAGCTGCAGTAGGGCGATCGACTAGCACATTTCGGGAACTGTGGGTGAGCTGGCCTGAGGGTACTAGGATGGGAGAGCTGGCCCTACCACTCTTCTCCTGTGCAGTAGTGTGGATAAGGGAGAGTTACCCTCCTCCCTCTCACTCCTCACTGTCTGCTGCATATGGGAGCCCTGGCTCTAGGGCATGAGAACAGGAGAGCTGGTCCTGCCCAATGATAGCTGCAGCACTTGGGAGAATGGGTCCTGCAGCTTGACTTGGCAGCACAGTGGAGCTGACCCTGATGGTGGGGTCCTAGTTGAGCTTGTTCCAAAGGCATGTGGGAGAGCCCTGCTACTTATACGCCATGTGGTTACATGGGTGAGGGAGAGATACCGCCCTTATCCCTTGCTACCTATGGCAGGCAGGAGAGCTGGCCCCAAGGCCATCAAAGTAGTAGAGTTGGCCCTGTGTGCTACAGCACTCGGGAGCAGGCCCTGCACCTCACCTGCACAGTACAGTAGAGCTGTCCCTGGATGTGGGGGGTTGAAGTGAGCAGGGCCCAAGAGTATGAATGTAGGAAAGTCACCCCTGATCTTGTCTGCTGAGTGGTGGCACAGGCTAGGCAAAGCTGCCCTTCTCCCTTCCCTTTTTGAGAGTGGAAGAACTGATAAGTAGCCATGCCTCTCACTAGCTGCAACATTGAGAGGGCAGGCTCTGTACCTCCCCTGGGCAGCAGGGTAAAGCTGGCCCTGTTTGCAGGGTTTGCTGGCGAGCCACCCCTGAAAGCAGAAGAGCAGAAGGGCTGGAGGGCTGACTAGCTCAGGTACCTCTCTGGCCCAGATCAGAGCTTTTGAATTGGCTCACCCCAACATTTTCCTCATCAATGAACTGCTGGAGTGCAGGAAGGGACTGGTTCTACAAATCCAAAGCTGCAGGTTCTCCATGTCACAAGGCAACAACAGGATATCCAAGAGGAGTCCCAGAGAGGACCCAGTACTGATAGAATAGCAGAAACCAGAGGCCTCACACCAGAGGCTCCCACAATGCGATTTTTGTTTTTCTCTGTTAGGGGGCAGATTGCAAGGGTGGAGGGTGGGTACCAAGGCAGGGGGAGATAAGTGGGGTTGGGGGGCATGATGTGAAATTCACAAGAACCAATACATTTTTAAAATTTTGGAAAAAAATTAATCTGTCTCAGGAAGGTGAAATTTATTATATATATATAAGTTGTTTAGAAATGACATTTAGAAGTATTAGTAAGGGACACTTAAATCATTACAAAGTTAGACAGAAGGATATTCATGAATTCATTTGTGTCTGTATACACATACTTCTTTATGCCACTAAGAAGAACCGTTTTCTCAAGTACTTTCCCACTCGCATAGGCCCACACTGGTGGTAAACCACTTGGTTTTAAAAAGAACGTCAAGATCATTGAAAATCTTCAAGTACAGCTTTGTTATGTACAGCAAACTTAATTGTAGTTTTTAAATATTTGAAGATCAGTTTATCTTTTGGGGGAGGGGCATATATACATGGCACATGTAGAGGTCAGAGGTCAACCTCATGTCTGTTCTTGTTTTATTCCTTTATTGAGACAGGATGTCTTGTTTATTGGTATATTAGTTTCCGGGGTCTATATGGACTCTAATCTTGTCAAAGGAGGAACACTGCTGTGCTCAGATTTGTGGGAACTCTGGAGATCTGAATTCAGATCCTCATGCTTACCCACCAAGTACTGTGCCCATAGAGCCGTCCCAAAGCCTGCACATACTGTGATACTACATAAAGGACCAAAAGTGAGTACAGAGCTTCATCTTTAATGCTCTGGAACCTAACAGACAAGGGTTGAAGCACACTTGAAAGAACAAGTTGTCCTACCTGGCTGTCACACAACCCACATGGACTAGAAGTTGTCTGGACAATCTCTTCAACATGGAAGTCTAGCAGTAAACCAAGCTAGCATGTGATCTGTGGGAGATAAAAGGCAGAAAAGGAGAAAATTGTTTTGTAGAGCAACTATTATGGGGAACCTGAGAACAGAAAACCCTGTTGTCACAGGGGGGCAGGTTGGAGACAAGAACTAGACTGGAGAGCTCTAGGACTCTATTTCCCTAGAACACTGCTGAAAGCAAGGGGACAGACATCTAACAGGCATAAGGAGCACGACAGGGAAGCTGGCCAGAAGGCAGAGAGAGGAACACGGTCCAAGCTATAATTGTATTACATAGGCAGGTTGGCTATACATACTATTCAGTGTTCTATCATGTACATCAGTGATGCTCTGACCCTAGGGCCTAAAGATGTTCATACACTCCATATGTCTAAGACTGGCTAAAATAAAATGGTCTTGCCATTCTCAGATTTTTGTTGTTGTTGTTTGTTTTTCTAACACAGGGTTCATGTAACCTAGGCTTGCTGCATTTTAGAGCAATTACTATTCTTGGCATGGTATAGATACCGAGACAAGCTTTCTGTGAATTGGAAAATCAGAAAATAGAATACCAAGGCAGTCTGTGGAGACCTCTAAATAAGAGTAAATAACAGTATCTATAGAAAGAGACCTTAGTGGACCCAACCCGAGTTGTTAGATCAGTGCCCACTAATGATGTTTATTTCAGACTTGAATTACCCAAAAGCATACCATCTGAATGTGTCAAGAGCTAGACACCGGTGTCTGTGGCACGCATGCACCCACAAGACTTCCAGGAGAATAGGCCGGGCCTCAGACTGTTGTAATTCACACAGAATTTGCCATTATTAACTAATAATCTGGTTTGTTCTTAGAAAACCATGCTGCACATAAATAGAAACTTGCTCTTGCTATCTTTTTAAATGATGATGTCACTGTTTCCTCAGAAACCACCCTAGCTCGTCCCCAAATGGGCATAGCCATGGTAAGAGAAGGCATCTTTTTGGAAACAACTTTCCTTTGATGTTTGCACAGTTTTGTTATGCTCATTTTCTAAGAGCACAATTTGAAGTCCACTCTGATAACAGATTCTGAAGTCTAGAATCATTTTTACTGACTGGAAGTACAATGATTTATAGTAAATATCTCAACATTGACTCATCATACTTAAAGGAACATCGTAGCAATAAAATACATTCATAATGGTTATTGTTCTCTCCCACAGCCTGGTGGCAGCAGTCATCCCTTGCTTTGATTTGGGGAATTTGCCCAAGTGCAGATGGGATTGTACTATTTGCCTCTGTGAGATTACCTCACTAGATAGAATGTATTCAAGATTTGTCCATTGGTTGTATGTTGATTTACATGGCTGTTGTCTGTGAAATATGGCAAAAATAAATAGTATTGCAATGAACTTTGAGACATCTTTCAGACCCTGCGTTCAACTCTTTTGAGTATAAATACCCAGAAATGGGGTTACAAGACCATATGGTAGTTTCATTCTGTGAACTTTTTTTGAGGACCTGTCATGTCTGCACTACTCTCCCCAACACACAGCAGTGTATAAAGCTTATTCTTCTCCACCTGCTGACCAGCACTTGCTGTTTTTCTTTTATAACCACCACCCAAACAGAAATGGGGTAAAAATCTCCCTGTGGCTTTTATTTGCATTTTCTTAAGGATTAGTAAGTGGAGTTTTTCTCTGTGCACTTGCTATTTGTATGTCTGTTTCTATATGAGTATATGTTGTTTTCTGCCTTAGTTGAGAAGGCTTTTGTATCTTTAACTATTGAGCTATAAGAGCCCCTTGCATCCTCTGTAGATTAGCCTATTACAGGTGTGTGGTTTGCAGATTTTTTTCCTATTGCACAGCTTGTCGGCTTGTCTGTTGTTTCCTCTGTTATGCAAATCATTTTCTCTGATTGGTCCCCTTATTTCCTTTTGTTTCTGTTGCTGTGACTGTGGAACCCCTGTCACTCGGACTACTTCTTTTTCTCATTTGTAAGATGCTGGCATTTTAAATTCTGTGGATTGATTTTACAGTGGTGGCAGTTTTTATGGGTGTTGTGTTTACTTTGCTTCGTGAGATTATATTGTTGATTTTTCTACCAGTTAAACATATGGGGGGGTGGAGACATATTTGAGGGTTATTTTGTTCTGTGTGGCCCAGTTGTCACACAGCATGGAGTTGTAGTAATTTCATTACTAGTCTACTTTGTAACCTGCTATCAAGAGTACAGTCCATGGACATAGGACATTTCAGAACTTGCGGGAAATGGCTTATCTTTATCCCAGTCTGCCTAGAGATTGTAGTGTTCATGTTAATATGTCTTGCAGGTGGTTCCTTGGCCATGTGCTGTCTTTGGCTACTTTGTTTCCTACTGTTCCTGATCAGCAAACAGCTGACTTTGTTTTGGTAGCAATTGCTTTTGTTGCATGCTACATTTTTCTCTACTCCCCCCCTTTATTTTTGAAAAATTGACTGTCTCTCTGTCTCTTCCTCTCTCTTTCTCTCTCTTTCTCTCTCTCTCTCTCTCTCTCTCTCTCTCTCTCTCTCTCTCTCTCTCTCTCTGTGCGTGTGTGCGTGCGTGTGTGTGTGTGTGTGTGTGTTTGTCTGCCACATCAAGAATGGAGTGGTCTATAAGGCAATTGTCTTAAAGCATTGCACCCCAATTGAGTTAAAAGCTGTCTTATTGATTGTGGTATTTTATAGCTAACTGAATAATTAAAACCAGAGATCTTATGACACATCATGCTCTCTGGCATAGATCTCTTGCCTTTCTCCTAAAGATACGCTAGTGGTAATGAATGTTTTATAATCTACCTGCATGGATACAAATACATAACCACTATCTTTAAAAACAGACATCTTCATTTGAAAATGCTTATTTTGTGCCGTCTTTTTTTTTTCATGGAAAACAAATATGCACTCTAAATGGGAAGCAGAGTGAAAGTGCTCAGAGGCGTTTGCCAACCATGACAGGATGCCTTCCTTGTAGAAGATGCTCCAGCACTGTTCACCCAGGTGCAGGTGTCTGCCGAGGCCTGCACCCAAGAGCCAAGTAGACTTGAGTATATTTTCTTGGTACATTATTTCTTTTCAATCCCCTCTCCTTTTGCAGGGAGATGGATTCAAATAGAAAGGGATATTCTATCTCTCCACATTAACCATCAGTATACCAACACACCAGGAGCATTTCAGACCCTGCTTTCTACAAAATGGCACCAGTTTTGTAGAGTATGACATACATAGGAAAACTGTACAAATTATATCCTGTTTTTAGAGACCAAATAAAGGTACTAGTGTAACAAAAGATTCCTTGGGTGTGTTTGTCTTTGGGTCCATTGTCTGCATGCAGCTGAGTATACCCATGAATGCAGACAACACAAAATTGAATATTTACTTTAAACATTTTGAGATTTTGTGTGTGTGTGTGTGTGTGTGTGTGTGTGTGATTTGTTGTTGTTACTCAAGTTTTTGGTTTTCGAGTGTGAACTTTGTAGATTATGTCAAGTCCCCACAACATATCTGCTGGTGACCTTCAGTAAAGCTGGTAAGTTCTGATTTATCTAGTATTTCCACCACTATTTATGACAAGCCTTGGTGAGTCATGTGCATGTTGATAAGAACATCTTTTGTTTATAATAGACTAACATGAGGTATTTCACTCCTAAATGGAGTTATTGCGCATGTCGTCCTGAGCTGGTACACCTGAAACAGCCCTTGGTTTGAATTTCCCAATAGAATTGTGACAAAGCTGCCTCAGCATTAACGTTAAACTTGCTATGTAGCCAACACTAGCCTTCAACGCTCTGGGATTAGAGGATTGAGGCACTATGTCATTACTTTACAACTTCTTGGTAGTTAAGTACTGTCTGAAAGCTAGCTTTACTACAGTGCATTGCCTTCTGCGTGCGATGCCACCAGTGACCTTCTATCTTCTCACTCTCTGTACCATACCTACACTGATCGCCTTGAATACACTTTTCATGGCTTCTACCTCCCACCTGCACCCCTGATGACCCCATGAGTTTCTCATTTATTCACATTGCTATCCAAATATCCCTCCCTCGCTTAAACAACTCAAACTTCCTAATGCATTTCCCCTCAAATCCTAATGATCTGCTATGGTCTTAGCTAAGGGTAAAAGAGTGCTGAGCTTTTCTAGAAGTGGTTCCCATTTCCACATTAGAAGAAGCAAGCCCACACATTTCATCTGGGTGAGTTCCCCCGTACACTGACAGAGATCCACCCGTGTTTTCCCCCGTCGCCTTTCTTCTCTTCTCAGACAGCTATCTCTACACATTGTCAGCCAGGAGCAAATAGAGTTCCCCAGAAATCAAAGCCATACAGCAGTACTTCTGGGTTTTCATCTGGTTGAATACCTTTTAAAATGATATTGTTTTTAATTCTCTATAGAAATATATTCCCAAAAGAAAAGGCCCCTGAAGAAAGCTTTTGAGCTTGGCTTTTTGGTAGGAAGGGTTCTAACAAAGTGACAAAGTCCACTGACAAAATTGTGACATTAGGCATAAAACTCATGCCATTAAAAATTCATTGAAGCTGGGTATATTGGTGTATACATGTAATCCCAGCACTCAGGAGGCAGGGCTGAGAGGATATCTGTGAGTTCAAGGCCAGCCTGATCTACATAGCAAGTTTGAGGCTAGTTAACGCTACATAGTAAGGCTCTCTTTAAAAAACAAACAAAAATAAAAAACAAAAACAAAAATCAAAGAACAAAAGGTATTGAGTTGTAGACGGTCATGTCTGTTGTACTTAGAGGCGTGTTCTCTGTGTCCCCTTACCCAGGGGTTTGAGAAAGGACACAAGTGAATGTGAATGTGTGGAAGGCCTGTATCTACCTACTCCGGCCATTGATGTTAAATCAGCAGGATAAAGGTCAAATGACAGCTGAACATCCTCAGTATCTAATGGTGGAGGTCATGGGAGGGGTTGGGGGGATGAAAACACATTGTACCCATGCATGACAATCTCAAAGCTTAATCCTAAATTCAATGATGCTGATAGAAAGCAGGGCTGGAGGGCCAGCTCCTGCCTTAGACCCAGGCTTTGTGCCTCTGATTCAGGCTGGTATTAGCAGCCAGCCCTCTGACCCTCAGACTACAAGTTTTGACAGATTTTCTTGGTTCTAAGGCTATTAAGACCTTGAGTTCCCTGGTTCTCCAGCAGGCAAACGGCCTACTATGGGTTTTGAAGCTTAGGTAACTGATGAGAGGCAGAGAGAAAAATACATAAACAAGAATTAGCATGGCTACATACCTTATGAACACCTGAATTGTCTTCCCAAATTCACTGAAAGCCACTTTAGTCCGACTGAGAAGAGACTCAAGTTTGAAACAAAAATTATGGAATTTTGTTGACTTCAGTTCCACACAGAGGAAAAGAGCGTCAGTGTCTGTGAAATTGCTAAGGAAAATATCCAGCTATGAAACATGTGAGTTACAGCTTAATCTCAGCCGTGTAGTTTTGGTTCCGTTTCTCCAATAAGGAAAATACAGGTGTACCACTGATGCTCAGGATTCGCCATGTAGAGCCAAGGGTCATTTTTTAAAAACTAGAGGAAATCGAAAGAAGATACCCAAGTAGAACTCCCTGGGAATCTTCCTGCCACAGAAATGCCTTCCCAGTCTTTCTCCCTGTCCCCAACCAGGGAAACCATGGATACCTTCCCAGCCAACAAGGAAACCACATGACAGCTTCCAGTACAGCACAGGAAGATGGGATGTGCTGAAAACTGTGTAAACTGGCCTTTTTACAATGCTCATTGCAGTGCTCATGTGTCTTCAAGTTCAGGGTCTTCTGCTGCTCTGTTTAGTAGCTGGTATTGGCTCTCTGCTGAATTAGTGCCAGTCCCATTCCAGTCTGAGGCAGTGTGGTATGGAGAAAGCTAACATCTGCGTCGTAGAAAGACCAGGTATAGAATGTAACATGTGATATCAGATGATGATGCGGGCCTTAGACACTGGTACTCAGGACCAGGCAGATATCCATCACCACATTTTCCACTCTTGTCCCTTTATACTAAGCCCTGAGGCCTGAGGTGATACCACTTGGACAGCAAAACCCTAGGCTTCATATTGCCACATCAAACTTGGTTTCCACCTATCTCCATTAGATTAAATCCACTGGTCTTCAGCTCTAGTCAGTGCTAGGCAGCACGCACTTCTGACATTTCCTGTAGGCACAGTGGCCACAACTTGTCTGTGCCACTGACTTCTACTTTCTTTGGGATTCTCCCAGGGGAAAAGCTAGTTTATGAAGACTGGAATTGGTGGAGACCTTCTCAGATAAACAGGAATCAATACATAGTTCAAGGAGTAAAGGGAAACAGTCTTTCATCAAGTCTTTATTGAGACAAAACCTGTATCAAAGCAAAAGAATAGCCTGAAAAGTGAAACCAAATTCTGCACCTCAAGGAAGTAGGCAAACAAGAACTGAGCCCAAAATCAGAAGGAAGTAATAAAGGTCATTATAGAAATTATTGAAAAAGAGACTAGATCAGCAGTTCTCAACCTGTGGGCCACAACTGACCCTTTCACAGGGGTTGCATATCAGGCACTTACATTACAGTTCATAACAGGAGCAAAATTACGAAGTTGCAATGAAACAATTTTATGTTTGGGGCTTACCACAGTATGAGGAAATGTATTAAAGAGTCACCACTTTGGGAAGGTTGAGAGCTGCTGTTCTAGAAAAATAGTTAGAGAGGATCAAAAATGATGAGGGGATTTTTGAAAAGCAAATCATTACTTAGAGAAGAAAAAAATAAATCAAAATTGGAAATGAAAGGGCATAATAGATACAACATCAGTATAGCATTATTAGAAACTTATATATTTGACTCTATATTAAAGTTTTTAGTTAACATATAATAAGATCATTTTGCCATTTTCCTTTTCTACCTCCAATCTCTTCCATGCCCAACCCTCCTTAAATTGATGGCCTCTTTCTTTGATTATTATTGTTACATATATATGCATAAGTGTATAATATGACTTCCTGAGACCATTTAGAGTACCTTGTTTATATAAGACTCCAGAGCTCACTACTTTATAAACATTTATATGCCAACATTTGGACAGCTGTCATGAAATGGACATACTCTTTGATATCTATAATTTACCAAGACTGGATCATGAATAAAGAAAACAGACTAATAGGAAAGGAGATTAAATTACTTATAAAATGTCTCAGACAAAGACAAGAACTGAACCTGATTGGCCCCATTACTGAATTATTGCAAACACTTAAAGAAAACCCAGTGGCAAAAATAATCAAAAAAGTAGGGATTATTACACATTTACTTCATAAGGCTAGGTGATATTAAACTCAGAAAATAATGTACAATTAAGAAAAATGAAGTATAATGTCTCTCATAAGCCCACAGGCAAAATACTTAATAAAATACTTGCAACCCATATAAAACATTTTGAATTTTTTCCTAATGGTCAAGTAGAATTTATCCTAAAAATGTGCTTGACTCAATAAACTTATAATTGTAAGTGAAATAAAATTAGCATGGTATACTAAAAGAATGACAAATTCATCTGATCTTTTCATTGTAGGCAGGAAACTGACAAAGTAAGCAGAGTTATTTGACAAAAACTCTCAACACAGTAGATACAGAGCAGATGTACCCCAGTCTAACAAATGCTGTATGATAGCCCAATACCGACACTAGTTAGGAACTATGGTTTAATCCCAGGGCCACATGAATACTAAATTAGCACTGTGTTCAAAATAGCACTGGAAGTTTTGCCCAGAACATTAAAAATACCCAGTTTATAAAGGAGGAAATGAAAGTGTGCTGTTTATAGACTGTTCAATCTTACTGACAGAAAATCCTTTTATTCTAGCTTCCCATCTTGAAATAATAAATGAACTTCGTAAAATGCCAGAGCACAAACATTAAATGATCAGGACGTTTCTGTATGCTGATAACAAATCACCTAAAAACCATCAAGAAAAACTCATCTGAAATAGATACAAACAACGAAAATGAAATAGTAGGGATAACTAATCTGAAATAGATACAAACAACGAAAATGAAATAGTAGGGATAACTCATCTGAAATAGATACAAACAACGAAAATGAAATAGTAGGAATAACTCAATTGAACAGAACCAAACATTTCTACATCAGTGACAGAAATTAAAGAGTCTACAAATAAAATGAGAAGAGAACCAGTGTTCAAGGGCTAGAAGGATCAATATTATTGATGTCTGTTCTAACCCAAGTGTTGTACAGCGCAATTAAAAGTTCCAGTGATTCCTCATAATAACAGATAGGCAGCACTGAATAACCTTCCTTTGGATGTGTACTCAGTAGTATGTGCCAAATACAGGAAAACAAAATTTGACATGAACCTCATTCCCACCAGATTCAACTCAAGAAAATAAAAGACTTCAGTGTAGGACTCAAAACAACTTCCAAAAGGCAACAGAAAAAAAGCAGGTGTCCTGGCACACCTGGAATCAAGCATTTTGGAAACAGGGAAATTATGAGGTTGAGACCAGCCTGGGCTGCAGGGAAAATGGAAATGTAAGGTAAAATCACTGGTATTCTTCCAGGTGCAACATCTGGCTAGAATGCCAACATGGGGGCAATAGAAATAAAGTATTTGTCATTACTTTTATTATTTTACACCAAACTTGAAAACCCATATGGTTAATACCATAGGAGAAACAGTATGCAGATGGAACAATAACATGTTAATTGAAGAAAATATTTGCAAACTCCATAAGATGAGGTGATATCTACAGTATCTAAGGAATGCTAACAACTTTATAGCAAAAACTGCCCATTTAAAAAAATATCAAAAAAGGCATTTCTTAGATGAATTCTAACAGAAATGTTAGAATTGTTCAACATAATTATTAAAGAATCAGAGTAGACTACAGTAAATATTACTTCTATTTGTAATAAATAAAATATATTAACTTTTGGCAAGGAAGTGGAGAAAACGGACCCTTACAAACTTCTGACGGAAGTGTAAGTAGTATATCTGTTATGGAAAACACTGCAGAAACCCTCTAACAATTACAAATAAAACTACCACCATACTGTCCTCCGCTTGTGTATAACTCAGCAAGTCACATCAGCACCAGCATGGCCATATTTATTGCAGTACTAGTCACAGTAGCCAAGATATGGGATCAATCAACTTGTTTGTCAGTGGGTAAGTGGATACAGAATATGGTAGGGCAAGAGAGATGGCTCAGGAGTTGAGACCCTTGGCTGCTCTTTCAGAGTACCCAGGTTTGAGTCCTGGTACCCACAGTTAACAGCTGGGTATAACCCCAGTTTCATGAGATTCAGTGCTCTCTTCTAGCCTACTTGGGTATCAGGTGTATACACTGTGTATAGACCTATATGCAGATCAAACATCTGTGCCCATTAAATAAATAAATAAATATTTGAAAACATGTAAGATCTTCATATATCTTATATTTAATACACATTTATATATAATATACTCAGCCATTTTAAATGCTCAGTGAAATAAGCTAGGCACAGAAAAAAACAAACAAACAAACAAATACTGTGTGATTTCAGTCAGGGGGCATCAAAAGCAATTGATGTCCTAGAAAGTGTTGAATGGTGACGTCTGGGTTGCTGTATGTGCAGAGTGTTGTGGACTCAGTATATGCAGAATTTCAGGTAGCAGAGTAAGCTACAGAGAGGGACTGCACAACACAACCACTATCGTTAACATACTGTGTTCCTGAGATATGCTAGAGTGGATGTAAATTATTCTCCCTACAAAATTGGTAACTACACGAATTAACTAGCTAGATATAGTCATTCATCAAAGTTTATGTGGTTTATACATGTGTAGAATACATACACACAATTTCATTTAAAGAATGAAAATAAACGTTAAAAGTGGGGCTCAGGGAAATGGCAAATATGTAGAAAAGCCATCTGTTTTAGTGCCAGCTGCAGAGTTGGGTATACAAAGAATGGTGGTGGGGAAGGCTTCCCAGAACTGAGTAGTCCTAGTGTGGAAAGCTTCAAAGTTTTATGTACTGTATCTGAGAGGACAGTCGAGGACAGTCAGCTGAAAAGGGCTTCACGGTATTGCAAACTGACGGGCTGATGGCCCGAGGCCTGATAGGTGCACAAGCTTCATCACTGGATTCTGGGACATACTGACAAGAACAGTTAGTCCTCTGGGCAAGTGAGTTCTCAAGGATGGCAACATTGGCAGACAACTTGTAGGAGTCCTGTGCCTCTGCCTCTTTTATTTGCGATGGCTTCATTTGTGTAAGCTCTGTACCTCCCAAGCCCTCTCTGGGATCGTGCTCAGTAGTAATCAGTCAGCACAAATGCGACTCCATGATTTGTTGGTTTGCTTTGGTGTTTGTCTTAAGAGATGAAGAACCTGAGGATCTATGGGTTGGGAAGTGGGGAAAGGTCAGGGAGGGGAGGGAATTTGATGCATGGAATTATCAAAGAATAAACTTAAAACATGATACAAAACCCAAAACCAATAAAGGCTAGTTTAGTCCCTTGTGAGGCTCACCAGCATGACCCTGAACCTTCCGAGGTAACAAAGAAGGAAAGAGAAGCACATTGTGTTGTCTGAAGTGGCCCTTTTCCCCATTGTAAGTCAAGTCTGGCGAGTCGGTATTGAGTAAGAATCTCCCCTCTCCCAGCAGTGTTGCCTCAGGTTCTTCATTACAAGATGCATCATTATACATCATTATAAGACGACCTTACACTTGAGGTGTAAACAAATCCTACAAAAGGGAAATTTGACTATTTTACTTTGATAACACTTTGTAATGCTGAAAACTTATTTTTAAATACAAAATAAAATAAAATAAAATTAGTACAGTGTCTCCTGGGGTCTTTTCCACAGTGTCCCAAACTCTTTCCAGGGTTTGTGGCCATGACTGAAGTAGACTTCTGGCCTCACTGAAACTTTTAGCTCTTGTGGGCCAACCTGGAAAAATGCTGAACCTTATTCTGTCTGTTTCTTGGTCTACTCAGTGGCCCGGAGCGCCACTCTCCTGAGCTCTGTAAGCATTTCCTGAGGTCATGGTATGAACTTATCCAAGTCCTGAGTTCTCCTTTCCACTGCATGTTCGAGTCAGAGGGTGGTTTGGACCGAGCATCCCAAGGACCACTGAGATGACATTTATATGAGAGAAGCTGAGGCCTGCAATCTTAGAAATTACATGGAGGTAGGAGGATCAGAAGTCTAAGGTCATCCTAAACTACATAGTAAGTTCTCCTAGCTAGCCTGAGCTATGAGAGTCTTTTTCTAAATGACACACACACACCTAGATAGATAGATGGATAGATAGATAGGTAGATAGATAGGTAATTTATTAATAATTCTTTCCCTTCAGAGACTGGTAGACCCATATTGATGATTTATTTTTGTTTAAATTGTAAATCGTCATCTCATGCTTAGGGATATCAGAGAGTCCCTGGCATTTTGCAATATTCTTTATGTAATATTTTATACTTTATATTAAAAAGCATGTATGACAGCTAAGCTTCAGAAAATGACAAGTGAGAAGTTGAAGACAAGTGTGAAATTAAAGGGAAAGGAGAGAAACTCCAGAGTGGGAGGGGAAAAAAGCCAACTTCCTTCTCTGGAGTTGTTATAGGGCCACAGCAAGAACTGGACAAAGGTTGACATCATTTCTATTGAGATTGGTTTCTTCTCTAGACTGTTATGGGCTGAGCCAATGGAGGGCTAAGGTACTGTGTGCATGTCCCCCTGACTCAACAAGGGAGATGATTATGTGCAATTCATGTGCTAGGTACCTAGTTGGACCTGTCTCTGACTCAGGCTGTGTAAGTTCCTACCTTGATTGTTTGGCACTTGACTGACCTTTCACTTCTCCCATCATGCAGGTGGCTCAAGTGCTGTTAATTAGACTAAACTGTCTTTGAACCCACATTTAGGAGTTAGCATGCTCCTAAGAGGTAGCTGTATTTGTTTCTCATTGTCTGTGCATGGTCTACAGACTTGGGGGCTTTCTTAGACACAATCTGTTAAAATTTGTTGCAGTTGTAACAGAGAAATAGTGCCCAACATATACTTCTTAGGAGGGGGAATCATGGAAGCTGGCTAGCCAGCCCACCTACACTATCCTTGCTTTTTAGAGTTTCTGTATCTTATCAGATTTGCTCACCTATCATACCTTCACAAAAGAAAAAGGGAAATGCATAGTTGGGTTGGGTTGGGAAAGGAGCTGATATACAGTTACCCTGGACTTTATCAGAAGAACATCATGACAGTGAGAGCCATCATTGGACCTTAAACTGGGAAAGCATTAGAAAGTGACAATACATCAGAGGCTACATGATGGACCTTAAAAGCTTTCCAAAATACTCACAGGAGGAAATGTGGAGACAGTGTGGAGTAGAGATTGAAGGAAAGTCCATCCAGAGACTGCCCCACCTTGGGATCTATCCCATATACAACCACTAAACCCAGACACTATTGTGGATGCCAAGAAGTGCTTGCTGACAGGAGCCTGATATAGCTGTCTCCTGAGAGGCTCTGCCAGAGCCTAACAAGGACAGAGGCAAATGCTCACAGCCAACCATTGGACTGAGCAAGGGGTTCCCAATGGAGGAGTTAGGGGAAGGACTGAAGGAGCTGAAGCAGTTTGCAACCCCAGAGGAAAAACAACAATATCAACCAACCAGACCCCCCCCCCATATCTTCCAGGGACTAAACTACCAACCAAAGAGTACACATAGAGCGACCATGCCTCCAGCTGCATATATAGCAGAGGATTGGCCTTATCTGGCATCAATGGGAGATGAGGCCCTTGGTTCTGTGAGGGCTCAATGCCCTACTTTAGGGGAATGCCAGGGCGGGGAGGTGGGAGTTGGTGGGTGGGTAGGAGAACATCCTCATAGAAGCAGGGGGAAGAGGGATGGGAGAAAGGCTTTCTGGAGGGGAAACTACAAAAGGGGGTAACATTTGAAATGTAAATAAAGAAAATATCCAATAAAAAAGAATAGTCAAAACTAAATAAGTGAATAGCTTCCCTTGAATCCTTGAGAAGACTCATATAAAGATATCTCACACTCTTCCCATCCCTAGCTAGGAAGCTATTGACGTTTGGTGGATGCTAGCGGAAGGATTGTCAGTTTTCTTTAGGTGTTCTGTCCCTGGCAGGTCCCTGGCCCCACACACATGTGCATATGAACAGTACAAATAAGACACAGCAGGGGATAAAAATATTTTAGGATGAATGCTGTAATTACAATGTCAAAAATAAAAGAAGTAAAATTAAGATAACTAGTAAAACCCTATATAAAAGCAAGTAAATATTAAAATTAAACTCTTAAAGAGGACATGAAGTTGAGGGGTATAGGGCTGGATCTGAGAGGAGTTATCATGATCTATTGTCTGTCTTTGTGTTCATCTGTTTAATAAATTCAGTGCATTTTAAATAAATTGCCTCCTGGGTAATAATCAAAGAAGTTAAACAGGTTAGCATAGCTACTAAGGCCAAAATGTTGGAATCAGGGTAGTAGTGCTGAATGCTGGCTCTATCAGTTATTAGCTGGCAAGTAACTAACCCCTCTGGGCTCTGCGTCCTGGTGAGCACATTAAAAGTAGCATTACCGACTCCCTACTATTACATAATACACTTTAATTTTTAGAATAGACCTTATATACAGCAGTCATTTGATAAATAGCTATTATAATTAAAATTAAACTTTATTCTGTACTAACTTTGCCCCTATCACTTGGCTGGGCCATCTCTTTCCAGGCCTTCACATATTCTTAATGACTTCACTAATATTAACATAAAAGGTATAACTGAATATTTAGATGTTATGAGCTTAAAACTAGCCCCAAACTTTCTACTTTATGGGAGGTATTTTAAATTCTGTTCAGTTATATAAAAAGATGTCAATAATCGAGATTATAAAGGACAGACCCTCTTAAGCTTCAGGAACACCAGTGCCTTTTAGAGACCCCAAACCTTAGGGCATCTACCTTTAACCCTTTTGAAGGACGTCACTATAATGTAGTAATTGGGTGACTGAGATCTGGTAACAAGATAAAGATGAAAGGCATAAAGGATAATTCATCTGTCATTCATTTCCTTCAGAGACAGGCATACCAATATTGATGATTTGTTTCTGGCAATGTACAGACCTTCATACAGGAACTGTTTACTTAAGGTCTTCGTTTTTGTTTAAATTGTAAATATTCACTTTATGCTTTAGAGAAATCAAAGAAAGCCTCTGGCATTTTGCAATGTTCTTTTTATAATGTTTTATATTAAAAAGCATGCATAACAGTTAAGCTACAGAAAATGAATTCATCAGTGAACTCTAAAATTAAATTTTGAAGTGACAAACTTATGAGACAAGCTATTGTAAAACTATAGGGATAGTTTTTAATATCACTCATTTTTCTTATGTAATCCTTTTATTAGAATATGTAATCAGAATAGATGTAACTGATTATTAAAGTATGGCAACCTTTAAGCATAAAACAAAGTATTCCCCCCATATATAGAAAGCAGTGGCAAACGTTAATTCTTATGCTTTTCTCCAAGTCATTAATAATTAAGTGTAATTTTCTGGATTCAGAGGTCCATAAGGGAATACAGAAAGTCATTTGGCCAATATACCTGAGCCTCTTGGTACGATACTTGATATCTCAATCTTTGTGGGGAGAGCCCACTTTACAGCCGGCTCCAGTTGTACATTTTCCTATGAATAAATTATGTTCTCCATATTTCTAAAGAAAGGTCATGATTGTCTTAATCAAAACATTTTGAAAGTATCTTTGAAATATTAATCAGCTTTAAGGTAAATTATAATTCTTGACATTTTTAAAAGCCTTAAACTTTATCCATTTAAACAGAAAAAAAAAGTAGATATTGAGTGAAGTGGAAAACTCATGGTATATATCACACTCATTAGCATTTCCTGGAAGCTCCATACAGAGTGCTCTGACTGAGGGTTGGAAAATGGAGACAAGACGGAGATTGTCCTCTGGATTCTCAGGGACAGCTGAGGGGGGATAGAGGCTGCGGGGTACCGCCATTTAGTGAGGAAACAAAGGAAGGGAAATGGAGGGACATCAGACTGCAGAGGGGGAAAGGCGCAAGAAGGGTTTCTGCTTGGGATCCCTGAAGGTTTTTGGGGTTTTTTTGGGGGGGGGTTCCTTTTCTTGAGACAGGGTTTCTCTGTGTAGCCCTGGCTGTCCTGGAACTCACTCTGTCGACCAGGCTGGCCTCGAACTCAGAAATCTGCCTGCCTCTGCCTCCCGAGTGCTGGGATTAAAGGCGTGCGCCACCACTGCCCAGCTTCCTGAAGTGTTTAATAGTGAGTATTGACTAGGCGATTTCATACGGAAGAGAAAACAGGAGCCTGCAGCCCGATGTGGATTTACCTCAGTGTCTTGTAACATTGTTAGAAAGGTGAATTAGGGGAACACTTATGACTAGCAACTAAAATGGAAAGTTTTGCAGGGGACACAACCATATGACCATTTTATGCTTTGCTAAGTAAAGTTAAGAACAACGTAATAAGGTTGTGTATTTTAAATTACTCAGCCAGAAACATGAGGGGTGGGTGGGAGGAGGGAAGAGGAAAATAAGGCTTAGAGTGTGGGAAAAATGACTTGAGGCCCTGACTCTCAACCTTTCTAATGCTGTGACCTTTTAATACAGTTCTTCATGCTGTGGCGACTCCCAACCATGAAATTATTTTTGTCACTACTTCATAACTGTAATTTTGCTACTATTATGAACCATAATGTAAATATCTGATATGCAGGATATGTGTATGCGATCCTGTGAAAAGGTCAGTTGACCCCCAAAGAGATCACAACCCACAGTTTGAGAACCAATGATTCAGAAGGTTATTACAGAAATTCTAATAAGAAAGTGTGAGAGAATAACCAGGAAAAAGACATGACAAATGGCAAATCTGAGAGCGTCCGAGCAGGGCATGTACTAAACAGTGGTCACAGCTGACAGAGACTGGAGGGGGTCGATAGATCCCTTTAGGGTGCTGTCTCCTTAGATCACAGAAGCAGGCAATGCGGCCGGGTTGGGAGCCTGTGGACCTGTGGACTGGGGCATGCATGGAGACGTATGCGGAGTTTGGTTTTATGTTTAAGTACCAGATGCAATTCAGAGAAATCTTTCAGGTGACTGGGTCTATGGAAGGAGCCCAGGTAATGTGCAAAATGAAGAGCTGTAGACACACCTTGAAGAAATAAATGAGGTGTGGACAAGGCGGAGCCTGACACAATAGGCCGAGGTTGACGTATGAACGAGTGTTGTTTTTTAAGTGATGACAAAAGAGGATGGCAAGGGCAGAGAGAGGCTTATGTAACAGAGGTGTGTTAATGGGCATATTCTCACTTACTTCCCTACTGAAAGCTTGTTTTTCTGGCAGCTAGAAGAGCTGTGACCTGATGGTAAGGAGGAGTGGACTGCCCCACTTCCTTGTCTCCTGGCAGAGATGCTGCAGGAGCAGTCTCCTGGGAGGAAGGAAAAAGTTTTAGGCCAGACAATGAGAGCAGGAAGTGGAAGCCCTGGGAAAGCTCAGAATACATCAGAGGGCATGATGGGAAAGAAGTCTGTGAGAGAATGGTACGTGGAGAAAGAACACAAGAAACAAGTACGAAGAAGAGCCATGTGCTTTTCTGGGTTCTCATTAAGTGGGTTCTCATAGTTATAGTTCTTTTTTTTTTAATTTATTTTTTACTTACTTTACATCCCAATCACAGACCCTCCCCTCCTCTCCTGCCAGCCCTGCTCTTACAAATCCCTCCCCTCATTACAGCCACTCCTTCTCTTCAGAGAAGGGGAAGCATTCCTCGGGTACCACTCCACCCCTGGACATATAGTCCTAGTAGGACTAGGCACATCCTCTTCCACTGAAGTCAGACAAGGCAATCTAGTTAGGGGAAGGGAACCCAGTGACAGGCAACCAAGTCAGAGACAGTCTCTAGTCCAATTGTTAGGGGACCCACATAAAGACTAGGCTGCACATCTGCTGCAAATGTACATAGGTCTAGCCCATGTATATTCTTTGCTTGCTCCTTCAGTGTCCGTGACCCACCTCCACATTGGGGCCCAGGTTAGTTGACTTTGCAGTTTTTCTTGTGATATCCTTGAATGTTCTAAAGTCTCCTAGTCTCTGTACCTTTTCCAGTTCTGGGTCTCTATGTTATTCACCATCTACCACTAATGGAAGATTTTCTTATGGAGGTTGAAAAAATGTATGCATACCCATATCTGTGGGTATAATGATAATTCATTAGGAATCAGTTTAACATTATATTCTTTTTGCAGAATAATAGTAACATGTCCTCTAGGGCCTGTGACCCGTCTAGCCATAGGCTCTTGGACTGACAGTTTGTTAGGTGTGGATTTGATCTTGTGGGGCAGGACTAAAATGCAGTCAGAAAGAGGGTTGTTGTTTCTGTAATGCTTATGCCACTGTTACACTCTTTCATTATTGCCTGTGAGCATGGTTTGTCAGGACAGTGTGCTGAGCTTACAAAGCTCACTCCTGGGAAACTTTCATTATTGCTTTTCTCCTCTGGAAGCATACATAGTACATTCTGGCATTATGAAAACTCACCAGGAGGGAAGGAGCTTTTAGGTCAGGACCAGCCTGATATCACAGTGTTCTATAACTCAAGTATGTGGTGTTTTCAGCAATACGGTCTTACTGTCATATTTTGGAGGGTAACAAAGAATATTGGCAAAAATAGCCTGTAATATTTGGGGGCCTATGGGACCTCAGTAGCCAGAAACTCCAAAAGAAATAACCCATTCCAGGCAGGGGAGCTCTGTGTGTGTGTGTGTGTAAGTTTTCACATTAGTAGGATTCCATATGATTTTTTTTCTAAAAGATCAGTTAGTGTTATTAACCTTCCCCTCCATACCTTCCCTTCCTCTACTTCAATTTAGCCTTTCCTGTTCCTTTATTCTGCTGTAACCCTTTATGGCACTCCATTCTGTTCCCCTTAATTGAATTCCCCTTCTCATTGCTCCTCAGTCATTTTCTGTCCTCTGTCTGTATTTGAAGTGAAATTTACTTATCTGAATATTCATAGTTGATATCCACATATGAGAAACAACATGTGGCATTTGTCTTTCTGGGTCTGTATTTCCTTACTCGGAATGATTAGTTTCAGGTCTACCCATTTTCTTGTGAATCTCATAATTTCATTTTTCAAAACAGCTGAGTATTATTCCATTGTGTAAATGTACCACATTTTCATTATCTATTCTTCATTTGATTGATATGTAGGCTGTTTCTACTTCCTAGCTATTGTGAGTAGAATATCAGTAAATATGAATGATCTGATATTTCTAAAGTAGAATACAGAGTCCTTTGGGTATATGCCCAAGAGTGATACAGCTGAATTACATGGCAGATCTATTCCTCAATTTTGAAGAACCTGCACACGGATAATGGGTTCACTAATTTGCACTCCTACCAGTAATGAATTCGTGTTCCTTTATTCACACTCACACCACCCTTCTGTGGTCATTAGTTTCTTTTGGATTTTTTGTTTTTGTTCTTTGTTTTTTGGGTTTTTTGGGGGGGCTATTCTGATTGGAGTAAAATGAATTTTGAAAGTTGTTTTGAGGTAGCTGATGATGTTGAACATTTTCTATAAAGGTTCTCAACATTTGTCATTTTCTTTTGAGTCTACTTTTTTCTCTGTTCAGTTCCATGCCTAGAGTCTTTTTTTATTATTATTTTTTAGTTGTTTGACTATTCTAGAAAGTAACCTCTGTCAGATGTGTAGCTGATGACGTTTTTGCCAGTTTTGTAGGCTGTCTCTACACTCAGATGATGGTGTCCTTTTCGATACAGAATCTTTTTAGTTTCATGAGGTCCCATTTATTAATTGTTGGTCTTGATGCCTGTGCTCTCAGGACACTGTTTGAAAAAGCCCTTCACTGTATCAATGAGTTCAAGAATATTCACTTTCCACTCTATCAGATCTTATGTTGCCGTATTTAATCCCTATGGAGTTGAGTTTTGTGCATGGTAATAACTAAGAATATAGTTTCATTCTTCTACATGGAATCCTGTTTGGCCCGAACAACCAGTTGAACATGTTGCTTTACCCCATTGTTTATTGCTGTACTCTTTCTTTGTCAAAAGTTAGGTGAACATAGATGGATAGATATATATCTGAGTCCTAAATTATACTCCATTGATAATAGCATCAATATATGAACTAAGTCTTACCAAGAAACTGAAAGACTTATATGATTAAAAACTTTATGACACTGAAAAGTAAAATTGAAAATGGGGTCAAAAAGATGGAAAGACCTTCCATGCACATGGATTGGTAGGATTAATATAGTGAAAATGGCCTTCCCACCTTCTGGGATTTGCAGATTTTAATGCAATCCAAGCAAAATTCCAATGAAATTCTTCACAGAGATTAAAAAGCTAATCTTAAATTTGATATGGTAGCAGAAAAGATCTGCAATAACCCAAACAATCCTAAAAAGTAAAATAATGGCTAGGTATATCATCATCCTAGAGAAATCTACCAAGATGAACTCTTAGTTCTGAACATCTATGCTCCAAATGCAAGGGCACTCACCTTCATTAAAGAAACTTTACTAAAACTTTTTTTTATTTAATGTAAGTACACTGTAGCTGTCTTCAGACACACCAGAAGAGGGCATCAGATCTCATTTTGGGTGGTTGTGAGCCACCATGTGGTTGCTGGGATTTGAACTTCGGACCTTGGGAAGAGCAGTTGGGTGCTCTTACCCACTGAGCCATCTCGCCAGCCCACTTTACTAAAACTTAAACACACATTGCATCTCACACAATAATAGTGGGAGACTTTAACATCCCACTCTCATCAATGGACAGATCTTGGAAACAGAAACTAAGCAGAGACACAGTGAAACTAACAGAAGTTATGGACCAAATGGATTTAACAGGTATCTATAGAACATTTCATCCTAAAACAAAATAATATGCTTCCTTCTCAGTATCTCATGGCACCTTCTCCAAAATAAATCATATAATCGGTCACAAAGCAGGCCTCAACAGATACAAGAAGATTGATGCATAATCTCATGCATCCTATCAGATCACCAGGGACTAAGGACTAAGGCTGGTCTTCAATAACAACAAAAACAACAGAAAGCCCACATACACATGGAAGCTGAACAACACTCTACTCAATGATAATTTTGTCAAGGAGAAATAAAAGAAAGAAATTAAAGACTTTTCAGAATTTAATGAAAATGAAGGCACAACATACGAAAACTTATGAGACACAATGAAACCAGTGGTAAGAGGAAAATTCATAGCTCTGAGTGCCTCCAAAAAGAAACTTAAGAGAGCTTACATTAGCAGCTTAACAGCACACCTGAAAGCTCTAGAACATATACCCAGAAAATGTTCCAACATGTAATAAGGACACATGCTCCACTATGTTTATAACAGCCATATATATAATAGCCAGGAGCAAGAAACAACCCATATGTCCCTCAACAGAGGAATGGATACAGAAAATGTGGTACATTTACACAATGGAGTACTACTCAGCTATTAAAAACAGTGACTTCACAAAATTTGCAGGCAAATGGATGGATCAAGAAAATATCATCCTGAGTGAGGTAATTCAGTCACAAAAGAATACACATGGTATGTACTCACTGATAAGTGGATATTAAACAGAGAGCATGGAATACCCACAGTACAACTCACAGAGCACATGTGTGGGACGCCTGACTCGCCAGCAAGAAAGACACCACAATAGGATCCTTCTGCACACGTTTATTGGGCCGCGCATTGACTGTGTAGGCGAAAGACCCCGAGCCCTGGGCCTCTCACTCTTATATATTATCAGTTCCCATCCACTCACAGCAGGCCACATCACCTCACCAGGTACGCAGCTTCAGCTAATCAGGGCAGCAGGGGCATATCTCCACCAAAATGGCTTTGCCAGTAACCTGGTACACCTGCACAGCTCTCATGATGTTTGTGGTTTATATGAGGAAGTCAGGTGCAAGTCATAAGACTTAGCTGCAGTCCCTGGCGCCTTCTTGGGACTGCTGCCACACCTGCTCCCCACACACATGAAGCTCAAGAGGGAGGAAGACCATAGAGTGGTTGCTCCAGTTCTACTTAGAAGGGGGAATAAAATAATCAAGGGAAATAGAGGGTAGGAGGGACTTGGAAGGAAGTTAGGAGGGGGGGGGGGGAAGAGGTGCAGAATCAGGTATGGGAGGAGATGGAGAAGATGTACAGAGAGGTCATGAAATTGAACAGAGGTGTGTAGCAATGGGAGATGGGGAACTGGGGGTAGCAACCAGAAAGTCCCAGATGCCAGGGAAGCAGGAGCCCCCCAGGACCCCATGGAGATGACATTAACTGGAATACCCTACAAAGAGGAGGGAGATACTATATCCAGAGGTTAGGCATGGACCCCCTGTGGAGGAATGGAGCCACCCACTCATCTCTAAAGCTTTAACCCAGAAGCTCCTGTCTGAAAGAAATACAGGGACAAAGAGTGGAACAAAGACTGAAGGAAAGTCCATTCAAAGACTGCCCCACCTGGGGATCCATCCCACATGCAGACAACAAACCCAGACACTATTGCTGATGCCAAGAAGTGCTTGCTGACAGGAGCCTGATACAGCTGTCTCCTGAGAGACTCTGCCAGATTCTGACCAATATGGATGTGGATACTCACAGCCAACCATCGGACTGAGCACAGGAACCTCAATGGAGAAATTAGTGGAGGGACTAAAGAAGCTGAAGGGGCCTTATCTAGCATCAGTGGGAGAGGAGGTTTTTGGTCCTGTGAAGGCTTTGATGCCCCAGTGTAGAAGAATGCTAGGGCAGTGAGACAGGAGTAAGTGGGTGGGTAGGGGAGCACCCTCATAGAAGCAGGGTAAGGGGGGATGGGAAAAGGGGTTTGCAGAGGGAAAACCTGGAAAGGGGATAACATTTGAAATGTAAACAAACAAAATATCCAATTAAAAAATTAAAAAAAATAGTATGAGACCTGTGTTCATTCCAAAGAGTGAGCACCACCCACTTCTACTCTTCTCTGTTTCCTGGCTCAGTCTCCCCTCTCCACAGTGCATTATGGGATGAGCTGATCTCAATTGCCCTGCTCTTCTGGAGTGTATACTAAATGCAGACTGTGTCAGTGACCAAGTAGGAAAAACCATATAGAAACGGTATCCCATGGATTTCTTACAGACCTGTTTAAACATATGCAGGAATAGCAGCTTTATCTCTGGTTGTGACAGATCACAAATCATTTCCCAGATCACTCATCACTATGCTTCTGCCCACAGGTGACTTAGGTAGAATAAACTCTCCCTTGCTTATTGTGTCATCTTACAAATCCCGGATACCAGTATGTTTTACTCATTACGTTTCAGAATATTATACGTAATTTATGTGTCATTTAGAGCATTTTCTTTTCTGGGGAAGAAAAAGGGCCTCACTCAGACATAATGAATTTATTGGCTTCTCTGTCCTTTCTGTTTATTGAGCCTCTTATAGGTGATTACTATTCAGAGATGAAGACCATCCAAATGAGGACAAAGGCAGTTTATTCAGAGTTTTTATAGCTGAGGCCTCACCCCTCCCCCTCCTACCTTCCTCCCAAGTCCCTCCCACCCTTTACTTCCCTTGATTATATTGTTCCCCTTCTACATAGGACTGGAGCATCCACTCTCTGGTCTTCCTTCCTCTTGAGCTTTATATGGTCTGTGAGTTGTATCGTGGGTGTACCACACTTTTTGCCTAATATCCACTTATCAGTGAGTGCATACCATGTGTGCTCTTTTGTGATTGAGTTACCTCTCTCAGGATATTTAGCAGATGCTCAGAGGCAGGCAGAGGGACAGGGAAGCAGTGGAGTCAGAGAAGGCTGCAGGTGCACCTTGACGGGATGCTGTTGGCGTTGGTTCCAAAAGACCAAGTTTTGTTTTTAACATCCACATTGAGCAACTCAGAACTGCCTGTAATTCTAGTTCCAGAGGATCTAGCACCTTCTTGCCCACTTGGGCACTTGAACACATGTGGCATATATACATACAGACATGTAAGTTTTCATGCAAGTAAAATTAAAAATAGATCTTTAAAAATATGTTCCTGCTCTTTTATCATGAAAATATACTTTTTAGAAATACCTTAGTAAATGTTAGTGATGAAGTCACATAAAATAAAATAACAGAAATTGATGTCTAATATTGTTTACCTAAGAGTAGACGTTATTTGTTCTGAAGAACCCTGATCTCTGCTGGACAAAAAAAAAGTCATCTCTATCTGCTGACCAGCACAGCAAATATGATATTGAAAAATGGGGAATTTTTGTCTTAGTCTTTTACAAGAGTCTCAAAAGGAAGGAAATTGGGTTTTTTGGCCCTGTTGACTCAGAATAGCACACAAAACCCCAATCAGATATTATCATTCTATGCCCACACATTGCTATCGACAGCTTTTGTCCGGGAGCATTGCTTTCAATGGCTCTCTGCATCCAGAAAATGATTTTCCCACATCTTGTGCATGCACACATTGTTCTGAGTCAAGGACATGAATGGGTCATATAGGGGAAATAGGGAGCATGATACATTGGTGACTGCAAAGCATAGTAAGATTGATTACATTGCCTTTCAATTACAAACAGGTCAAATACACAATATATAAGCAAAATGAGTACATATTTATAAATGATCTCAAATGACATTGTAGACTTGGTGAGAAAGAGGTTGGGTACAAGGTGATCTGTAAAGGCAAGCTTCAAGCAACATGTCTCACGACAGTCATTCTCACATGTGGTAATGTGATACAAATACAATGAGGAAGATATATTTATTCTTTCCTATGTTATTGATAAGGGGGCATAAGCAATGGAGTCATTTATCTAGGGTCACTCACCTAATGATGATGGAAAAAAATTTGAACCCAGGGATCTTGGCCCTATAAGTCCTATTGACAGTGAAAGAAATATCATGGAAATAAGTCGGGTTGTTGGGTATCGTGTGCACATAGGCTATCATGTGCAGTGTGGTCCCTGGAGATAGACCCTACGTTAGACTCTCAACTTTTTAGAGGACAACACAAATTTGTTTCATGGTATTCCTAAGATGGCGTGCTCATTGCTCTATACAAGCACAACCCAACTGCTTATGACTTTAAAAGTCAGAAAGCATTGCCCCACCTGTGTTGTCAAAATGGTATATAATAGATAATGAGCTGTGATCGTCCTCTTTAACATAGGCTAGTGTGATCTAAATGACTTACTGGTATTAGATTTGCCTAAGTGATTTCCACTGTAATTTTGGTGTTTTTATCCTACTGAAGATTACACTACTTAGTTAAAATAATCTATACGACTTACTGACCAGAAGACAAAGCTATGCTGTTATTGATCTCAGCCAGTATCATCTTTGTTCTCAGTAACTTCTTATGAAGTGTCATTATTATATACACTGAATGCTTTTCTCACATTGGTGTTGCCTTTAGTAAGTACTACATCTGAGTAGTGATCTCCGTCATATTACTTACAGGATATAAGTTACTAAAAGGACACATTGTTTTAATCAAATACCTAGGGAGCTTAGAGAAATTGTTAAATCACCTATTCTTTACATTTCCTGCCTTCTTCCTTTTAAATCACATTCAAAAGTAAATAAAAATAGTCAGAGTGGAATTAGATTGACAAAACCACAAGACAGCCAGTGGTACCAATGCCCTGGCTCTGTGTTGGGTAATGTAGAGCACCCACTCATTTTGCATTGCCCTTCACACACTCCAGAAATGACTATCCAAAAACTAGCGTCTATCCTCCTCCATTTGAACCTGCTATAGGATTTGCAGAAATGTATCTCTTCCCTGGCACGGTATCCCTTAATTTTTTTATTTTTTTATTTTTTTTATTTTTTTTTTGGTTTTTCGAGACAGGGTTTCTCTGTGTATCCATGGCTATCCTGGAACTCACTCTGTAGACCAGGCTGGGCTCAAACTCAGAAATCTGCCTGCCTCTACCTCCCGAGTGCTGGGATTAAAGGCACGCGCCACCATGCCTGGCCTTAAAATTTAATATGAATTTTAAATCTATAGTTTACTGGAAATAGACTTTTTAATCATGAAAAAAACTTAAATTAATTAATGTCTATCTAATTGAAGCATTTGAAAAGCTGAGCAGGAAGATTGTCACAAGTTCAAGGCCAGCCTGGACTACATAGTGAGGTTAAGGCAAGCCTAAGCCATAATGGGAGATCGATCATGTCTTAAAACAATAGAAGTAATAAAAATAACTCAGTTAAAATTCCATTGTATTGTTTAAGCAACCTACGTAGGTGTCTTAGTTGTGTTTTGTATTGCTGTTAACAGACACAATGCCCAAGGCTACCCTTATAAAGAACAACATTTAATTGGGGCTGGCTAACACGTTCAGAGGTTCAGTCCATTACTGTCAAGGCAGGAAACATGGGGCTGAAGAAGGAGCTAAGGGTTCTATATCCTATTCTGAAAACAACCAGAAGACTTCCTCTGGCCAAACTCAAGCATATTTATGAAACCTCAAAGCCCGTTCCCACAGAACACACCCCCTCCAACAAGGCCACATCTATCTCCTAATAGCACCACTCCCTGGGCCAAGCATATTCAAACACAGGAGTCTATGGAGGCCAAACCTATTCAAACCACTACAATAGGCAACACTAATTTTCAGAAACACAATGACATTGATGTATGGAGTCCTTAGAGGATTTTGATTTATGTTATAGCTCTCATGTAGAAAATTTATTTTAGCATCAAGTAATGTATACTGTGAGTTAAGAATCTTAGCCAGAGTCCCCAACACTTCAATGTGAGAGACGGGTGCTTCCTGTCTTCCCTTTACTGCTCTCTGTCTTCTCCCTAGGCCCATCTGTGGTCTATGGTTGATATCTCTACCAACTGGAAAATTCCCACAGCCATGGACTTCCGGGTCTGTGTGCATTCAGACATGATGCACCTAACCCTCAAGAGACTGGAGGCCCCAGGGAGTTTAGAGGTCAGGTGGGGTGGGGGTGGGGGCATCCACATGGAGATGGGTGGGGTGGGGAGGAGGTGTGGGATATGCAGCAGTTAGAGGGTGGATGGGGAGGGGCAGGGAATGGAATATGGAGGGTAAAAAATGTATTACACATAAAATAAAATTAAGAAGGTTTCTAAACATCTTACAGAGAATTTGTGTAGGAGAACATGAGCCTCTTTGTATATCCTCCACTGACATTTCTGAATTGACATTTTTGATCCAGCCATCTAAGTGAATCTTTAAATTCTAAAATTATAGTACCTCTTGTACATGTTAAAAAAATACCAAAGATTTAGAAGTTTACCCTTTAGATAATGGCTGATTGAGGACTAGAAACATAGCTCATTGAGTAAGAATACTTCCTGTGGAAACAAGAGGACCCATGTTCAAATCACAGCACTTATGCAAAAGCCAGAACTGCTCCACATGCCAAGAACCCCAACACGGAACACAGGGGAGGCTGAGACAGGTACAACCCTAGAGCTTGCTAACCAGTCATTGACCTAAGAAGGTGCATTCCAGCTTCACTGTGGTACCAAGTTGCAAAAACCTATGCAGGAAATAGTAGAGGAAGATACAGTGTTCCTGGCCTCTTCATGGTCATCCATGGGCTCTCATGCCTACACACATGAGTGTGTAACACACACACACACACACACACACACACACACACACACAGAGAGAGAGAGAGAGAGAGAGAGAGAGAGAGAGAGAGAGAAGGGAGGAGAGGGAGAGGGAAAGCTGTTTGAATTACAGAAAGAACAAATGTGTCCCTATCCATAGCAAAATTTACTATAGCTGTTGCTCATTTTTCTGCAAATTCTGCTGCCAAAAACTCAGTCCAGCTCCTGTCATCTCATTTTTGGACCACAGAAAAAGAGTCTTTGAGAAGGTGGACTGCTTGTCATTCCTCTCAGCTTCTGTCAGACACTTACAGAGCTGCCAGCTCTTCGTTAAACCTCCTTCCTCCAATGTTTCTCTCATCAAGCAACCCTTCATTAACTGATCCGTACATAGCACAGCATCACGGTTCTCTTCTGAGGGAACTGTCAGCTCACATTCACGTTACCTCTCAGGCCCTGCTGTAACAGCTCTGCCACGCGATACACCTGTCTGCAGCACTTCCTGTCCAGGCTCGTCCGTATCTTTCTTGTCCTGTGTTCTGCTTGCCTTCTTGATGCCCTGTAACTTCCCTTGATGAACGGTTGCAGAAATCCCTTGTAACAGCAGATTTGCTGTATCTTTCTCTACTCGTTTTTTAAATTTTTTTTTTATTTTTGACATGTCTATACTATTTTTATGCTGTCTTAATTTATGTATTCCCCACTTAAACTGATCACATTTTTTTTCTGTCATAATTTTAAAGTGGAAATATGTGATGCTTTTATTCTCCCTAAAATTTCCTGTGATGGGTTGTCATGCCAGCTGCAACCCACATGTGGCAAATTTGATGTACCTATTCCATGTCTCTTCATGACTTGTAAAGCACTGCAGTGTCTTTTTAAGTGTTCCTGTATGTTCAGGTAAAAACCTAGAAAAGGTCTGTCTCATCTGTAATGAAAGCATAAGTAATTTTCAGGATCCCTCACTGAGGTCCCAGGGTGTTTGTCTGAGATGAATAGTGATTCAAATTAGCCCTACTGCGCTAATCTGTGCAGTGCAGACTGGATTACACGAGCCTTTGGGACAGCAGTTCTCAACCTTTCTAATGTTATAACCAACCCTTCAATACAGGTCCTCATGTTGTAGTGACCCCCCAACCATAAAATTATATTTTTGCCATTTCATAACTGTAATTTTTGTTACTGTTATGAATTTTAAGTATCTGATATGCAGGATACATGATCTATTCAATTTCCAAAGGGGTCACAGCCCACAGGTTGAGAACCCTTGCTTTAGAGCCTGTGATTAGCCCCTAGACCATTCCTGACCTTATTATCAAACCTCAACATTTATTTTTTGAATTAGGCTGGCTTTCCTGTGAAATATCCCAGGTACTGGCATATATATATGAAGTAATGACCTACTAGATAAAAATTGAATATGGAACACAGAGGCAGCCACCATTTTCATTTATTGCAGGCATTGCTACAGGAAGCACTTTAGGCATTTATTGCCTGGCTAAAATCCATGGGTAAGATAAAGTCTGTACATAGTTATTGCTAAGAGTCACACCCTCTCTCCTCACTTCTCAGTGCACCACAAAACAAAAAACTGTTCACTCTTTCTTATTAGGATATGGAAGGATTTATATATTTCACAGCAAGACACAAGGAGTTGTGAATCTCCTTAGAACAAATGAGTAAACCATTGAGATTTCCATATCTGCATTCATAAAGCTTTCAGATAGGACTGCTGCTGCTGCTGCTGCTGCTGCTGCTGACCTGTCCCTATGGGATGAAGTTAAACACAGAGCTTCAGCAATGTCAGAGTCCACATGAAAAAGCATGGTTGGTCGTTGTCGGAGCTCAGATGAGTAGTGCTGTGCTCCTATCCCCACAGTGAATAACTGCAAAGTATTCTTCTAAGTGACATGGGCTCTGTGTACCTAAGACCTTAGCTAAAGAGGTTGTTCTTGTAACTCTTAAATCAGGAAGGTTGGCATTATTCTAATTGTGCTGATGGGTAAATGGACTCAGATGTTAAGTAATTTGCCTAAGATCAGTCCATCAAGTGAAAAAACAAGAAACTCAGTTTTGCCTTCCTGAAGCAATATACTTCTAAATATTTAAAGCATTTATTTCTATTTCTTACCATTAATGTTTTGGTGGTTTTCTTTTTCTTCTTCTCCAAATTATATTTTTATTTTCTGAGGAAAGCATATAATTCTAAATATATTATAGTAAGTTTATATTTAGGTTTTTTTGTTTTGTTTTGTTTTGGGGGGGGTGAGTTTTTGTTTGTTTGTTTGTTTGTTTGTTTGTTTTGAGACAGGGTTTCTCTGTGTAGCCCTGGGTCTCCTGGAACTCACTCTGTAGACCAGACTGGCCTTGAACTCAGAAATCCACCTGCCTCAGCCTCCCAAGTGCTGGGATTAAAGGTGTGCGCCACCATCACGCCTGGCTATATTTACTTATTTTTAATTTTGATGTATATAAAGATGATATTAAGCTATATCTACATGTTTGCATTGCAACCTCCAGGAAGCTTAGGCGGAGGGATTACTATGTGTGTGAGACTATATCTTGGGCATATTGCAAGTCAAGACCAGCTTGAGCTATGTAGCCAACCTCTGTCTCAAAACATTTTTTAAAAAGGAAAAACAAGCAACTTATAAACTTCTTTTAAGACAATTATACTACCATGCCTGGTGATATTCAGTATTTTTAAAAGTTCATGGCTGGAGATATGGCTCAGTGGACTATTCTTCCAGAGGTCCTAAGTGCAAATCTCAGCAACCACATGGTGGCTCACAACCATCTGTAATGAGATCTGATGCCCTCTTCTGGTGTGTCTGAAGACAGCTACAGTGTACTTAAATATAATAAATAAAAATAAATCTAAAAATTAAAAAAGACAATTATACTATTTTCATTCATACTGGAGTTAAGAGACAAAGATAGGAGTAAACTATAAAATACTTAATTTTCAAGAATCAGATATGGGCTAGCACCAAGGCTAACAACCTAAATTTATCCCCAGGACCCACATGGTGGAAGGAGAACCAACTCTGTACTGTGTGTGACACATGTCCCCACATCACGCACATAATACACCAAATAAGTGACTGCATGCACAAATAAATATGTAAATGCAGGAGATCAGACATCTCATGGGCATTTCATGTCCTTAGTTAAATTTCATATGATTATTGGTCATCTCTTCTTGTTGGAATCAAGAATAAGTAGGCAAATCAGTAACTTCAAATTACAACAAAACTTATCTTTGGTGTGAACCCTGATTATTACATAATTTTATATAAAGGTCATGAAGGAAAACCGCAAAGACAGCAGTTAGTAGAGGCTGCCATGCAAGTATGAGAACCTGAGTTCAGTCCCTAGCATTGGCATTGTATGGCAGATGCAGTAGGGCACCCTGGTAATCCTAGCAGTGAGGAGGATGCAGGTGGATCTCTGGCTTGCTGGCCAGGATATCTACCTGAATTAGTGAGTCCTGGGTCACCAGGAGAGCCTGTGTCTCAAAAACTAACATGTACAGGACCTGAAGAACAGCACTAAAGGCTCACCTCAGGCCTCCACACTCATGCGCATACACACATGTATATGCCCTTACACATGTGCACCCCAGGCTTAAACACTGCTCCTACTTTTCTCAATATAGTGCCTAAAAGGAAAGTCAGCTTGTGTGATGATGTCATCTTTAATCCCAGTACTCAGGAGGCAAAAACAGGTGCATCTCTGTGAGTTTGAGGACAGGCTTGTCTACATAGTAAATTCCTGGACATCCAGACACCTGTAGAGAATCCATGTTTTTGTTTTTGTTTTAAAAAGAATGAAATAAGAACATTTTAAAAGTTAGTATTCACACTAGTCATTATATGTATATATAAAATCATGAATAATGTATGTGATCATTAAATATTATATGTGTGTGTTATTCATTCAACATTGAGCAAGCATTACCAAGCAGAATATGGATTAGGAGTGATATTTCAGGACTATACAGGAATAATGAAGGACTCATTTTAAAGTTCCTTTTTTTCTTTTTTCAGTTCAAGGCTTCCAAATTAGAGGGACTAATTTAGCCCACAGCCCCAATAATGGACACTAAAGTGCAGATGACATTCTGGAGCCTCTTTATCAAAGCCAAGGAGGCCTTTGATCCACATTTGTTACACCAAACACTGTCACTTGTTTACACACAGAAATGAGAGCTTTGGTTTATGTCTACAGTGTGTGTGTGTGTATATGTGTGTGTGTGTGTGTGTGTGTGTGTGTGTGTGTGTGTGTGAGAGAGAGAGAGAGAGAGAGAGAGAGAGAGAGAACCCTTCACCTAGTGTTTTACTTAACCATCCCTGAAGTGAGACTTCCTGCATTGATTGGTTCTCTATATTCATTAAAAGTAGGAGTTTGCAGTGATATAAAAAGCTCTTCTAGTTATTTCTTAAAATATGTAATTTTTGATGGCTCTTATGGAAACTAGCATATGTTAGAACTCTCAAACCGTCAAATTTGGAATATGTATTTATGCAAATGTAAAGTCATATTCTGAGACAGAAATATAAATTCTTATGACACAACAATGACATTTGTAAAAGTTTACATTTCTTTAAGAATCATACATTTAAAGGATTTTGAAAGAGCTATATTTAAAATAACTTCCATATGCTGTTTTCTTAATCATTGCTATTATCTAATAAGCTTAATATCTAAGGTCTTTCTATGACATAGTGTGAATGCTATGTCAGTCTTATAAAAAATAAAGTAGTTTTGTGAAGAGGTTTAATAATATAATGAAAAGAAAATAATTTATTCTTAGTACAAAGCATATTCTATAGAGTTGGGTATTAAGAACTGTGATTTTCATCATTTTCATATTATCTTCCATGCAAGATATACAAATAGTGCATATTATGTATTCGTTTGGTCAAATAACTTGTCTGATCACACTTGTTATGTGGGTTAAAAAAGGAATCTTAGTCTATGTAGGGTCAACACTCCATCCCCCTCAGCCTATGCTCTAACATTTCTAGTGCCTTCTAGGTATTAGTATGTTGGTAGAAGAGATGAGTAGTTGGCCTGACTGATGCCTGTTGAGTACTCGGCCTCCCAATTCCGTGTAGTATCTTCCTTGTGCTGACTAAGCAACCCTTACTGTCTACTCATGATGCCTCAGCACCATCCTCCATTGTTCCTTACTCCCCTGTGCATGAAAGAATTCTGGAGCCTTGCTTTCTCTGTAGTTCTGAAGATAGCATGTGGGCGTTCCTTGCCTACACAATTCTGGGCAATATTCAACTTAGAACTCGGAGAATTATGAGGATCAGGTAGAGATCTAACAATGTCTTACCATAGCACCTTTGTGTAGTGCTTGTTGAGTGCAGTGTCTTTCCATAACACTGCAGTGTATTTATCGTGTGTGTGTTGACTGCAGAGGGACAAGATAAGAGGAGCCTGATGGAGATGCTCCAGATCCATCACTTGTGCTGAGAATGATACATATGCTTGGAAAATAAAATGCTACATGTCTTTGTTAACTACATACTGTGTATTATCCATTCCTTGGGATACCAAAATATTATCTGCTTCTTCCCAAAGAAGAGAGAGGGTCCATGGATTAATAAAACTGCAAACAACAACAACAAAAACCACCTCGGTTTATATATACATGGGTTTTTTGCTGCAAAGAAACATGGTAAGGAATAAGGCAAGGGAAGAAGCCTCTAAACTTTAGAAGAGAAACGACAAGACTGGCAGACATGTCTCATCTGTGTGCAGGAGATGTGATGCAGCCTGACTTAGGAGGAGCAGCATCAGTGTTTTCTGGAGCCAACCGATAGACTTTTGTCAGAGATGGTACTGAGTAGGGTTTCTTTCCTAGCAGACTCCCAATGAGACCTCTTACCTGTCTAGTAATCAGAAACAAGGCCTTTTATTTATTGATTGATCTTCATAAGAAATGAAATACTTCATATCAAAAAATATGAGCTTAAGATATGATTTATTTGACATTAAAGAAAAAAATTGAAAATGTTCCTTATACAACCGATGTTACGTTCATTGGCTCACATGAGGATTATCTCCCGCTGACTTTATTTGAAATGTCTTAACTCTCCAGTGCAACCATTCAACTTCCAAGTCCTTGAAATCTGCAGATTAATCATTGCCCCTTCCTTGCACTTGGCTCTTACATCCCCTCCTCTCCCCCCCTTTTTTTTAAGATTTAGTTTTAGGTGTGTGTGTGTGTGTGTGTGTGTGTGTGTGTGTGTGTGTGTATGTGTTGGGCATGTATGAGTACAGGTGCCTTTGTAGTCCAGAAGAGGGTGTTGGATCTCCTGGAGCTGTAATTACAGGAGGTTATGAACTGCCTGCTGTGGGTGCTAGCAGCCAAAATTGTGCCACCATACACATTCTAAGCCACTGAACCATCTGTAGTGACTAATGTCACTGAGCCTAGTTGTAATTCTTCTTTTAATATTTTATAGGTATCTCAAGATGTTATTTCTTTGCCATCTGCTCCTACAGAGTTCTATGTTCTTTGGAGATCATTGTGATACCTGAAAATCTTCATGTATTCTCTGTGTTCCCAGGAGATATTTGAATTTCTAGCAACTTAACGTATCTCTACTTATAGAGTTTCTGACTTAGTAAATGACCTACTTCTGATAATATGCCTTACAGTATCAATTATACAATATTACTTTTAGTCTACCTGAGTATATTATGGTCTTTCATAAATTTTGTTATGGTTAGTGATGTTGGGCAGAGTGTATACAATGAGAATAGATGGGTATTTCTGAGCAACCCAAATACAGACAAGTAGCTCATTTCACAAGATGGCTACTGTATAGCATTCTGGGCAATTTCTGGGTCGCATGGTATGATACACTTTCTCAAGCAAAGCTACTGTGCCAATTTCAGGTTATCCACCTTAGTAGGCTACAAGCATACACAGATTGTGGAATTCATACAGTGCAGATTGCCAGCATCCACAATGAACAGTATCCTGGGGCTTTCTCTGACTCATATACCTACAAACAGGGGACTCATTTTACCTCACCCAAAGAACCAGGCTGACAAATACTGTGTTTTGTTCTGCTCACTCTACTGTTGGCACAGGTCTCTGAATATGAAAGCATACCAGTTCCTCTCTTGCTCATCTTTGGCGGACCACCAATCACTCATTCCAGAGTGTAGCTACTTACCTGCTACTTTGGTTCATTTTGTGGAAGAGGAGGTTTGTGTTGTCTGTTTAGCATCTTGAATCTCTAAAAGAAATTCTGAACAACAACCACAGTGTGTTACAAATGACATCCTCCATGAAGAAATATTTAGTTGTTGTAGAAGAAGGCACTTAAAGTTTCTAATAATCTTGGCACATGCCAGGATGAATCTTTGCAATATTCTGTCTAATCTTAGCTTTTTGATCTATTTGATTTCATTTATCACATATGTCAGTAGACATATATTAAATTACTTTCAACATATGCCCACTACTTTAGACATAATCACAGATGCGAGAAGCTTGTCACACTAATATATGAAGACACACATTTGGTTCTCACTGACTTTTACCCAAGAATTCATAGGGAATGCTGCATTTAATCTAGAAAGGGTTTACCGGGTGCCACTGTTTACCCCTGGGATTCTGCACTGAAGCGTTGGACAGTTGTACACTCCAGGTGATCTTTGTTTCTTAAACATTTTAAAGTACCTTATCGAATGAGTATGAGAAACAGTTGCCTGCTCTCAATATTACCAGTTATAGAATTTCTAAATGTTCCCTTCCTCCTTTCATGTTTGGGATCATCTTTTTCCTGAACTTATCTTTTCCTTTTTACCATGTCACATGAGACCTACAGTAGCCGAGTCACATCAGTGAGTCCTTCCTAAGCTTGCTTTGCTCACTGTCTGACTCCCAGTTTATCGGAGGTGACAGTTTCTCTCAAATGCATGCCAGGACAAGAGTGAGTTGTCACTTTCTAGCACCTAATAACAGTTTACTCACTATATGAATATGCAGTAGTTTAGACTGTGTTATGTCGATACTTCTGTTCCTGAACATGCTTTCTCTTTGTCACCGCCAGGGTGATAATGGACTGCTCCTGCTTCCCGGGGGCTACCCACAACAGAATTCTTTCTTCAGTTACTTATTGTCCTCTGCTGTGTTTTAGTGATGTTTAATCCTTGTATCTAGAAGGATAAAGCAACCACTGTTGGTGACCTGGAAGAATTATAAACATTACACTATGGAAACTGATTAGATATGGTTTTCCTTATCTTTGCTCATTTTTCTTGGGGTAGCATGATGTCTGTGAGTGGACAAATTAATTCCTTTGTAGGTAGAAGCATATAAATGGATACATGGATGCCTCATCTACCCCATCCATGCTGCCTTTCCATAAGCTATAGCATAAAGTTCTACAGTTCTGGGTGTTGGGCAGAACTCAGCAACTCCCTTAAGAGCGGGTGTATAAACATCACCATCTACTTTCTGTGGAGTTATTACATTTACTCACAAATTTTAACATGTTTAATGCTCAGTTTGAAAATATAAGAGGGAGGGCTAGTGGGGTTTCAACAGGTCAAGGGGCCTACTAGCACTCTTTATGACAAGAGTTTTAGAACCCGGCTTCACATGGTGGGCAGAGAGAACCAACTTCTCCAGGTTGTTCTGTGGCCTATGGCATACACATATAAAATAAATAGATAAATGTAAACAATAAACATCAAAAAATCTAAAAGCTATTTGAGAGAAAAAAGTATTGCATTGATTAATATATCACAGTAAGAAGTAGACTCACTAAGGAAAAGCATGGATGTTAAAACCAGAGCCAACTTTTTCTGACTGGGGAAACTATCCAAAAGCTAACATGACAATAAAGATGTTTGTTTGTTTGTTTGTTTGTGAGTGTGTGTGTGTGTTACATTTTTATTTATTTTGTGTGTACTATAGATCAGAGGACAACATGTAGGGAGTTGGTTCTCTCTTCCCACCATGTGAGTCCTCATCTCTGTGCTTGGTACTTTTACCGGCTGAACTACTTCTACCAGCCCAATGGGTTTCCTTTTTTAATAGAAGGAAAATCTGTAGAATCTAATAAGTACAATACAAAAGACATCTTGGGAAATGAAGTAAATTTAAACTAATAATGATAAACACACACACACACACAATCTATATATAAGAGAATATGTATTACCTTGTTTCCACTGAATGAGTAAAACCAGCCAATAGGTAATGTAATACAAACTATCCATAAATCATTATTAAAAACTGTTGACTCTGCCGGGCAGTGGTGACACACTCCTTTAATCCCAGCACTTGGGAGGCAGAGGCAGGTAGATTTCTGAGTTTGAGGCCAGCCTGGTCTACAGAGTGAGTTCCAGGACAGCCAGAGCTACACAGAGAAACCCTGTCTTGAAAAACAAAACAAAACAAAACAAAACAAACAAACAAAACCTTTCGACTCTGAAACAGTGGGTAGGAAACATTTCACATAGCACTTGCTACCCTCTCCAAAGGCCATTTGCAGACAATAAAAGATAGTTACAGCCCCTTCCCATCTAGCCTAGGACAAGCTTTCAAAGGTCTCAACCCAAAACTTACAGTTATTATTCATTTAGTAATGGTCATTACTTATTGAATTAATTTGACCTAAAACATGAAATTGTAATATTTCTGAAACAGTCATATCTTTAAAAGATATACTTAAACAGTGTTAACATTTGACATAGCTGAGAAAGTGGTTCAGTGTTTAATAATGTGTATGGGTAAGTTCCCAGTACCCACATCAGCCGACTTCTACTGCCTATAACTCCAGCTTCAGGGCTCTGAGAGTTCTGGATTCCTGGTCTTATCTGAAAAATGCTGCTGACAGATCATGGGAAAACGGTCTGGAAGGTGTTCTGGATATGGCTGCACCCAGGGCTGCTAATGTGTGAGCAAGGAGTCCCCGGCTTATATTAAAAATGGAAGGCAAGTTAGTGGGATGAAGAGAGGATAGGAAATAAGAAGCAGAGATCACCTACAACATGCTGAGTCTCTTGGGAAGTTTTACTGTTGAAAGAGGGAAGAGAAAGTCAGCCCGCACTAGAGAGGCAGTGTTTCTTTACATACTTGTTTGGGTGTGAATGTTGTGGAACATGCATGTCACATTCACTGAGAGGACTGGGCCAGCTGAGAAGAGGGAGTGAGCAGCAGGAGTGAAGGCAAGTACTGGCTCAAATGAAAACAGAACTGCATCCAGATAACCTTAAATGCTTTTGTTTAAATGGGAAAATACCAGCCTCTAAGGTTTAAGACTTTTTATTATAAAGATTTCTAATGCATCATAATTTTATCCATATAGCTCAAGTAAAAATGATAGCTTTTAAACCATGGCATGACAATGTAATTCTAAACTATACACGGTCAAGGGAATGGTCAGAAACAACCATAGCACTGTTGAGATATTAAAGGCTTTCAACACTCAGATTCTGAGTCTCACTCTAAAATTGTCAATTGTGATTATGGGGCAGGATTGGCAATACACTAGTGGGCTGGGATTAAAAAAAAAAAAAAAAGACAGACTCCTGCTGGTAAGGTAACTCTTCATTGTAGTGTACAAATGGAAGTTCTTTGTGGAAAAAAACTGCAAAATCAATTAAGCAAGAGGATGATACTTGTCTGTAAGGTTCACCATACATAAGAATCATTCTCAGATACATAATATCCTTAAATAATACAAAGTATAAAAATAATGCAAACCCTGGAAAAGGACAATGGTTCTTAAATAAATACAAAATGGAAAAAATAAAATATAATAATGTGGTCCAATTAAGAATGCATTCCATCAAAGGATGATACTAGGAAAGGAAAAAAGGCAAACTAGAGCAGAGAAAACCATGTATAACACATTACTCGGGACCAACAAATAATGAGGTTAAATACAAATGTCCCCATGCCTAAAAGAAAAGTGAAAATTCAAATTAAAAATAAATTAGCTCAAACTCAGCTGTGTTCTTTTATGAAATGAGAATGACCATGGAAAGTAAACATATCTAGATAAATAATAACTTATACCATGGTGTTATTGCAGCACAAACCACCAGATCTTGGTACTGCAACACAAATACCATAGACTGGGAAATCTATAAGGATAGGAATGTCTCATACTCTTGCAAGCAGGAAAGCTCACAGTCTAGGTCTTAGAAAGGTCAGTGTCAGGTGAAGCAATGCAATCCTCACTGACAGAAGAATGGAAGCATGAAAAGGATGAGTTTACTCCTCAGCCCATACATGGGTTTCTAATCCACTTCCTGAGAGTTCTGCTCTGTGACTTATCACTTATGTCCCACCCCTTCATGCTGCTGCACTGAGGAATGTTCAGTTGACGCTTTCAAGAGATGAACATTCAATGTGTAATAGAGGGTTCAGTAGTTAATTTCTGTTCATTTATGTCTCAAGCTTTGTTTTCTGTATACATCTATATCTCCCTGCATACTAGAGATATTTAATAAACCCAAAGTCCTTTCAAATCTCACTCACTGATATCATCATGGTGAGGAGAGAAGTCAATTTTGATAGTTTTTCCCTGAATATATCCTAGCTTGAGAAAGCCTCCCCCAAGGCTTCCCCAGGACCCACAGAGTCTGGGGTGAGAGAAGGTGAGAGGGAGCAGATGAGGAGGAGGGTGGCCATGGTTATCATCTTTTAAATTTGAGCTAAGTGTTTGCAGTGGATCACCTGGTCTAATCCCCACAGCTTCACAGCTTGGGCAACTCTGAGGTTAAACAATAGAAACGCTCCCTCTACACTTTATGCTGCCTCTCCCAAACGATTGCATGTGGGAAGAGAAGTTCCTCATATTTCCTAGCCACAAAGCTAATCCCATAATCAACCCACGTTGCTTTGCCAAGGCTCCCTCCTGACATTCCCTTAACTTTGATAGGTTTTTGGCATTGAGGCCCATAAAGATGTAAGGGGTAGACGGAGAAGGGTTCCAGGTACAGTGCAAGAAGGAAGAGAGACTGATGCCATGGCAATGTTCTGTAACTGATGACAGCCACCATTTTCTTGGGGGTGAGGGGGGGATATAATCTCAGTGCTGGTAGATGTAACTCTTACCTAGTACTGGTCAGAATCACAGGTATACTTACTATGCTTAGGTATGGTTTTGTGCTTAGTTTTATATAGAAATATTCTATTTTCTCTTTCTTCTCACTTTAACAGATTACGCTTATATCACTTGGAACGTGTTACAGAAACAGATACTATAGGCATCTCATAAATATTTTAATTTTAACAAAATATAAAGTCACCCTCTCTCAGGGAATCCAGCCTCATCCTAAACTAAGACAATGTTTCCCTTGTGTGTTGCAGACCGTGAGTAATGAGATGAATACAGATGAGGACACTGAGTTCCCAGAGGAGAAGGACAGCTACATGTGTGCAGTGTGCCTGGATGTGTACTTCAACCCCTACATGTGCTATCCCTGCCACCACATCTTCTGCGAGCCCTGCCTACGAACTCTGGCCAAAGACAACCCCGCAAGCACTCCCTGCCCACTGTGCCGGACAATTATTTCTAGAGTCTTTCTCCAGACAGGTAATGTTCTCTTTCATTATCACAGTTAAGTAATGTTTTCTGATTATCTCTCGGCTTTGTCTCAAAAGGCATCATTGTGCAATGAGTGAAAACCATCCATGATGTGATTTCTGCTCTAGTGTATAAAACAATGCTTGCCCAACTAATAGTGCTATCCCAGAACCACAGGTGAAAGCAGGACTTCCTGCTGACCCCTAGCTCTGCACTCGGATCCTGCTAAGCACCTAGCCAGCTGCTGTTATGTCTCTAAAGACACCTCCATGGTGACCTGAAACAAAACTGCTCACTTCTTAACCCTCTTGTTGGCCTTCTGCTGCTGTTTCTGTGTCCCTCGTGTCTGAGGACAGTTACCCAGACTCCCAAATCTCTGAGCCAGGAATGCCTAATGTTTGGCACTGTTACATGATGTTGTTAATTATGAATGTGTTGGGCCATGTTCATAGCTATCCAAAGATGCATATGACCACAGACAGTGGATCTGAGGCATCTGTTCTAGTCATTTCTAATGTGGCTCTTTCTTTTAAGTGAGTGAGAGTAATGTAGGAATGAGGATCTGTTTACCTACTTGTGTGAAGATGGTGATAAGCCATGCCATCTTATCCATGTTGATGGAGAGGTACAAGCTAATGCACACGAACATAGACAACTAAGGGAAGTGCAGTGTTCACTGTCGCCAAGGAACAAGGGGCTTTCTAGCTCCATGCTTTATCCTCAGACCAACAGAGTCAAGTGGAGATCAAGATATATACTTTACTAGTAAAAACTTTAAACAGAAGTTTTATTCCATAAAATAAATCAAAGGGCCCACCACCCATCTGGGTGAAGCAGTAAGCTTGGATACCCCAACCCAGCCTGCTGTACAAAGGCTTGCAGCAGTCTCGCTAGTCAAACAGTGATGTGAAAGTACAGGCACAGCCCTCTGATCTGCCTGTGCAAGGAGACTGTTGCAGAATCAGTGCCCGTCTCATGACCAATTGTGTGCTCACCAAGAGCACACAGTACTACCCAGCAGAGAAATGTGGTCAGGGCCCAAGTCTCCCAGCAGTTACTCCTCCTTTCATGGGAGCATAACCATCAAAGATGGAAAGAGGAAACTGTCACTATAAGGGCAGAAGCCTACAGGATGTTCCTATTCTCTGTCTTGTGACTAGAACATGGATGTGGGAAGAAAGGGTTCTGCTGTCATAGCAGATCCTGGCCAGAGTGCCATGAGCTAACAGGGGAGGGGAGAGCATCTTATCTTCAGAGCTACCATCACCTACCAAGAGCTTGTTTTGATGCGATGCAGCTGTTTGTTATGTCCCTACCTCACAGGATCTCACTAAACTCTGTGGAGTGTTCAGAGAGATCTTACCCATGTCTTCTAGGATCTTGTTTAATACAGATAGCAGTTATAAAATGTATTTCCTTCATGCCTGAAACTAATAATGACTAAATTCTCTCTTGGTTTATTTTCAGAAAAAAAATTCACATTTTTCTTTATTTTCAAATAGTCATTCTAAAATAAGTCATTTTAACAGTCTCTTTAAGAGGAAACTATGCATGTTTTTCATTTATAGACTGATAAAATAGAGTGTCCTTCTTACTACCTCAGAAAGATTTAAGATAAAAATCTTAAAAATGTGTCAAAGAAATACTAAGATAAGGGAAATAAAAGTTGAATGGAACACAGACTACATACAGGAACAGATGCAGATGCATAAGCTGTGTGGTCCTCCCAGTAACTGCAGGTTGACATAAGCTGTGGGGTCCTAACAGTAACTACAGGTTGACATTCACCATGGGGTCCTCCCAGTAACTACAGGTTGACATAAGCTGTGGGGTCCTCACAGTAACTAAAGGTTGACATGTGCCATGGGGTCCTCCCAGTAACTATAGGTTGACATAAGCTGTGGGGTCCTCACAGTAACTAAAGGTTGACATGTGCCATGGGATTGTCCCAGTAGCTACAGGTTGACATAGCTGTGGGGTCCTAACAGTAACTAAAGGTTGACATTCACCATGGGGTCCTCCCAGTAACTACAGGTTGACATGTGCCATGGGGTCCTCCCAGTAACTGCAGGTTGACATAAGTTGTGGGGTCCTAACAGTAACTACAGGTTGACATGTGCCATGGGGTCCTCCCAGTAACTGCAGGTTGACATAAGTTGTGGGGTCCTAACAGTAACTACAGGTTGACATTCACCATGGGTTCTCACAGTAACTACAGGTTGATATAAGCCATGCAGTCCTCAAAGCACGTTAACATTCGCCATGAGGTCCTCCCAGTAACTACAGATTGACATTTGCCATGGGGTCCTCATAGTAACTATGGGGTCCTCCCAGTAACTACAGGTTAACATAAGCTGTGGAATACTCCCAGTAACTACAGGTTGACATAAGCTGTGGGGTTCTCCCAGTAACCCATGGTGAATGTCAACCTGTAGTTACTGTTAGGACCTGTAGTTACAGGTTGATGGAGTTTTAATGTTCTAACACATAACAAAAAAATACAAGTAAGTCATTGAAGATGTAATTTTCATGATGCATTAGAAGGAAAAATATGAATTTTTAAGGATAAGCAAAGGAGTTTCTGGCACTTAGTCCTAAGAAAAACTTGCGTGTGACTTCTCTGAAACATATCAGGCGTAAGCAATGTCCTCAAATATATCCTCAGAGAAAATGTAGCATTAAGACTTCTCTTTGTTGCTTATGGTATTTTAAATAAAACCTGAGGAAATACCAGTATAAATTAGAGAAAGCCATATTGCTAATTGCTAAAACAATATGGCTCAGTTTTCTTGTTAAAATAATTTCAGGTAGTAAGCTCCGACTCACCAGTGCTCATCCATACCATTTCTGCACAGCCTTTAATGGATTTCTTTACACAGTATTGTATGTCTGTCTGTCAGTGTGGGGGGGGGAGGTGAAGGTGTGAGCATGTGGGGTGTATGCATGTCTAAACTTTTCTCATTGTTACCCAAACTATGAGATCATATGAACAATGTTTTTAATTTGTTTCCTTGTTTAACCTAAAGTCCTTGTGTTTCTTGTAATGACATCGTGTTCCACTTAGCCCATTTACTTTTATGGAATGTTTACACTTTTTATTTATAATTCTATTTGTACATTAATGGCCCACATGGATAAATGTTTGAATACACCATAGCATGCTTACTTGTGATGAACTTCGGGAAGCAGAGGTAGCAGTTAAACTCTTGTCTTAATGTAGACCATGAATTATCAGTAAGAGCAGTGTGTGAGGGCTTGGTCTCTACCACCTTGGTCAACTAGTTTTCTGTTTTAAATTCCTGACCATAAGGATTCTTTGATGTTTTATGCCACTTTTTGCCATATGTGGATAGCAATCTTACCCCTTTGTCATTCACACCTTAATTTTTGGTTCCAATATTTTACCAATGTGTCAAGTATCTAGATTTTGGGTTGGTTTGGTTTTCTTTTTGGTAGCGTCAGTTGTTTAACCTTTGTCCTTACTGTTAATTCTTAGGTAATAAAGACCCTAGCAACTCTAAAAGTTTATAAGCCTTCCCTTTACCTAGGTTTTAAGTCACATTCTGTTCTCATTTTCCCACCTTTCCTGGGGTGCTTGGCTTACCTAAGGATAAAGTGCCATTCTGCAACCTTTAGGCACATGTCCCAGCAACACTTAACAAGGCATTGTCTCTGTGCCAAGGGAACTGTCTCTCCGGCAGCCGTTTTTGCTACATTATCTCACTTCTAATTATTTTAGTATTTATATATAAAAACTCAGAAAGTTTAAATTAATTTCAGGATGAGTGACATTTTAGTGGATATTTTATAATAGTGATTATTATAGTTTGTCAATTTTCAGTTCTATAATTCCCATTGTAAAGGCTCTGCACAGTTTATATTGACTTTATGTGTATGTAGTTATTGGTTGTTATTATAATATTGATTGTTTTCTTTTCTTTTAGTTTTGGCAATTTTTATTGATACGTTAGGAAAAAGTCACCTCATCTTGCATTCTTCTGTTTCTGTCATCTGACTTAGTGTTAGGAATTACTTAGTGAATAAGTTCATCATAAAAATTTCCTAATGTTATCATTCTGATTGTGAGTAGACCATAGGATTGTTATTGTCAAAGGTTAGAGCAAAAAATCTGTCCTTTATAGCAACTGAGGATTCTACACAAGTCCCTTGTCTCAGGCTTTTTTAATAAAAGTGCCAAAAATTAGCCCTAATGATGGTTGACCAGGTGCTTCTGGAACCACTGCATACCACATGGAAAAGAATGAATTTGCAATCCTGCCTCACAATAGCTGTGTGTATGTTAACTCCAGAATAAAGCCATAAATGTAGAGTGAAATAAAACTAAGTTTTTAGAAGAAAGCATAAGATTTTTAACTTCGTGAACTTTGATTCATGAAACTGCAAAGCTTCTGCAAGGCAAAAGACACCATCAATAAGACAAAAAAACCACCAACAGATTGGGAAAGGATTTTACCTATCCTAAATCAGATAAGGGACTAATATCCAATATATATAAAGACCTCAAGAAGGTGGACTCCAGAAAATCAAATAACCCCATTAAAAAATGGGGCCCACATCAAGCACCCTCCCAGCCGGAGGACAGTGGTCCGCCCTGCAGGGAGCACCATCTTGGCTCCGGACTCCGCCGAACTTAGTCTGCACAGATGAGAGTGAGGACCACAGAGGCAGACAGCTTCTGGGACAGGCGGGAGCCACAGAGCCGCTGAGGCAGCACCCTTTTGGGGCCGCAGACATCCGGCACCCTCCCAGCCGGAAGACAGTGGTCTGCCCTGCACAGGAGCCCACTGCCTCAGGAGCAGGGAGCGCCATCTTGGATCCAGGACTCCACCGAACTTAGGAACTTAGTCTGCACAGGTGAGAGTGTGCACCACAGAAGCTGACAGCTTCTGTGACCTGCCAAAGCAACACAGCATCTGGGAAAGGTCCTGTTTTGGGCCTTTTTCTTCGGCCAGGAGGAGGTCCAAACACAAGATATCTGTACACCTTCCTTTAAGAGGAAAGTTTGTCAGCAGAGAGTGCTCTAACCACTGAAACTCAGAGGAGAGAGCCTGCCTCCCAGGTCTGCTGATAGACGGTACTCAGAATCACCAGAAGAACAACCTCTAAACAGAGACAACTATAACAACTCCAGAGATTGCCAGATGGCGAGAGGTAAACGTAAGAATCTTACTAACAGAAACCAAGACCACTCACCATCATCAGAACCCAGCACTCCCTCTTCGCCCAGTCCAGGGCACCCCAACACACCTGAAAAGCTAGACCTGGATTTAAAAGCATATCTCATGATGATAGTAGAGGACATCAAGAAGGACTTTAATAACTCACTTAAAGAACTACAGGAGAACATGGCTAAAGAGTTACAAGTCCTTAAAGAAAAACAGGATAACACAATCAAACAGGTAGAAGTCCTTAAAGAAAAACAGGAAAACACATCCAAACAGATGATGGAAATGAACAAAACCATACTAGACCTAAAAAGGGAAGTAGACACAATAAAGAAAACGCAAAATGAGGCAACACTGGAGATAGAAACCCTAGGAAAGAAATCTGGAACCATAGATGCAAGCATCAGCAACAGAATACAAGAGATGGAAGAGAGAATCTCAGGTGCAGAAGATTCCATAGAGAACATCGGCACAACAATCAAGGAAAATGGAAAATGCAAAAAGATCCTAACTCAAAACATCCAAGAAATACAGGACACAATGAGAAGACCAAACCTATGGATAATAGGAGTGGATGAGAATGAAGATTTTCAACTCAAAGGACCAGCAAACATCTTCAACAAAATTATAGAAGAAAACTTCCCAAATCTAAAGAAAGAGATGCCCATGAACATACAAGAAGCCTACAGAACTCCATATAGGCTGGACCAGAAAAGAAATACCTCCTGACACATAATAATCAGAACAACAAACACACTAAATAAAGATAGAATACTAAAAGCAGTAAGAGAAAAAGGCCAAGTAACATATAAAGGCAAGCCTATCAGAATTACACCAGATTTTTCACCAGAGACTATGAAAGCCAGAAGATCCTGGACAGATGTTATACAGACACTAAAAGAACACAAATTCCAGCCCAGGCTACTATACCCAGCCAAACTCTCAATTAACATAGATGGAGAAACCAAAGTATTCCACAACAAAACCAAATTCACACATTATCTCTCCAGGAATCCAGCCCTTCAAAGGATAATAACAGAAAAAAACCAATACAAGGACGGGAACCACGCCCTAGAAACAACAAGAAGGTAATCCCTCAACAAATCTAAAAGAAGACAGCCACAAGAACAGAATGCCAACTTTAACAACAAAAATAACAGGAAACAACAAATACTTTTCCTTAATATCTCTTAATATCAATGGACTCAACTCCCGAATAAAAAGACATAGACTAACAAACTGGCTACACAAACAAGACCCAACATTTTGCCGCTTACAGGAAACTCATCTCAGAGAAAAACATAGACACTACCTCAGAATGAAAGGCTGGAAAACAATTTTCCAAGCAAATGGTATGAAGAAACAAGCTGGAGTAGCCATTCAAATATCTGATAAGATTGACTTCCAACCCAAAGTCATCAAAAAAGACAGGGAGGGGCACTTCATACTCATCAAAGGTAAAATCCTCCAAGAGGAACTATCAATCCTGAATATCTATGCTCCAAATACAAAGGCAGCCACAGTCATTAAAGAAACTTTAGTAAATCTCAAAGCACACATTGCACCTCATACAATAATAGTGGGAGACTTCAACACAACACCTTCACCAATGGACAGATCATGGAAACAGAAACTAAACAGGGACACAGTGAAACTAACAGAAGTTATGAATCAAATGGATATGGCAGATATCTACAGAACATTCTATCCTAAAACAAAAGGATACACCTTCTTCTCAAAACCTCATGGTACCTTCTCCAAAATTGACCACATAATTCGTCACAAAACAGGCCTCAACAGATACTAAAATATTGAAATTGTCCCATGCATCCTATCAGATCACCATGGACTAAGGCTGATCTTCAATAACAAAATAAATAATAGAAAGCCAACCTTCACGTGGAAACTGAACAACACTCTTCTCAATGATACCTTGGTCAAGGAAGGAATAAAGAAAGAAATTAAGGACTTTTTAGAGTTCAATGAAAATGAAGCCACAACATACCCAAACTTATGGGATGCAATGAAAGCATTTCTAAGAGGAAAATTCATAGCTCTGAGTGCCTCCAAAAAGAAACTAGAGAGAGCACATATTAGCAGCTTGACAACACACCTAAAAGCACTAGAACAAAAGGAAGCAAATTCACCCAAGAGGAGTAGACGGCAGGAAATAATCAAACTCAGGGGCGAAATCAATCAAGTGGAAACAAGAAAAAGTATTCAAAGAATCAACCAATCAAGGAGCTGGTTCTTTGAGAAAATCAACAAGATAGATAAACCCTTAGCCAGACTCACTAGAGGGCACAGGGAAAGCATTCTAATTAACAAAATCAGAAATGAAAAAGAGACATAACAACAGATCCTGAAGACATCCAAAACACCATCAGATCCTTCTATCAAAGGCTATACTCAACAAAACTGGAGAACCTGGATGAAATGGAGAAGTTCCTAGACAGATACCAGGTACCAAAGTTGAATCAAGATCAGGTTAATGATCTAAACAGCCCTATATCCCCCAAAGAAATAGAAGCAAACATTAATAGTCTCCCAACCAAAAAAAGCCCAGGATCAGATGGGTTTAGTGCAGAGTTCTATCAGACCTTCAAAGAAGATCTAATCCCAGTTCTTCACAAACTATTCCACAAAATAGAAACAGAAGGAACTCTACCCAACTCATTCTATGAAGCCACAACTACTCTGATACCTAAACCACAAAAAGACCCAACAAAGATAGAAAACTTCAGACCAATATCCCTTATGTATATTGATGCAAAAATCCTCAATAAAGTTCTTGCTAACCGAATCCATGAACACATCAAAACAATCATCCATCCTGACCAAGTAGGTTTCATCCCAGGGATGCAGGGATGGTTCAATATACGGAAATCCATCAACGTAATCCAGTATATAAACAAACTCAAAGACAAAAACCACATGGTATCTTGTTAGATGCGGAAAAAGCATTTGACAAGATCCAACACCCATTCATGATAAAAGTCTTGGAAAGATCAGGAATTCAAGGCCAATACCTAAACATGATAAAAGCAATCTACAGCAAACCAGTAGCCAACATCAAAGTAAATGGTGAGAAGCTTGAAGCAATCCCTCTAAAATCAGGGACTAGACAAGGCTGTCCACTTTCTCCATACCTATTCAACATTGTACTTGAAGTCCTAGCCAGAGCAATTTGACAACAAAAGGAGATCAAAGGGATACAAATTGGAAAAGATGAAGTCAAAATATCACTTTTTGCAGATGATATGATAGTATATATAAGTGACCCTAAAAATTCCACCAGAGAACTCCTAAACCTGATAAACAGCTTCGGTGAAGTAGCTGGATATAAAATTAACTCAAACAAATCAATGGCCTTTCTCTACACAAAGAATAAACAGGCTGAAAAAGAAATTAGGGAAACAACACCCTTCTCAATAGTCACAAATAATATAAAATATCTTGGCGTGACTCTAACTAAGGAAGTGAAAGATCTGTATAATAAAAACTTCAAGTCTCTGAAGAAAGAAATTATAGAAGATCTCAGAAGATGGAAAGATCTCCCATGCTCATGGATTGGCAGGATCAACATTGTAAAAATGGCTATCTTGCCAAAAGCAATCTACAGATTCAATGCAATCCCCATCAAAATTCCAACTCAATTCTTCAACGAATTGGAAAGTGCAATCTGCAAATTCATCTGGAATAATAAAAAAACTAGGATAGCAAAAACTCTTCTCAAGGATAAAAGAACCTCTGGTGGAATCACCATGCCGGACCTAAAGCTTTACTACAGAGCAATTGTGCTAAAAACTGCATGGTACTGATATAGTGACAGACATGTAGACCAATGGAATAGAATTGAAGACCCAGAAATGAACCCACACACCTATGGCCACTTAATCTTTGACAAGGGAGCTAAAACCATCCAGTGGAAGAAAGACAGCATTTTCAACAAATGGTGCTGGCACAACTGGTTGTTAACATGTAGAAGAATGCGAATCGACCCATTCCTATCTCCTTGTACTAAGGTCAAGTCTAAGTGGATCAAGGAACTTCACATAAAACCAGAGACACTGAAACTTATAGAGGAGAAAGTGGGGAAAAGCCTAGAAGATATGGGCACAGGGGGAAAATTCTTGAATAGAACAGCAATGGCTTGTGCTGTAAGATCGAGAATTGACAAGTGGGACCTCATGAAACTGCAAAGCTTCTGCAAGGCAAAAGACATCATCAATAAGACAAAAAAAAAACACCAACAGATTGGGAAAGGATCTTTACCTATCCTAAATCAGATAAGGGACTAATATCCAATATATATAAAGAACTCAAGAAGATGGACTCCAGAAAATCAAATAACCCCATTAAAAAATGGGGCTCAGAACTGAACAAAGAATTCTCACCTGAGGAATTCCGAATGGCAGAGAAGCACCTGAAAAGATGTTCAACATCCTTAATCATCAGGGAAATGCAAATCAAAACAACCCTGAGATTCCACCTCACACCAGTCAGAATGGCTGAGATCAAAAATTCAGGTGACAGCAGATGCTGGCGAGGATGTGGAGAAAGAGGAACACTCCTCCATTGTTGGTGGGATTGCAAGCTTGTACAACCACTCTGGAAATCAGTCTGGCGGTTCTTCAGAAAATTGGACATAGTACTACCGGAGGATCCAGCAATACCTCTCCTGGGCATATATCCAGAAGATGTCCCAACCGGTAAGAAAGACATATGCTCCACTATGTTCATAGCAGCCTTATTTATAATAGCCAGAAGCTGGAAAGAACCCAGATGCCCACCAACAAAGGAATGGATACAGAAATTATGGTACATTTACACAATGGAGTACTACTCAGCTATTAAAAAGAATGAATTTATGAAATTCCTAGCCAAATGGATGGACCTGGAGGGCATCATCTTGAGTGAGGTAACACAATCACAAAGGAACTCACACAATATGTATTCACTGATAAGTGGATATTAGCCCAAAACTTAGGATACCCAAGATATAAGATACAATTTGCTAAACGCATGAAACTCAAGAAGAATGAAAACCAAAGTGTGGACACTATGCCCCTTCTTAGAATTGGAATCAAAACACCCATGGAAGGAGTTACAGAGACAAAGTTTGGAGCTGTGATGAAAGGATGGACCTTCTAAAGACTGCCATATCCAGGATCCATCCCATAATCAGCTTCCAAACGCTGACACCATTGCATACACTAGCAAGATTTTGCTGAAAGGACCCAAATATAGCTGTCTCTTGTGAGACTATGCCGGGGCCTAGCAAACACAGAAGTGGATGCTCACAGTCAGCTATTGGATGCATCACAGGGCTCCCAATGGAGAAGCTAGAGAAAGTACCCAAGGAGTTAAAGGGATCTGCAACTCTATAGGGGGAACAACATGATGAACTAACCAGTACCCCGGAGCTCTTGTCTCTAGCTGCATATGTATCGAAAGATGGCCTAGTTGGCCATCACTGGAAAGAGAGGCCCATTGGACTTGCAAACTTTATATGCCCCAATACAGGGGAATGCCAGGGCCAAAAGAATGGGAATGGGTGGGTAGGGAAGTGGTTGGGGGGGGACTTTTGGGATAGCATTGGAAATGTAATTGAGGAAAATACGTAATAAAAAAATATTAAAAATTAAAAAAAAAAAAACAGTGGTTTCATAGATACCGCACCTAGGGCACAAACATTCATAGAAAATGGATAAATCAGACTTCAATATTTTTTAAAGCTATACTTTAAAGTAGATACATCAGAAAAGGCCAAAAAACAAAGTGAGGATCTTCTCACATACATTCTGACTAATGGACTTGAGGTCCATATGGAAAGACCCTGTAAGTTACCCAGAAGGTGGGAATATGCCAGGTATTACAGGGGGTAATTAGAGAGTCAGTACAGCTACTAGACAATCACTCACGCCTCCTGTCCCCTTTCCTATTCACAGTACACCCTGATCTTAGAAGGAAAGCCCTACCTGTGTTCTAATATTTTCCTCTTCTCAACCAGCCTTCCCCCTTTGAGTGTCTCCCTAACCATGATTCAGTAGAATTCAGTATAGATGAGCAGATATAAAGAAATTGCAGTCCATGAAAATCTCTCAACAAACAAGGAAATAACATTTAAGCTAACCTGAGACTTTAAACTTTAAGCATAAAGGAGAAATATGATACTGCATCAGAGTTGTTTTAGCTGTCAAGTTAAGATGCCATTTGCTTTTAAGCAGCAGGGCAGAGGCAGAGGCAGAGGCATTTGCAGCTTTTGGGACAGTCCCAAATATTTCTCAATTATCCTGTTTCTGTCCGACCTTCCAATGTCCTACCGGACTCTCTCCAGGATGTACAGCTTATCAGCAAGAATATCACCCTTTTTAATAACCTCTTTTTACTGCGACCATCTGTGATTTGCCTTGGTCATGTCCAAATTTATGGGAAGGTCATTCCACAGTTTCTCCAATTCTACACCAGCAAGTCTAGTCTATTAATTCTTATGCTGATGTGGCTCTGGTTCTGCTTCTGTTTGTTCCTCTGGGATTCCTTTTTTCCAATTCATCTCATATAGAATGATCTCTGCCTCTAAAACCCATACGGATTCGCTATCAGGAAGACTATTTGCCTGTGTCCATTTGTCTTCTTGTGTAGTCACTCCAAAACTTTAATCTATGGAAGTGAATATTCTTATTATTAAAAATAAGAATATATACAAAGTATTTAAAGTGTGGTTTCTCAGACTTCTGGCATCTTTGTACCATTTTTATGAAATTTACCCTGTCCACATATTAGGAGAGACTTTTTTTTTCTTTCCTACCTAAGGGGTTTTATGAACATAATTGTCAAGTATTTATCTTAGCCTCATACTTAGCAATATGTCTGTGAATTTATTGATTTGATATTCTAGTTTGTATCTAATTTAGCATAAGTGGCAGTTATAAATATCCAATCTTATCCAGAATCACTTCAAATGTCATTAATGGTTTTTAAACCATTAATGTCTCTGGAAAACATTGACTCACACTTACAGAAACTTGCCTCTAGAAGAAAAAAAACCAAAACATTTAAAACCATCCCTAAGAGTGAGCTAAGTAGGAGTTACAGATCACCCATGTGGCATCTGCTGTGTTACCTAGGCTATCTCCTCCTCCTGGATCGAGTAACCATCTCTCCTAAGGCTCCCAAGGAACTGCAGCTACTGATGCACAATACTGCATTCCTTACATTTTCCCTTAAGCTCCTCTAACACTTGATATTTTAACCATTGAAGTGTGTAGCTTTGACTGCTTTATAAAATACTGTAGCAGTGTTATGTAGCAGGCTCAGACCTTAGCAGTGTTATGTAGCAGGCTCAGACCTTAGCAGTGTTATGTAGCAGGCTCAGACCTTCACCCAGAATTTGGGAGCCTGAGACAGAAGGATCACTGAGTTTCTGGACAGGCTAGACTATATAGTAAGCTCCAGGCTCACCTGGGATACAGAGTAAAACTTTGTCTCAATCGCCTGAAATAACTAAATAGCTTAAACTAGTAGCACAAAGTAAGAAAGGAGAATGAAGTATTTCTTTTTACAAAGAATACAGAAAAATGTGGATTTTCCTAAAGCCAAGGTTTTCTATACTAATCACCTCTGAGGGGACACAAATGTATCCCTTCCTGTAGCTTTCAGAAACGTTGTCTTAAAATGTAATTTACAACAACATATAACAAATGTTACAACACTATGAATGCTTAACATTTTGTCTACAGCATTCTAAGAGCTCAGTTACTGTTGAACTGAGCTCAATTCCATAGATATCATTTTGGAATTTTCATCATGGGCAAAATTGGCCATCCCTGAATAAAGCTGAAGATAATTTTCCAAAGCTCCAAAGCTACCAAAAGATTTGGTAATCCAAAATAAATATAATTGTCTGAGGCAAAATGTTTGGTTAAATATAATATTAAATAGTCTTTTTCCATTATGTAACTATACCACATTTTCTGTATCCACTTCTCTACTGAGGGATATCTAGGTTGTTTCCTATCTCTGGATGTCTTGAAGAGAGGAATGCTAAATATGGTTGAGCAAGTGTCTCTGTGATAACATGAAACATTCTCTGCTTATAGCTCAAGCTGGATCCTATGGCAGGTTAATTCCTATCTTCCAGAGGAAATCACCACGCTGATTTCCATACTGGCACTCCTGCAGCAGTGGGGAAGTGCTCCTGTATTCCACACCCTCTTCAGAATGAGCTGTCGCCTATTTTATTGACCTTAGCCACTCTGGCAGGTATAATATCGAATCTCAAAGCAGTTTTGATTTACAGTTCCCTGATGGCTAAGGATGTCAAACATTTCTCCCAATGTTTCTCAACCATTTGGGGTTGTTCTTTTTAGATCTGTACCTTCTTTTTAGTTTGGTTATTTTTTTTCTTGATATCTGAGTTTTTAGTTCTTTATATATTTTGTGTATTAACCCCCTATCAGATGTATAGTTGGTAAAAAATAAAACAAAATAAAATATTTCTCACTGTAGTCTCTCATATTGTTCAAGTCATAGTGACCTTTGCCATGCAGAAGGTCCCATTTATTAATTGCTGATCTTAGTGCCTGCATTCAAGACTATCCCTTGATTTCTCTTCTGTCCGGCACAGTGTACCTGGTTTTATGCTGACATATTTGATTCTTTTGGAGTTGAGTTTTATGCAATATGTTAAATATGACTCTATTTGGATTTTTCTACATACAGCCATCCAGTTTGACTAGTACCATTTGTTGAAGACACTGTCAAAAGAGAAACAAACACCAAGCCAGCCACACACTCTTATCTAAAATGCTATGCTACCTGCACGATATGCAGGAGTAGCTGACAACATGGAATGCACTCCACAGTTTGTGTGTGTGTGTGTGTGTGGGGGGGGTGTATGTTATGTTTTGTTATAGTTAAGAGGGCTTTCTGTTTGTTAGTTTTTCCTTTGTTTTGTTTGAAAGCGTGTGTGGTGTTTTGTTTTCTTGTTTTGAAGAAGGTTTTGTTCTACTGGGTTTCTATTTCAGTTTTTGAGAAAGAACTAAAAGTTGGATGGGTAAGGATGGGGAAAGATTCTGGAAAGACATAGGGAGGAAAAGAATATAATAAAAATATATTTAAATTTTAAAATTGTTTTATGTAGTAAAAATCATTAAGAAAAAGTCTTTGAATTCTAGCTTCATAACTAAAGGGTTAAAATATCATCATACCAACTCTTTCTTTAGTCTGGTACACCATCACCTTTAATTACATTATGAAATTCAGATATTGTAGTAGCAAGTGCTAAAGGGAAAAATGTAATCAAAATGAACAAAATTTCAACAAAAGTTTATCTTGCTAATGACAAGAACTCCTACATATCACAGAACTGCTAAGCATAAGTTGCTCTCAGTGATAACTACAGTATACTCTCTGTAGCTCCACTTTGACAAAATGATAAATAAGTGGAGTATGGCCTTAGATTTCCATTCCTGCTTTATGTCTCTTCAGGCTGAATATTTAGCTGCAGAATGGTACTTCCCAAAGCAGATTTAATCATGAGTGAATGGGTCACAAGGAAAATATGAAAGACAGAAATTTACTTGATGAGCCTGTATAGGTTAGGATTTGTCAGAACTGAGTGAGAGTCCTGATTGGCTTTTCCTCCCAGAGTGTAAGTCCCTATATAGACTCCCAGTTAGTGGCAGATCTTCAGTTAGCACATAGTAAGAACTCCCCAGGCCTAAAGAACTGGCCCCATGATTATACCGTTCTGTCTTACCTTGTGCAGTTCTGTGATTGAAACTGGTAATTTCCCATTGAATTTAGACCTTTACAACAGACCGAGCTTTCTCTATCTTGTTGACACTAAACATTTTGAAGTGTCCTGAATGTATGCAAAATGCATTTCAGTAGGAGTGTTAGCATCCATTTCAAATGGAACTTTCTTGCCCTTCCTGAAGAGGTATAAATAATTATTGCCTTGAAGCCCTGAAAATAGCTTGGTAACAGCTTGTGAATTTTCATTGCTTTTCAACAGTGTCTAGGTGTCAAACATGTTTACCCTTCTCCATCTCTGTGTGAAGGGGGATCTCAGATGTGCTTGACATAGCATTTTAACCCAACCTCACCCTTTCCACTGTTAAACAAAACAAACAAAACTGGATTATATGCCCCAGAAATAGTAAAAAACATTCTAAGGACACTTCATAAGGCAATGGTTCTCAACATTCCCAATTCTGTGACCCTTGAATATAGTTCCTCATTTTGTGGTGACCACCAACCATAAAATCATTTTTGTTGCTACTTCATAGCTAAAATTTTGCTGCTGTTATGAATCATAATACAAATATCTGGATTTCCCCCATGGTCTTAGGTGACCCCTGTGAAAGAGTGATAACCCAAAGCGGTCATAACCCACAGCTGAGAGACCTGATGCTTATGGTATTAGTAAATACCAAAAAAAAAAAAAAAAAAAATTGAGTAACAATGAGTTAGCAGCAGCTGCAGAGAACCATTTCCTTAGAAATTTCCTTATCACACCAACAACCACTCACTAGAATTCTAAACCCATCATTTGTTTATGCCTTAAAAATACATAGTAATATACAGTCTATACATTAACCTACTGGTACCAAATAATATCTATGAATAAGCATACTGGACGTTATGGGGATTTTACCTCCACAGAAAGAATGTATCCTAATCCTCCAATTCCAAACCCTTGGAGAAGTAGCCTAAATATTATTGCCACAACTTTTGCATGCTCCCTTTCTGTCAGTGTTCTTTTCTACTGTGTTCCTGGAGGAAATGGAAAAAGTATGTATCAAACAGTATAGGACTGAGATGTGAATTTGGGGGGAAGGGTTTTATAATAATAAGTAAAAAAATAGAAATAGATTAATAAAATTGGATTAGCAGGAACTTTAATAATCTGAATGAATTACCTGAATACATATCTTGAAGCATTTTAAATAAGAGTCTAATACTAGTGGGCCTTTCTAATAGAGTCTGCCTTGCATTTATAATCTTCCATTCCTTAATAAGACTCCAAGGCCCCACCCAGAATCGACGCTGTGAGAACCCTTAGCTCACAGCTTTAGGATTATATTTTTACTTGATACAGTTGAATACAGGCTCCATTGCAAGTGCACAGCTTTATCTTCTATAGTTAGCAAGATGCCAGAAGCTGTGCTTAACAAATATTTGTTTATCAATAATGAAGTACTTAAATATAAAGTTACCACACACCAAGCCTAGAGCTGAAATCAAAGTGAGAAGCTGTCTGTGTGGTGTAGGCCTTTAATCCCAGCACTTAGCAGGCAGAGGCAGGTAGGTCTCCATGGGTTTAAGGCCACCCTGGTCTGCAAAGCAAGTTTTAGGCCAAACAGGTCTACAGAGTAAGACCCTGATTCAAAAAATACCATATTGATATAATCCATACTCCAAAATTACTTTATTTTACATATATAGATGCCCCTTTCTAATTGTTAATGAAACCCAATAGCAATGGCCCTTATAATGCTGTAAGTTCCGGTTATATGTAATCCTCAAATATATCAAGGAAATGACAGTTCCTTTCAGGTGTGTGTGTGAGTGATGTAAGAGGTAGGAGTGGGGGTACAGGTTAATTTTGCATGGCTTCTTCAGTTGCTATCTACCTTTTTCCCAGTTTCCACTCTGGAAACCCTCTATACCATCCCCCTTCCCCTGCTTCTGTGAGGGTACTCCCCCACCCACCCACCCACTCCCACCCCCTCTCCCTGGCATCAAGCATTTCCCCTACACTAGGCCATCAAGCATTCCCAGAACCAAAGGTCTCTCCTTCCATTGATGTCCCACAAGGCCACCCTCTACTATATATGTGGCTGGAGCCATGGGTTGCTCCATGTGTACTCTTTATTTGGTGGTTTAGTCCCTGGGAGCTCTGGGGTGTCTGATTGGTTGATATTGTTGTTCTTCCTATGAGTTGCAAACCCCTTCAGCTCCTTCAGTTCTTTCCCTAGCTCCTCCATTGGGGACACCATGCTCAGTCTAATGGCTTGTTGTGAGCATCAGCCTCTCTATTTGTCAGGATCTGGCAGAGCCTCTCAGGAGACAGCTATATCAGGCTCCTGTCAGCAAGCACTTATTGGCATCAACAATACTGTCTGGGTTTGGTGTCTGTATATGGGATGGATCCCCAGGTGAGGTGGTCTCTGGATGGCCTTTCCTTCAGTCTCTGCTCCACACTTTGTCTCTGTATTTCCTCCCTTGAGTATTTTGTTCCCCCTTCTAAGAAAAACTGAAGCATCCACCTTATTTTTTGAGACAAGGACTTTCCTTGAATCTAGAGTTCACAGATTGGCTGATTGGCCAGACAGGTAGGCCAGCAAGTCCCAGGAATCCACCTGTGCATCTCTAGCACTGGGGTTAAAACTGTGTGCTTTCATATCCAGCTTTTTATGGGGATCAAACAAGTATTAATCCTTCCATGGCAAATACTTTTATAGGCCTCTTTCTCATCCTGTCATAATTAACTTTGATTTTTATGGAAGGATTGCATTCAAATGCTACAGTTTCAATGTTATTACCAACACATTTATTTATGATCAAGGTGAACTATACAAGGAAGAGTTTGTTTGGAGTTCACAGTTCCTAGAGTCCATGACCATCATAGCAGGAAGCATGGCAGCCAAGCATGGCACTGGAGAAAAAGGCAAAGAGAGCTAACTGAGAATGGTATGGGCTTTTGAAATCTCAAAGTGCACTGCCCCCCCCCCCCCCAGTGACATCCCCTCCTCCAACATAGCCATGCCTTTTAATCCTTCCCAAACACTTCTACCCACTGGGAACCAAGTACTCAAATATATGAGCCCGTGGGAACCATGCTTATTCAAAGCAGCACGCATGGAAAGAAAGTATTATACTGACTGAGCCCCTCCCCAGCCTCTAGTACTAACTGGTTTTTTTTTTTAATTTTTTTTATTACATATTTTCCTCAATTACATTTACATGCTATCCCAAAAGTCCCCCATAGCGCCCCCCACTTCCCTACCCACCCATTCCCATTCTTTTGGCCCTGGCATTCCCCTATATTAGGGCATATAAAGTTTGCAAGTCCAATGGGCCTCTCTTTCCAGTGATGGCCAACTAGGCCATCTTTCGATACATATGCAGCTAGAGACAAGAGCTCCGGGGTACTGGTTAGTTCATCATATTGTTCCAACTATAGGGTTGCAGATCCCTTTAGCTCCTTGGGTACTTTCTCTAGCTTCTCCATTGGGAGCCCTGTGATACATCCAATAGCTGACTGTGATAATCCACTCCTGTGTTTGCTAGGCCCCGGCATCTTCTCACAAGAGACAGCTATATTTGGGTCCTTTCAGCAAAATCTTGCTAGTGTATGCAATGGTGTCAGCATTTAGAAGCTGTTTATGGGATGGATCCCTGGATACGGCAGTCTCTAAATGGTCCATCCTTTCATCACAGCTACGAACATTGTCTCTGTAACTCCTTCCCTGGGTGTTTTGTTCCCAATTCTAAGAAGGTGCAGAGTGTCCACACTTTGGTCTTCATTCTTCTTGAGTTTCATGCGTTTAGCAAATTGTATCTTATATCTTGGGTATCCTAAGTTTTGGGCTAATATCCACTTATCAGTGATTACATATTGTGTGAGTTCTCAAGATGATGCCCTCCAGGTCCATCCATTTGGCTAGGAATTTCATAAATTCATTCTTTTTAATAGCTGAGTAGTACTCCATTGTGTAAATGTACCATAATTTCTGTATCCATTCCTCTGTTGAGGGACATCTGGGTTCTTTCCAGCTTCTGGCTATTATAAATAGGGCTGCTATGAACATAGTGGAGCATGTGTCCTTTTTACCGGTTGGGACATCTTCTGGATATATGCCCAGGAGAGGTATTGCTGGATCCTCCGGTAGTACTATGTCCAATTTTCTGAGGAACCGCCAGACTGATTTCCAGAGTGGTTGTACAAGCTTGCAATCCCACCAACAATGGAGGAGTGTTCCTCTTTCTCCACATCCTCACCAGCATCTGCTGTCACCTGAATTTTTGATCTTAGCCATTCTGACTGGTGTGAGGTGGAATCTCAAGGTTGTTTTGATTTGCATTTCCCTGATGATTAAGGATGTTGAACATCTTTTCAGGTGCTTCTCTGCCATTCGGTATTCCTCAGGTGAGAATTCTTTGTTCAGTTCTGAGCCCCATTTTTTAATGGGGTTATTTGACTTTCTGGAGTCCACCTTCTTGAGTTCTTTATATATATTGGATATTAGTCCCTTATCTGATTTAGGATAGGTGAAGATCCTTTCCCAATCTGTTGGTGGTTTTTTTGTCTTATTGATGGTGTCTTTTGCCTTGCAGAAGCTTTACAGTTTCATGATGTCCCACTTGTCAATTCTCGATCTTACAGCACAAGCCATTACTGTTCTATTCAAGAATTTTTCCCCTGTGCCTATATCTTCAAGGCTTTTCCCCACTTTCTCCTCTATAAGTTTCAGTGTCTCTGGTTTTATGTGAAGTTCCTTGATCCACTTAGACTTGACCTTAGTACAAGGAGATAGGAATGGATCGATTCGCATTCTTCTACATGTTAACAACCAGTTGTGCCAGCACCATTTGTTGAAAATGCTGTCTTTCTTCCACTGGATGGTTTTAGCTCCCTTGTCGAAGATCAAGTGACCGTAGGTGTGTGGGTTCATTTCTGGGTCTTCAATTCTATTCCATTGGTCTATTTGTCTGTCACTATGCCAGTACCATGCAGTTTTTATCACAATTGCTCTGTAGTAAAGCTTTAGGTCGGGCATGGTGATTCCACCAGAGGTTCTTTTATCCTTGAGAAGAGTTTTTGCTATCCTAGGTTTTTTGTTATTCCAGATGAATTTGCAGATTGCACTTTCTAATTCGTTGAAGAATTGAGTTGGAATTTTGATGGGGATTGCATTGAATCTGTAGATTGCTTTTGGCAAGATAGCCATTTTTACAATGTTGATCCTGCCAATCCATGAGCATGGGAGATCTTTCCATCTTCTGAGATCTTCTATAATTTCTTTCTTCAGAGACTTGAAGTTTTTATTATACAGATCTTTCACTTCCTTAGTTAGAGTCACGACAAGATATTTTATATTATTTGTGACTATTGAGAAGGGTGTTGTTTCCCTAATTTCTTTCTCAGCCTGTTTATTCTTTGTGTAGAGAAAGGCCATTGATTTGTTTGAGTTAATTTTATATCCAGCTACTTCACCGAAGCTGTTTATCAGGCTTAGGAGTTCTCTGGTGGAATTTTTAGGGTCACTTATATATACTATCATATCATCTGCAAAAAGTGATATTTTGACTTCATCTTTTCCAATTTGTATCCCTTTGATCTCCTTTTGTTGTCAAATTGCTCTGGCTAGGACTTCAAGTACAATGTTGAATAGGTATGGAGAAAGTGGACAGCCTTGTCTAGTCCCTGATTTTAGAGGGATTGCTTCAAGCTTCTCACCATTTACTTTGATGTTGGCTACTGGTTTGCTGTAGATTGCTTTTATCATGTTTAGGTATGGGCCTTGAATTCCTGATCTTTCCAAGACTTTTATCATGAATGGGTGTTGGATCTTGTCAAATGCTTTTTCCGCATCTAACAAGATGACCATGTGGTTTTTGTCTTTGAGTTTGTTTATATACTGGATTACGTTGATGGATTTCCGTATATTGAACCATCCCTGCATCCCTGGGATGAAACCTACTTGGTCAGGATGGATGATTGTTTTGATGTGTTCTTGGATTCGGTTAGCAAGAACTTTATTGAGGATTTTTGCATCAATATTCATAAGGGATATTGGTCTGAAGTTTTCTATCTTTGTTGGGTCTTTTTGTGGTTTAGGTATCAGAGTAATTGTGGCTTCATAGAAAGAGTTGGGTAGAGTACCTTCTGTTTCTATTTTGTGGAATAGTTTGTGAAGAACTGGGATTAGATCTTCTTTGAAGGTCTGATAGAACTCTGCACTAAACCCATCTGGTCCTGGGCTTTTTTTAGTTGGGAGACTATTAATGACTGCTTCTATTTCTTTGGGGGATATAGGGCTGTTTAGATCATTAACCTGATCTTGATTCAACTTTGGTACCTGGTATCTGTCTAGGAACTTCTCCATTTCATCCAGGTTCTCCAGTTTTGTTGAGTATAGCCTTTGATAGAAGGATCTGATTGTGTTTTGGATGTCTTCAGGATCTGTTGTTATGTCTCCTTTTTCATTTCTTTCTGATTTTGTTAATTAGGATGCTTTCCCTGTTCTCTCTAGTGAGTCTGGCTAAGGGTTTATCTATCTAGTTGATTTTCTCAAAGAACCAGCTCCTTGATTGGTTGATTCTTTGAATAGTTCTTCTTGTTTCCACTTGATTGATTTCACCCCTGAGTTTGATTATTTCCTGCCATCTACTCCTCTTGGGTGAATTTGCTTCCTTTTGTTCTAGTGCTTTTAGGTATGTTGTCAAGCTGCTATTGTGTGCTCTCTCTAGTTTCTTTTGGAGGCACTCAGAGCTATGAGTTTTCCTCTTAGAAATGCTTTCATTGCGTCCCATAAGTTTGGGTATGTTGTGGCTTCATTTTCATTGAACTCTAAAAAGTCCTTAATTTCTTTCTTTATTCCTTCCTTGACCAAGGTATCATTGAGAAGAGTGTTGTTCAGTTTCCACGTGAAGGTTGGCTTTCTATTATTTATTTTGTTATTGGAGATCAGCCTTAGTCCATGGTGATCTGATAGGATGCATGGGACAATTTCAATATTTTTGTATCTGTTGAGGCCTGTTTTGTGACCAATTATGTGGTCAATTTTGGAGAAGGTACCATGAGGTTTTGAGAAGAAGGTATATCCTTTTGTTTTAGGATAGAATGTTCTGTAGATATCTGCCAGATCCATTTGATTCATAATTTCTGTTAGTTTCACTGTGTCCCTGTTTAGTTTCTGTTTCCATGATCTGTCCATTAGTGAAAGTGGTGTGTTGAAGTCTCCCATTATTATTGTATGAGGTGCAATGTGTGCTTTGAGATTTACCAAAGTTTCTTTAATGAATGTGGCTGCCTTTGTATTTGGAGCATAGATATTCAGGATTGATAGTTCCTCTTGGAGGATTTTTACCTTTGATGAGTATGAAGTGACCCTCCCTGTCTTTTTTAATGACTTTGGGTTGGAAGTCAATCATATCAGATATTAGAATGGCTACTCCAGCTTGTTTCTTCATACCATTTGCTTGGAAAATTGTTTTCCAGCCTTTCATTCTGAGGTAGTGTCTATCTTTTTCTCTGAGATGAGTTTCCTGTAAGCAGCAAAATGTTGGGTCTTGTTTGTGTAGCCAGTTTGTTAGTCTATGTCTTTTTATCGGGGAGTTAAGTCCATTGATATTAAGAGATATTAAGGAAAAGTTATTGTTGTTTTCTGTTATTTTTGTTGTTAAAGTTGGCATTCTGTTCTTGTGGCTGTCTTCTTTTAGATTTGTTGAGGGATTACCTTCTTGTTGTTTCTAGGGCATGGTTCCTGTTCTTGTATTGGTTTTTTTCTGTTATTATCCTTTGAAGGGCTGGATTCGTGGAGAGATAATGTGTGAATTTGGTTTTGTCGTGGAATACTTTGGTTTCTCCATCTATGTTAATTGAGAGTTTGGCTGGGTATAGTAGCCTGGGCTGGAGTTTGTGTTCTTTTAGTGTTTGTATAACATCCGTCCAGGATCTTCTGGCTTTCATAGTCTCTGGTGAGAAATCTGGTGTAATTCTGATAGGCTTGCCTTTATATGTTACTTGGCCTTTTTCTCTTACTGCTTTTAGTATTCTATCTTTATTTAGAGCATTTGTTGTTCTGATTATTATGTGTTGGGAGGTATTTCTTTTCTGGTCCAGTCTATTTGGAGTTCTGTAGGCTTCTTGTATGTTCATGGGCATCTCTTTCTTTAGATTTGGGAAGTTTTCTTTAATAATTTTGTTGAAGATGTTTGCTGGTCCTTTGAGTTGAAAATCTTCATTCTCATCCACTCCTATTATCCGTAGGTTTGGTCTTCTCATTGTGTCCTGTATTTCTTGGATGTTTTGAGTTAGGATCTTTTTGCATTTTACATTTTCCTTGATTGTTGTGCCGATGTTCTCTATGGAATCTTCTGCACCTGAGATTCTCTCTTCCATCTCTTGTATTCTGTTGCTGATGCTCGTATCTATGGTTCCAGATTTCTTTCCTAGGGTTTCTATCTCCAGTGTTGCCTCATTTTGGGTTTTCTTTATTGTGTCTACTTCCCTTTTTAGGTCTAGTATGGTTTTGTTCATTTCCATCATCTGTTTGGATGTGTTTTCCTGTTTTTCTGTAAGGACTTCTACCTGTTTGATTATGTTATCCTGTTTTTCTTTAAGGATTTGTAACTCTTTAGCAGTGTTCTCCTGCAATTCTTTAAGGGATTTTTGTGCTTCCTCTTTACTGTCTTCTACCTGTTTACCAGTGTTCCTTTGTATTTCTTTAAGTGTGTTATTAAAGTCCTTCTTGAAGTCCTCTACCATCATCATGAGATATGCTTTTAGATCTGTGTCTAGCTTTTCCGGTGTGTTGGGGTGCCCTGGACTGGGCGAAGTGGGAGTGCTGTCTTCTGATGATGGTGAGTGGTCTTGGTTTCTGTTAGTAAGATTATTACGTTTACCTTTCGCCATCTGGTAATCTCTGGGGTTAGTTGTTGTTGTTGTCACTGTTTAAAGATTGGAGCAGAAGCTGTGTTCCACTCCCCAGCAGTCTCAAAATCCTGTGGCGGGGGTCGTGGGTAGCTGGCGGGTGTCAGCCGACCCTGCGCTCTAGCTACCCCGGTGCTGATCCGGCCGGATGAGGCCTGTGGCCCTACTCAGGCCGGTTTCTGCTTCCCTAACTAATGCAGTCTCAGGTCCCGCACGCAATTGGATTGGAGCAGAAGCTGTGTTCCACTCACCAGAAGTCTTAAGATCCTGTGGCTGGTGTTGTGGGTAGCTGACGAGTGTCAGCCGACCCTGTGGCCTAGCTACCCCGGCGCTTTTCTCCTAACTGGTTTTTAAATGAAAGCAAGACACACTACAGTTTCCACTGATATTTCCATCGCGTTTAACTAAGCATCTCATCTGAACAGATGTAAAGCTTTCAGTATTTTCTAGTACATTCAATAGGATTGGATATTGATTGTATCTGCCAAGTGTCCTTTGTAATAGGAAGTACACATCCCGGGCCATCAAGATGGTTCATCTGGCAAAGGCAGTTATCGCCAAGCTTGATGACCTTAATGGAATCTCCAGGACACACACAGAGGAAGAAGAGAACCTACCCCTAACCCTCACACTGAGACTGTGGCATGCATGCACCCCTCTGAAACACATCCAATAAATAAACTACTACTACTACTTATTATTATTATTATTATTATTAATTATTATTATTTAATCTTTTTTACAGTCCAGTCATCCCCCTTTCAGTCTGCCCTCTGAGAGTTCCTCATCCCATTCCTCCTCTCCCATCTCCAAGAGGATGTCCCCACCCCTACCCTACCAGACCTCCCCACTCCCTAGGGCCTCAAGTTTCTCGAGGGTTAGGTGGTGCTTTCACTGAGGCCAGACCAGGCAGTTCTCTGCTGTATATGTGTTGGGGACCTCATGTCAACTGTGTGTGCAGCCTGGTTGGTGGCTCAATGTCTGAGATATCTTGGGAGTACAGGTTAGTTGAGAGTGCTGATCTTCCTATGGGGTCACCCTCCTTCTCTTCCTCCTCCTCCTCTCCCTCCTCCTCCTCCTCCTCCACTTCTTCCAGTCTTTCCCTAATTCAACCACAGGGGTCCCTAGCTTCTGTCCATTGATTGAATGTAAGTATCTGCATCTGACTCTTTCAGTACTTGTTGGGCCTCTCAGAGGGCAGCCATGCTAGGTTTCTGTCTGTACGCACCCCATAACATCAGTAATAGTGTCAGGCCTTGGAGCCTCTTCTTGAGATGGGTGCCAATTTGGGCCTGTCACTGGATCTCCTTTCCTTCAGTCTCTTCTCCATTTTTGTCCCTGCCATTCTTTTAGACAGGAACAATTCTGGGTCAGAATTTTGACTGTGGGATGGCAGCCCTATCCCTCCACTTAATGTCTCATCTTTCTACTGGAGGTGGACTCTACTAGGTCCCTCTCCCCACTGTTGGACATTTAATCTAAGGTCCCTCCCTCTGAATCCTAAGTGTCTCTCAACTTCCATGTCTCTAGAGGGTCCCGCCATTCCTATCTTCTGAGGTTGCCTGTTTCCACTTTCTGCTAGCCCATAAAATACATTTTTTAAACAAAACAAACAAACAAACAAAACAAGGCCTGTGCTCTCCAATTGGTAGTAGCAGCTGAAAGTAACACAGGATTCTGTCACCTTTCTCCTGTCTCAAGCTTGTCCTTGTTTTTTCATATATTATTTTAAGAGATGAAATGTTGGACATTCCATTTGTTGTTGCCTAGATTTTCAAGCTTAAATGCCCCTGAGATGAAATAATACATATCTATAGGATAATAGCACCCTTCAATAAAGGTACTACTCAGGTTTATAGAAGGGTAAGGTAAGGCTTAATACATTTAAATACTATTACAACCAAAACAGAACTTAAGATCATTCCACCCAGTGGCTATCAACTCTAGCTGTGAATCAGAATCATTCAAGGGACTTGTTAAAGAGAGACTTACAGCCCACATACACACAGTGCTGACCCAAATTAAATGGATGAACATGCCTTTTTAGCAAGTGCCTTAGTGATTTTGACACCTACCCAGGCATTTTGAAAACGTGGATTTAATACAATGTCCTAGACATAATTATATTTAATTAATCTCTATCCCTAAATACATCATCAAAGTACCAGGCACATAGCAGATCAGAGTAAATTTCTGCTAGAGATTAGGTGGGAAGCAGATATAAAAAGCAGCTTGCTAGCTGATAGAGAACCCCACAGTTAAAACGCCTTAAGCCCAGCTCTAACTTTGGCCCAGCAATAATTGCAGCAATGATTTCCTGATCTTCTCTTGTCTACATGTCTCTCTATTCAAGTGTACCAAATAAAATCACCCAAAATGATCTGTCTCACAAGATCATGCTGTAGGCACACAGGTGCATGTACAGCTTCAATTGCAGTGTATCTTGCAAATTATAATCATTGCCATAATCATACTGTTCTTCATTTGTTTACCCTGAATGTTATCTTAGTATTTCACTGCACTGAATTGTTTTTTTAAAGCTCACTATCTGTTAAGTTCCTTTAAGCCAGAAGTGGAGTAGTGTTGTGGGGTCCATTTAAATCCAACATAACTCAAACACTAGGCCAATGTAGATGACAAAAATTTATGGTAATCGAGCTGCCACTGACCAATCAGGGCCACATAATGAACTTGAGAGGTGAACTGTAACCCCGAAGAGAAATTGCACAGCATATTTTAAAGATGAGACCACAGATCATGGAGGAATGGGGCAGTCATATTTCGATGTAAGGGGCTGAGCAACAGAGTTCTCACCAATCAGGACATGAGTAGGTTCCTAGGACCATGAACTTAGGTTGACCCTGCCAGGAGGATGGAGAAGTTGTCCTTGAGATGTCTGGACTCAGACGACTGTTTCTTACAGTAGAAACTGCTCAGCTATTGGGAAGTCCCCAGCTCCCCTAGGACCTGGGACCTTGACCTTAGTTTCTCACTACGGTTAACTGGAGTCTGAAAGTGAAGTGCTGGCATTTTGAATGGTTCTCTCTCTCTCACTCTCAACAGTAACTCAGGCACCATTACTGATTGTACTTTTCCCATCTCCTCACAGAAAAAGCTAATGCCTGGCTTTTATATTTTTTAAATCTTTTTTGCCAGAGTTCAGTTATATTTCCA